>NW_028123406.1:0-355245 GCF_965194805.1 Balaenoptera borealis | reverse complement strand
TCTCTGAGCAAGGAGTAGGTCTTGTCTATTACATATTGGGTTTATGGAACGGTATCTGAGCTAATTTGATACCCTTGTTTTATGTATCACCCCACCTCACCTTTCCCGTTAAGCAGCCATAGTGTGTTTTCTGCATGTGTGACTCTGTTCTGTTTTGTAATTCAGTTCAAGTGTAACGGTTTTTACATTCCCTCTATCAGTGATACCTTATGAGAAGTGTCCTTTTCTGTGTGACTTATTTCACTTAGAATCGTCGTACCTAAATCCACTCATCATGCTGCTACTAACCTTACGACATTGATTTCATGGCTGAGTGATATTCCATTGTACATAAGGACCACAACTTCTTTATCCATTTTTCTCTTTCCTGGGATATTTAAGGTGGAATGAAGTGGAGGTCCTGGTCAACAGAGCAGCCCTAAACTTTGGGGTGCTTGTGTCTTGCTGATTTTTAATTTTCCCAATTTATACCCCCATGAGTGGAAGTGCCCTATGCTCTCTAAGCTGTGTTTTTCAGATGTTTCAGGACTCACCGGACACTTCTCCGGAGTGGCTCTTGGCAATTTACATCCCGCCCATCAGTGTAGCAAGGCTCCCATTTCTCCATGGCCTGTCCTGCATTTCTGGTTTTGACACTTTTTCAGCATGACCCTTTTGACCGATGGGAAGCGAGACTTCTTTGTAGCGCTGATTTGCCTTTCCAGGTTGCTTGGTTGGCCAAAAAGGGCGTATGCGTTTTTTCCTGAATATATTCAGGAAAAAACGCATACGCCCTTTTTGGCCAAGGGCATCATTGTCAACGTTTTGCCGCTTTTCATGTGCTTTAAAGGCGATTCGTATCTACCTCCTGAAATCTGTTTCCTGCAATTCTGCCTTGATTTCAAATCCTCTTCTTTGCCTTCCCTCAATATATTTGTGGACGGGAGTTATCATTTATAACTCTGCAGGTTTGTGAATTGCAGTGCCCTGAACCTCCATTTTACAACTCGTTTTTATGGGAGCTGGCCGCAAAATCGCAGAATGGCTTCAGGCCCTGTTCTGGTTCCGGGGGGCAGGCTGAGCCTGTGGTTAATTCTTCTTTCTGATGGGAAAATAGAGTGACCTGTGCCTGTCCCAACACCAAGAGCTAGTCTCTCGTTGGTTCCACGTCTTCCCGTTTATCCTCAGGACAAATTGCAACCTGTATGGAACAGGAGGTTAAAGGTGCTGATGCTCCAAGTAGGGAGCTTGCTAGTAAAGCGGCTGGAATGGCGAACCCGGGCACAAGGAGATGAGAAATGAGGTGCGTTTCAGAAACCTTTCCCCATCACACGGTGTACCATCTTCTGGGTTTCTCATGCATGTTTTTGATGTAGGAAGATGCCCTTGAACCTGGAGATTTGGGACCCATGCGATGGGTACCACGCAGTATTCCTTTAAAGGGTCTGCGTTTGCTCACCCAACCTCACCAAACCTCTCAGCCCCAAGAGTGTCCACCCTTATGTCTCATCCAGCTGTGCGTCTAGATATGGTCAATCCAGGTTGCATCACAGCTCCTGAACGCATTGTGTAAGAATTTCTCTCTCTTTCACTGTCTTTGTTTCATGGGTGTTTCAAAGTAATTTATTTTTATAATGGGGTTTAGCTGCTTTTCACTGCTGTGTTTATGCCGCTTTACACCCACTTGACACACTAACAGAGAGATATCAATACATAGGTTTTACGATTATTATTAGTCAGATATATTCTTGTGCGGTGAATAGGGCGTGTTGAGTCCAGTTCTCTGAGCAAGGAGTAGGTCTTGTCTATTACATATTGGGTTTATGGAACGGTATCTGAGCTAATTTGATACCCTTGTTTTATGTATCACCCCACCTCACCTTTCCCGTTAAGCAGCCATAGTGTGTTTTCTGCATGTGTGACTCTGTTCTGTTTTGTAATTCAGTTCAAGTGTAACGGTTTTTACATTCCCTCTATCAGTGATACCTTATGAGAAGTGTCCTTTTCTGTGTGACTTATTTCACTTAGAATCGTCGTACCTAAATCCACTCATCATGCTGCTACTAACCTTACGACATTGATTTCATGGCTGAGTGGTATTCCATTGTACATAAGGACCACAACTTCTTTATCCATTTTTCTCTTTCCTGGGATATTTAAGGTGGAATGAAGTGGAGGTCCTGGTCAACAGAGCAGCCCTAAACTTTGGGGTGCTTGTGTCTTGCTGATTTTTAATTTTCCCAATTTATACCCCCATGAGTGGAAGTGCCCTATGCTCTCTAAGCTGTGTTTTTCAGATGTTTCAGGACTCACCGGACACGTCTCCGGAGTGGCTCTTGGCAATTTACATCCCGCCCATCAGTGTAGCAAGGCTCCCATTTCTCCATGGCCTGTCCTGCATTTCTGGTTTTGACACTTTTTTCAGCATGGCCCTTTTGACCGATGGGAAGCGAGACTTCTTTGTAGCGCTGATTTGCCTTTCCAGGTTGCTTGGTTGGCCAAAAAGGGCGTATGCGATTTTTCCTGAATATATTCAGGAAAAAACGCATACGCCCTTTTTGGCCAAGGGCATCATTGTCAACGTTTTGCCGCTTTTCATGTGCTTTAAAGGCGATTCGTATCTACCTCCTGAAATCTGTTTCCTGCAATTCTGCCCTGATTTCAAATCCTATTCTTTGCCTTCCCTCAATATATTTGTGGACGAGAGTTATCATTAATAACTCTGCAGGTTTGTGAATTGCAGTGCCCTGAACCTCCATTTTACAACTCGTTTTTATGGGAGCTGGCCGCAAAATCGCAGAATGGCTTCAGGCCCTGTTCTGGTTCCGGGGGGCAGGCTGAGCCTGTGGTTAATTCTTCTTTCTGATGGGAAAATAGAGTGACCTGTGCCTGTCCCAACACCAAGAGCTAGTCTCTCGTTGGTTCCACGTCTTCCCGTTTATCCTCAGGACAAATTGCAACCTGTATGGAACAGGAGGTTAAAGGTGCTGATGCTCCAAGTAGGGAGCTTGCTAGTAAAGTGGCTGGAATGGCGAACCCGGGCACAAGGAGATGAGAAATGAGGTGCGTTTTAGAAACCTTTCCCCATCACACGGTGTACCATCTTCTGGGTTTCTCATGCATGTTTTTGATGTAGGAAGATGCCCTTGAACCTGGAGATTTGGGACCCATGCGATGGGTACCACGCAGTATTCCTTTAAAGGGTCTGCGTTTGCTCACCCAACCTCACCAAACCTCTCAGCCCCAAGAGTGTCCACCCTTATGTCTCATCCAGCTGTGCGTCTAGATATGGTCAATCCAGGTTGCATCCCAGCCCCTGAACGCATTGTGTAAGAATTTCTCTCTCTTTCACTGTCTTTGTTTCATGGGTGTTTCAAAGTAATTTATTTTTATAATGGGGTTTAGCTGCTTTTCACTGCTGTGTTTATGCCGCTTTACACCCACTTGACACACTAACAGAGAGATATCAATACATAGGTTTTACGATTATTATTAGTCAGATATATTCTTGTGCGGTGAATAGGGCGTGTTGAGTCCAGTTCTCTGAGCAAGGAGTAGGTCTTGTCTATTACATATTGGGTTTATGGAACGGTATCTGAGCTAATTTGATACCCTTGTTTTATGTATCACCCCACCTCACCTTTCCCGTTAAGCAGCCATAGTGTGTTTTCTGCATGTGTGACTCTGTTCTGTTTTGTAATTCAGTTCAAGTGTAACGGTTTTTACATTCCCTCTATCAGTGATACCTTATGAGAAGTGTCCTTTTCTGTGTGACTTATTTCACTTAGAATCGTCGTACCTAAATCCACTCATCATGCTGCTACTAACCTTACGACATTGATTTCATGGCTGAGTGATATTCCATTGTACATAAGGACCACAACTTCTTTATCCATTTTTCTCTTTCCTGGGATATTTAAGGTGGAATGAAGTGGAGGTCCTGGTCAACAGAGCAGCCCTAAACTTTGGGGTGCTTGTGTCTTGCTGATTTTTAATTTTCCCAATTTATACCCCCATGAGTGGAAGTGCCCTATGCTCTCTAAGCTGTGTTTTTCAGATGTTTCAGGACTCACCGGACACTTCTCCGGAGTGGCTCTTGGCAATTTACATCCCGCCCATCAGTGTAGCAAGGCTCCCATTTCTCCATGGCCTGTCCTGCATTTCTGGTTTTGACACTTTTTTCAGCATGGCCCTTTTGACCGATGGGAAGCGAGACTTCTTTGTAGCGCTGATTTGCCTTTCCAGGTTGCTTGGTTGGCCAAAAAGGGCGTATGCGTTTTTTCCTGAATATATTCAGGAAAAAACGCATACGCCCTTTTTGGCCAAGGGCATCATTGTCAACGTTTTGCCGCGTTTCATGTGCTTTAAAGGCGATTCGTATCTACCTCCTGAAATCTGTTTCCTGCAATTCTGCCTGGATTTCAAATCCTCTTCTTTGCCTTCCCTCAATATATTTGTGGACGACAGTTATCATTTATAACTCTGCAGGTTTGTGAATTGCAGTGCCCTGAACCTCCATTTTACAACTCGTTTTTATGGGAGCTGGCCGCAAAATCGCAGAATGGCTTCAGGCCCTGTTCTGGTTCCGGGGGGCAGGCTGAGCCTGTGGTTAATTCTTCTTTCTGATGGGAAAATAGAGTGACCTGTGCCTGTCTCAACACCAAGAGCTAGTCTCTCGTTGGTTCCACGTCTTCCCGTTTATCCTCAGGACAAATTGCAACCTGTATGGAACAGGAGGTTAAAGGTGCTGATGCTCCAAGTAGGGAGCTTCCTAGTAAAGCGGCTGGAATGGCGAACCCGGGCACAAGGAGATGAGAAATGAGGTGCGTTTTAGAAACCTTTCCCCATCACACGGTGTACCATCTTCTGGGTTTCTCATGCATGTTTTTGATGTAGGAAGATGCCCTTGAACCTGGAGATTTGGGACCCATGCGATGGGTACCACGCAGTATTCCTTTAAAGGGTCTGCGTTTGCTCACCCAACCTCACCAAACCTCTCAGCCCCAAGAGTGTCCACCCTTATGTCTCATCCAGCTGTGGGTCTAGATATGGTCAATCCAGGTTGCATCACAGCCCCTGAACGCATTGTGTAAGAATTTCTCTCTCTTTCACTGTCTTTGTTTCATGGGTGTTTCAAAGTAATTTATTTTTATAATGGGGTTTAGCTGCTTTTCACTGCTGTGTTTATGCCGCTTTACACCCACTTGACACACTAACAGAGAGATATCAATACATAGGTTTTACGATTATTATTAGTCAGATATATTCTTGTGCGGTGAATAGGGCATGTTGAGTCCAGTTCTCTGAGCAAGGAGTAGGTCTTGTCTATTACATATTGGGTTTATGGAACGGTATCTGAGCTAATTTGATACCCTTGTTTTATGTATCACCCCACCTCACCTTTCCCGTTAAGCAGCCATAGTGTGTTTTCTGCATGTGTGACTCTGTTCTGTTTTGTAATTCAGTTCAAGTGTAACGGTTTTTACATTCCCTCTATCAGTGATACCTTATGAGAAGTGTCCTTTTCTGTGTGACTTATTTCACTTAGAATCGTCGTACCTAAATCCACTCATCATGCTGCTACTAACCTTACGACATTGATTTCATGGCTGAGTGATATTCCATTGTACATAAGGACCACAACTTCTTTATCCATTTTTCTCTTTCCTGGGATATTTAAGGTGGAATGAAGTGGAGGTCCTGGTCAACAGAGCAGCCCTAAACTTTGGGGTGCTTGTGTCTTGCTGATTTTTAATTTTCCCAATTTATACCCCCATGAGTGGAAGTGCCCTATGCTCTCTAAGCTGTGTTTTTCAGATGTTTCAGGACTCACCGGACACTTCTCCGGAGTGGCTCTTGGCAATTTACATCCCGCCCATCAGTGTAGCAAGGCTCCCATTTCTCCATGGCCTGTCCTGCATTTCTGGTTTTGACACTTTTTTCAGCATGACCCTTTTGACCGATGGGAAGCGAGACTTCTTTGTAGCGCTGATTTGCCTTTCCAGGTTGCTTGGTTGGCCAAAAAGGGCGTATGCGTTTTTTCCTGAATATATTCAGGAAAAAACGCATACGCCCTTTTTGGCCAAGGGCATCATTGTCAACGTTTTGCCGCTTTTCATGTGCTTTAAAGGCGATTCGTATCTACCTCCTGAAATCTGTTTCCTGCAATTCTGCCTTGATTTCAAATCCTCTTCTTTGCCTTCCCTCAATATATTTGTGGACGGGAGTTATCATTTATAACTCTGCAGGTTTGTGAATTGCAGTGCCCTGAACCTCCATTTTACAACTCGTTTTTATGGGAGCTGGCCGCAAAATCGCAGAATGGCTTCAGGCCCTGTTCTGGTTCCGGGGGGCAGGCTGAGCCTGTGGTTAATTCTTCTTTCTGATGGGAAAATAGAGTGACCTGTGCCTGTCCCAACACCAAGAGCTAGTCTCTCGTTGGTTCCACGTCTTCCCGTTTATCCTCAGGACAAATTGCAACCTGTATGGAACAGGAGGTTAAAGGTGCTGATGCTCCAAGTAGGGAGCTTGCTAGTAAAGCGGCTGGAATGGCGAACCCGGGCACAAGGAGATGAGAAATGAGGTGCGTTTCAGAAACCTTTCCCCATCACACGGTGTACCATCTTCTGGGTTTCTCATGCATGTTTTTGATGTAGGAAGATGCCCTTGAACCTGGAGATTTGGGACCCATGCGATGGGTACCACGCAGTATTACTTTAAAGGGTCTGTGTTTGCTCACCCAACCTCACCAAACCTCTCAGCCCCAAGAGTGTCCACCCTTATGTCTCATCCAGCTGTGCGTCTAGATATGGTCAATCCAGGTTGCATCACAGCTCCTGAACGCATTGTGTAAGAATTTCTCTCTCTTTCACTGTCTTTGTTTCATGGGTGTTTCAAAGTAATTTATTTTTATAATGGGGTTTAGCTGCTTTTCACTGCTGTGTTTATGCCGCTTTACACCCACTTGACACACTAACAGAGAGATATCAATACATAGGTTTTACGATTATTATTAGTCAGATATATTCTTGTGCGGTGAATAGGGCGTGTTGAGTCCAGTTCTCTGAGCAAGGAGTAGGTCTTGTCTATTACATATTGGGTTTATGGAACGGTATCTGAGCTAATTTGATACCCTTGTTTTATGTATCACCCCACCTCACCTTTCCCGTTAAGCAGCCATAGTGTGTTTTCTGCATGTGTGACTCTGTTCTGTTTTGTAATTCAGTTCAAGTGTAACGGTTTTTACATTCCCTCTATCAGTGATACCTTATGAGAAGTGTCCTTTTCTGTGTGACTTATTTCACTTAGAATCGTCGTACCTAAATCCACTCATCATGCTGCTACTAACCTTACGACATTGATTTCATGGCTGAGTGGTATTCCATTGTACATAAGGACCACAACTTCTTTATCCATTTTTCTCTTTCCTGGGATATTTAAGGTGGAATGAAGTGGAGGTCCTGGTCAACAGAGCAGCCCTAAACTTTGGGGTGCTTGTGTCTTGCTGATTTTTAATTTTCCCAATTTATACCCCCATGAGTGGAAGTGCCCTATGCTCTCTAAGCTGTGTTTTTCAGATGTTTCAGGACTCACCGGACACGTCTCCGGAGTGGCTCTTGGCAATTTACATCCCGCCCATCAGTGTAGCAAGGCTCCCATTTCTCCATGGCCTGTCCTGCATTTCTGGTTTTGACACTTTTTTCAGCATGGCCCTTTTGACCGATGGGAAGCGAGACTTCTTTGTAGCGCTGATTTGCCTTTCCAGGTTGCTTGGTTGGCCAAAAAGGGCGTATGCGATTTTTCCTGAATATATTCAGGAAAAAACGCATACGCCCTTTTTGGCCAAGGGCATCATTGTCAACGTTTTGCCGCTTTTCATGTGCTTTAAAGGCGATTCGTATCTACCTCCTGAAATCTGTTTCCTGCAATTCTGCCTTGATTTCAAATCCTATTCTTTGCCTTCCCTCAATATATTTGTGGACGAGAGTTATCATTAATAACTCTGCAGGTTTGTGAATTGCAGTGCCCTGAACCTCCATTTTACAACTCGTTTTTATGGGAGCTGGCCGCAAAATCGCAGAATGGCTTCAGGCCCTGTTCTGGTTCCGGGGGGCAGGCTGAGCCTGTGGTTAATTCTTCTTTCTGATGGGAAAATAGAGTGACCTGTGCCTGTCCCAACACCAAGAGCTAGTCTCTCGTTGGTTCCACGTCTTCCCGTTTATCCTCAGGACAAATTGCAACCTGTATGGAACAGGAGGTTAAAGGTGCTGATGCTCCAAGTAGGGAGCTTGCTAGTAAAGTGGCTGGAATGGCGAACCCGGGCACAAGGAGATGAGAAATGAGGTGCGTTTTAGAAACCTTTCCCCATCACACGGTGTACCATCTTCTGGGTTTCTCATGCATGTTTTTGATGTAGGAAGATGCCCTTGAACCTGGAGATTTGGGACCCATGCGATGGGTACCACGCAGTATTCCTTTAAAGGGTCTGCGTTTGCTCACCCAACCTCACCAAACCTCTCAGCCCCAAGAGTGTCCACCCTTATGTCTCATCCAGCTGTGCGTCTAGATATGGTCAATCCAGGTTGCATCCCAGCCCCTGAACGCATTGTGTAAGAATTTCTCTCTCTTTCACTGTCTTTGTTTCATGGGTGTTTCAAAGTAATTTATTTTTATAATGGGGTTTAGCTGCTTTTCACTGCTGTGTTTATGCCGCTTTACACCCACTTGACACACTAACAGAGAGATATCAATACATAGGTTTTACGATTATTATTAGTCAGATATATTCTTGTGCGGTGAATAGGGCGTGTTGAGTCCAGTTCTCTGAGCAAGGAGTAGGTCTTGTCTATTACATATTGGGTTTATGGAACGGTATCTGAGCTAATTTGATACCCTTGTTTTATGTATCACCCCACCTCACCTTTCCCGTTAAGCAGCCATAGTGTGTTTTCTGCATGTGTGACTCTGTTCTGTTTTGTAATTCAGTTCAAGTGTAACGGTTTTTACATTCCCTCTATCAGTGATACCTTATGAGAAGTGTCCTTTTCTGTGTGACTTATTTCACTTAGAATCGTCGTACCTAAATCCACTCATCATGCTGCTACTAACCTTACGACATTGATTTCATGGCTGAGTGATATTCCATTGTACATAAGGACCACAACTTCTTTATCCATTTTTCTCTTTCCTGGGATATTTAAGGTGGAATGAAGTGGAGGTCCTGGTCAACAGAGCAGCCCTAAACTTTGGGGTGCTTGTGTCTTGCTGATTTTTAATTTTCCCAATTTATACCCCCATGAGTGGAAGTGCCCTATGCTCTCTAAGCTGTGTTTTTCAGATGTTTCAGGACTCACCGGACACTTCTCCGGAGTGGCTCTTGGCAATTTACATCCCGCCCATCAGTGTAGCAAGGCTCCCATTTCTCCATGGCCTGTCCTGCATTTCTGGTTTTGACACTTTTTTCAGCATGGCCCTTTTGACCGATGGGAAGCGTGACTTCTTTGTAGCGCTGATTTGCCTTTCCAGGTGGCTTGGTTGGCCAAAAAGGGCGTATGCGTTTTTTCCTGAATATATTCAGGAAAAAACGCATACGTCCTTTTTGGCCAAGGGCATCATTGTCAACGTTTTGCCGCTTTTCATGTGCTTTAAAGGCAATTCGTATCTACCTCCTGAAATCTGTTTCCTGCAATTCTGCCTTGATTTCAAATCCTCTTCTTTGCCTTCCCTCAATATATTTGTGGACGGGAGTTATCATTTATAACTCTGCAGGTTTGTGAATTGCAGTGCCCTGAACCTCCATTTTACAACTCGTTTTTATGGGAGCTGGCCGCAAAATCGCAGAATGGCTTCAGGCCCTGTTCTGGTTCCGGGGGGCAGGCTGAGCCTGTGGTTAATTCTTCTTTCTGATGGGAAAATAGAGTGACCTGTGCCTGTCCCAACACCAAGAGCTAGTCTCTCGTTGGTTCCACGTCTTCCCGTTTATCCTCAGGACAAATTGCAACCTGCATGGAACAGGAGGTTAAAGGTGCTGATGCTCCATGTAGGGAGCTTCCTAGTAAAGCGGCTGGAATGGCGAACCCGGGCACAAGGAGATGAGAAATGAGGTGCGTTTTAGAAACCTTTCCCCATCACACGGTGTACCATCTTCTGGGTTTCTCATGCATGTTTTTGATGTAGGAAGATGCCCTTGAACCTGGAGATTTGGGACCCATGCGATGGGTACCACGCAGTATTCCTTTAAAGGGTCTGCGTTTGCTCACCCAACCTCACCAAACCTCTCAGCCCCAAGAGTGTCCACCCTTATGTCTCATCCAGCTGTGCGTCTAGATATGGTCAATCCAGGTTGCATCACAGCCCCTGAACGCATTGTGTAAGAATTTCTCTCTCTTTCACTGTCTTTGTTTCATGGGTGTTTCAAAGTAATTTATTTTTATAAAAGGGTTTAGCTGCTTTTCACTGCTGTGTTTATGCCGCTTTACACCCACTTGACACACTAACAGAGAGATATCAATACATAGGTTTTACGATTATTATTAGTCAGATATATTGTTGTGCGGTGAATAGGGCGTGTTGAGTCCAGTTCTCTGAGCAAGGAGTAGGTCTTGTCTATTACATATTGGGTTTATGGAACGGTATCTGAGCTAATTTGATACCCTTGTTTTATGTATCACCCCACCTCACCTTTCCCGTTAAGCAGCCATAGTGTGTTTTCTGCATGTGTGACTCTGTTCTGTTTTGTAATTCAGTTCAAGTGTAACGGTTTTTACATTCCCTCTATCAGTGATACCTTATGAGAAGTGTCCTTTTCTGTGTGACTTATTTCACTTAGAATCGTCGTACCTAAATCCACTCATCATGCTGCTACTAACCTTACGACATTGATTTCATGGCTGAGTGATATTCCATTGTACATAAGGACCACAACTTCTTTATCCATTTTTCTCTTTCCTGGGATATTTAAGGTGGAATGAAGTGGAGGTCCTGGTCAACAGAGCAGCCCTAAACTTTGGGGTGCTTGTGTCTTGCTGATTTTTAATTTTCCCAATTTATACCCCCATGAGTGGAAGTGCCCTATGCTCTCTAAGCTGTGTTTTTCAGATGTTTCAGGACTCACCGGACACTTCTCCGGAGTGGCTCTTGGCAATTTACATCCCGCCCATCAGTGTAGCAAGGCTCCCATTTCTCCATGGCCTGTCCTGCATTTCTGGTTTTGACACTTTTTTCAGCATGACCCTTTTGACCGATGGGAAGCGAGACTTCTTTGTAGCGCTGATTTGCCTTTCCAGGTTGCTTGGTTGGCCAAAAAGGGCGTATGCGTTTTTTCCTGAATATATTCAGGAAAAAACGCATACGCCCTTTTTGGCCAAGGGCATCATTGTCAACGTTTTGCCGCTTTTCATGTGCTTTAAAGGCGATTCGTATCTACCTCCTGAAATCTGTTTCCTGCAATTCTGCCTTGATTTCAAATCCTCTTCTTTGCCTTCCCTCAATATATTTGTGGACGGGAGTTATCATTTATAACTCTGCAGGTTTGTGAATTGCAGTGCCCTGAACCTCCATTTTACAACTCGTTTTTATGGGAGCTGGCCGCAAAATCGCAGAATGGCTTCAGGCCCTGTTCTGGTTCCGGGGGGCAGGCTGAGCCTGTGGTTAATTCTTCTTTCTGATGGGAAAATAGAGTGACCTGTGCCTGTCCCAACACCAAGAGCTAGTCTCTCGTTGGTTCCACGTCTTCCCGTTTATCCTCAGGACAAATTGCAACCTGTATGGAACAGGAGGTTAAAGGTGCTGATGCTCCAAGTAGGGAGCTTGCTAGTAAAGCGGCTGGAATGGCGAACCCGGGCACAAGGAGATGAGAAATGAGGTGCGTTTCAGAAACCTTTCCCCATCACACGGTGTACCATCTTCTGGGTTTCTCATGCATGTTTTTGATGTAGGAAGATGCCCTTGAACCTGGAGATTTGGGACCCATGCGATGGGTACCACGCAGTATTCCTTTAAAGGGTCTGCGTTTGCTCACCCAACCTCACCAAACCTCTCAGCCCCAAGAGTGTCCACCCTTATGTCTCATCCAGCTGTGCGTCTAGATATGGTCAATCCAGGTTGCATCACAGCTCCTGAACGCATTGTGTAAGAATTTCTCTCTCTTTCACTGTCTTTGTTTCATGGGTGTTTCAAAGTAATTTATTTTTATAATGGGGTTTAGCTGCTTTTCACTGCTGTGTTTATGCCGCTTTACACCCACTTGACACACTAACAGAGAGATATCAATACATAGGTTTTACGATTATTATTAGTCAGATATATTCTTGTGCGGTGAATAGGGCGTGTTGAGTCCAGTTCTCTGAGCAAGGAGTAGGTCTTGTCTATTACATATTGGGTTTATGGAACGGTATCTGAGCTAATTTGATACCCTTGTTTTATGTATCACCCCACCTCACCTTTCCCGTTAAGCAGCCATAGTGTGTTTTCTGCATGTGTGACTCTGTTCTGTTTTGTAATTCAGTTCAAGTGTAACGGTTTTTACATTCCCTCTATCAGTGATACCTTATGAGAAGTGTCCTTTTCTGTGTGACTTATTTCACTTAGAATCGTCGTACCTAAATCCACTCATCATGCTGCTACTAACCTTACGACATTGATTTCATGGCTGAGTGGTATTCCATTGTACATAAGGACCACAACTTCTTTATCCATTTTTCTCTTTCCTGGGATATTTAAGGTGGAATGAAGTGGAGGTCCTGGTCAACAGAGCAGCCCTAAACTTTGGGGTGCTTGTGTCTTGCTGATTTTTAATTTTCCCAATTTATACCCCCATGAGTGGAAGTGCCCTATGCTCTCTAAGCTGTGTTTTTCAGATGTTTCAGGACTCACCGGACACGTCTCCGGAGTGGCTCTTGGCAATTTACATCCCGCCCATCAGTGTAGCAAGGCTCCCATTTCTCCATGGCCTGTCCTGCATTTCTGGTTTTGACACTTTTTTCAGCATGGCCCTTTTGACCGATGGGAAGCGAGACTTCTTTGTAGCGCTGATTTGCCTTTCCAGGTTGCTTGGTTGGCCAAAAAGGGCGTATGCGATTTTTCCTGAATATATTCAGGAAAAAACGCATACGCCCTTTTTGGCCAAGGGCATCATTGTCAACGTTTTGCCGCTTTTCATGTGCTTTAAAGGCGATTCGTATCTACCTCCTGAAATCTGTTTCCTGCAATTCTGCCTTGATTTCAAATCCTATTCTTTGCCTTCCCTCAATATATTTGTGGACGAGAGTTATCATTAATAACTCTGCAGGTTTGTGAATTGCAGTGCCCTGAACCTCCATTTTACAACTCGTTTTTATGGGAGCTGGCCGCAAAATCGCAGAATGGCTTCAGGCCCTGTTCTGGTTCCGGGGGGCAGGCTGAGCCTGTGGTTAATTCTTCTTTCTGATGGGAAAATAGAGTGACCTGTGCCTGTCCCAACACCAAGAGCTAGTCTCTCGTTGGTTCCACGTCTTCCCGTTTATCCTCAGGACAAATTGCAACCTGTATGGAACAGGAGGTTAAAGGTGCTGATGCTCCAAGTAGGGAGCTTGCTAGTAAAGTGGCTGGAATGGCGAACCCGGGCACAAGGAGATGAGAAATGAGGTGCGTTTTAGAAACCTTTCCCCATCACACGGTGTACCATCTTCTGGGTTTCTCATGCATGTTTTTGATGTAGGAAGATGCCCTTGAACCTGGAGATTTGGGACCCATGCGATGGGTACCACGCAGTATTCCTTTAAAGGGTCTGCGTTTGCTCACCCAACCTCACCAAACCTCTCAGCCCCAAGAGTGTCCACCCTTATGTCTCATCCAGCTGTGCGTCTAGATATGGTCAATCCAGGTTGCATCCCAGCCCCTGAACGCATTGTGTAAGAATTTCTCTCTCTTTCACTGTCTTTGTTTCATGGGTGTTTCAAAGTAATTTATTTTTATAATGGGGTTTAGCTGCTTTTCACTGCTGTGTTTATGCCGCTTTACACCCACTTGACACACTAACAGAGAGATATCAATACATAGGTTTTACGATTATTATTAGTCAGATATATTCTTGTGCGGTGAATAGGGCGTGTTGAGTCCAGTTCTCTGAGCAAGGAGTAGGTCTTGTCTATTACATATTGGGTTTATGGAACGGTATCTGAGCTAATTTGATACCCTTGTTTTATGTATCACCCCACCTCACCTTTCCCGTTAAGCAGCCATAGTGTGTTTTCTGCATGTGTGACTCTGTTCTGTTTTGTAATTCAGTTCAAGTGTAACGGTTTTTACATTCCCTCTATCAGTGATACCTTATGAGAAGTGTCCTTTTCTGTGTGACTTATTTCACTTAGAATCGTCGTACCTAAATCCACTCATCATGCTGCTACTAACCTTACGACATTGATTTCATGGCTGAGTGGTATTCCATTGTACATAAGGACCACAACTTCTTTATCCATTTTTCTCTTTCCTGGGATATTTAAGGTGGAATGAAGTGGAGGTCCTGGTCAACAGAGCAGCCCTAAACTTTGGGGTGCTTGTGTCTTGCTGATTTTTCATTTTCCCAATTTATACCCCCATGAGTGGAAGTGCCCTATGCTCTCTAAGCTGTGTTTTTCAGATGTTTCAGGACTCACCGGACACTTCTCCGGAGTGGCTTTTGGCAATTTACATCCCGCCCATCAGTGTAGCAAGGCTCCCATTTCTCCATGGCCTGTCCTGCATTTCTGGTTTTGACACTTTTTTCAGCATGACCCTTTTGACCGATGGGAAGCGAGACTTCTTTGTAGCGCTGATTTGCCTTTCCAGGTTGCTTGGTTGGCCAAAAAGGGCGTATGCGATTTTTCCTGAATATATTCAGGAAAAAACGCATACGCCCTTTTTGGCCAAGGGCATCATTGTCAACGTTTTGCCGCTTTTCATGTGCTTTAAAGGCGATTCGTATCTACCTCCTGAAATCTGTTTCCTGCAATTCTGCCTTGATTTCAAATCCTCTTCTTTGCCTTCCCTCAATATATTTGTGGACGAGAGTTATCATTAATAACTCTGCAGGTTTGTGAATTGCAGTGCCCTGAACCTCCATTTTACAACTCGTTTTTATGGGAGCTGGCGGCAAAATCGCAGAATGGCTTCAGGCCCTGTTCTGGTTCCGGGGGGCAGGCTGAGCCTGTGGTTAATTCTTCTTTCTGATGGGAAAATAGAGTGACCTGTGCCTGTCCCAACACCAAGAGCTAGTCTCTCATTGGTTCCACGTCTTCCCGTTTATCCTCAGGACAAATTGCAACCTGTATGGAACAGGAGGTTAAAGGTGCTGATGCTCCAAGTAGGGAGCTTGCTAGTAAAGCGGCTGGAATGGCGAACCCGGGCACAAGGAGATGAGAAATGAGGTGCGTTTTAGAAACCTTTCCCCATCACACGGTGTACCATCTTCTGGGTTTCTCATGCATGTTTTTGATGTAGGAAGATGCCCTTGAACCTGGAGATTTGGGACCCATGCGATGGGTACCACGCAGTATTCCTTTAAAGGGTCTGCGTTTGCTCACCCAACCTCACCAAACCTCTCAGCCCCAAGAGTGTCCACCCTTATGTCTCATCCAGCTGTGCGTCTAGATATGGTCAATCCAGGTTGCATCACAGCCCCTGAACGCATTGTGTAAGAATTTCTCTCTCTTTCACTGTCTTTGTTTCATGGGTGTTTCAAAGTAATTTATTTTTATAATGGGGTTTAGCTGCTTTTCACTGCTGTGTTTATGCCGCTTTACACCCACTTGACACACTAACAGAGAGATATCAATACATAGGTTTTACGATTATTATTAGTCAGATATATTCTTGTGCGGTGAATAGGGCGTGTTGAGTCCAGTTCTCTGAGCAAGGAGTAGGTCTTGTCTATTACATATTGGGTTTATGGAACGGTATCTGAGCTAATTTGATACCCTTGTTTTATGTATCACCCCACCTCACCTTTCCCGTTAAGCAGCCATAGTGTGTTTTCTGCATGTGTGACTCTGTTCTGTTTTGTAATTCAGTTCAAGTGTAACGGTTTTTACATTCCCTCTATCAGTGATACCTTATGAGAAGTGTCCTTTTCTGTGTGACTTATTTCACTTAGAATCGTCGTACCTAAATCCACTCATCATGCTGCTACTAACCTTACGACATTGATTTCATGGCTGAGTGGTATTCCATTGTACATAAGGACCACAACTTCTTTATCCATTTTTCTCTTTCCTGGGATATTTAAGGTGGAATGAAGTGGAGGTCCTGGTCAACAGAGCAGCCGTAAACTTTGGGGTGCTTGTGTCTTGCTGATTTTTAATTTTCCCAATTTATACCCCCGTGAGTGGAAGTGCCCTATGCTCTCTAAGCTGTGTTTTTCAGATGTTTCAGGACTCACCGGACACTTCTCCGGAGTGGCTCTTGGCAATTTACATCCCGCCCATCAGTGTAGCAAGGCTCCCATTTCTCCATGGCCTGTCCTGCATTTCTGGTTTTGACACTTTTTTCAGCATGGCCCTTTTGACCGATGGGAAGCGAGACTTCTTTGTAGCGCTGATTTGCCTTTGCAGGTTGCTTGGTTGGCCAAAAAGGGCGTATGCGATTTTTCCTGAATATATTCAGGAAAAAACGCATACGCCCTTTTTGGCCAAGGGCATCATTGTCAACGTTTTGCCGCGTTTCATGTGCTTTAAAGGCGATTCGTATCTACCTCCTGAAATCTGTTTCCTGCAATTCTGCCTTGATTTCAAATCCTCTTCTTTGCCTTCACTCAATATATTTGTGGACGACAGTTATCATTTATAACTCTGCAGGTTTGTGAATTGCAGTGCCCTGAACCTCCATTTTACAACTCGTTTTTATGGGAGCTGGCCGCAAAATCGCAGAATGGCTTCAGGCCCTGTTCTGATTCCGGGGGGCAGGCTGAGCCTGTGGTTAATTCTTCTTTCTGATGGGAAAATAGAGTGACCTGTGCCTGTCTCAACACCAAGAGCTAGTCTCTCGTTGGTTCCACGTCTTCCCGTTTATCCTCAGGACAAATTGCAACCTGTATGGAACAGGAGGTTAAAGGTGCTGATGCTCCAAGTAGGGAGCTTGCTAGTAAAGCGGCTGGAATGGCGAACCCGGGCACAAGGAGATGAGAAATGAGGTGCGTTTTAGAAACCTTTCCCCATCACACGGTGTACCATCTTCTGGGTTTCTCATGCATGTTTTTGATGTAGGAAGATGCCCTTGAACCTGGAGATTTGGGACCCATGCGATGGGTACCACGCAGTATTCCTTTAAAGGGTCTGCGTTTGCTCACCCAACCTCACCAAACCTCTCAGCCCCAAGAGTGTCCACCCTTATGTCTCATCCAGCTGTGGGTCTAGATATGGTCAATCCAGGTTGCATCACAGCCCCTGAACGCATTGTGTAAGAATTTCTCTCTCTTTCACTGTCTTTGTTTCATGGGTGTTTCAAAGTAATTTATTTTTATAATGGGGTTTAGCTGCTTTTCACTGCTGTGTTTATGCCGCTTTACACCCACTTGACACACTAACAGAGAGATATCAATACATAGGTTTTACGATTATTATTAGTCAGATATATTCTTGTGCGGTGAATAGGGCATGTTGAGTCCAGTTCTCTGAGCAAGGAGTAGGTCTTGTCTATTACATATTGGGTTTATGGAACGGTATCTGAGCTAATTTGATACCCTTGTTTTATGTATCACCCCACCTCACCTTTCCCGTTAAGCAGCCATAGTGTGTTTTCTGCATGTGTGACTCTGTTCTGTTTTGTAATTCAGTTCAAGTGTAACGGTTTTTACATTCCCTCTATCAGTGATACCTTATGAGAAGTGTCCTTTTCTGTGTGACTTATTTCACTTAGAATCGTCGTACCTAAATCCACTCATCATGCTGCTACTAACCTTACGACATTGATTTCATGGCTGAGTGATATTCCATTGTACATAAGGACCACAACTTCTTTATCCATTTTTCTCTTTCCTGGGATATTTAAGGTGGAATGAAGTGGAGGTCCTGGTCAACAGAGCAGCCCTAAACTTTGGGGTGCTTGTGTCTTGCTGATTTTTAATTTTCCCAATTTATACCCCCATGAGTGGAAGTGCCCTATGCTCTCTAAGCTGTGTTTTTCAGATGTTTCAGGACTCACCGGACACTTCTCCGGAGTGGCTCTTGGCAATTTACATCCCGCCCATCAGTGTAGCAAGGCTCCCATTTCTCCATGGCCTGTCCTGCATTTCTGGTTTTGACACTTTTTTCAGCATGACCCTTTTGACCGATGGGAAGCGAGACTTCTTTGTAGCGCTGATTTGCCTTTCCAGGTTGCTTGGTTGGCCAAAAAGGGCGTATGCGTTTTTTCCTGAATATATTCAGGAAAAAACGCATACGCCCTTTTTGGCCAAGGGCATCATTGTCAACGTTTTGCCGCTTTTCATGTGCTTTAAAGGCGATTCGTATCTACCTCCTGAAATCTGTTTCCTGCAATTCTGCCTTGATTTCAAATCCTCTTCTTTGCCTTCCCTCAATATATTTGTGGACGGGAGTTATCATTTATAACTCTGCAGGTTTGTGAATTGCAGTGCCCTGAACCTCCATTTTACAACTCGTTTTTATGGGAGCTGGCCGCAAAATCGCAGAATGGCTTCAGGCCCTGTTCTGGTTCCGGGGGGCAGGCTGAGCCTGTGGTTAATTCTTCTTTCTGATGGGAAAATAGAGTGACCTGTGCCTGTCCCAACACCAAGAGCTAGTCTCTCGTTGGTTCCACGTCTTCCCGTTTATCCTCAGGACAAATTGCAACCTGTATGGAACAGGAGGTTAAAGGTGCTGATGCTCCAAGTAGGGAGCTTGCTAGTAAAGCGGCTGGAATGGCGAACCCGGGCACAAGGAGATGAGAAATGAGGTGCGTTTCAGAAACCTTTCCCCATCACACGGTGTACCATCTTCTGGGTTTCTCATGCATGTTTTTGATGTAGGAAGATGCCCTTGAACCTGGAGATTTGGGACCCATGCGATGGGTACCACGCAGTATTCCTTTAAAGGGTCTGCGTTTGCTCACCCAACCTCACCAAACCTCTCAGCCCCAAGAGTGTCCACCCTTATGTCTCATCCAGCTGTGCGTCTAGATATGGTCAATCCAGGTTGCATCACAGCTCCTGAACGCATTGTGTAAGAATTTCTCTCTCTTTCACTGTCTTTGTTTCATGGGTGTTTCAAAGTAATTTATTTTTATAATGGGGTTTAGCTGCTTTTCACTGCTGTGTTTATGCCGCTTTACACCCACTTGACACACTAACAGAGAGATATCAATACATAGGTTTTACGATTATTATTAGTCAGATATATTCTTGTGCGGTGAATAGGGCGTGTTGAGTCCAGTTCTCTGAGCAAGGAGTAGGTCTTGTCTATTACATATTGGGTTTATGGAACGGTATCTGAGCTAATTTGATACCCTTGTTTTATGTATCACCCCACCTCACCTTTCCCGTTAAGCAGCCATAGTGTGTTTTCTGCATGTGTGACTCTGTTCTGTTTTGTAATTCAGTTCAAGTGTAACGGTTTTTACATTCCCTCTATCAGTGATACCTTATGAGAAGTGTCCTTTTCTGTGTGACTTATTTCACTTAGAATCGTCGTACCTAAATCCACTCATCATGCTGCTACTAACCTTACGACATTGATTTCATGGCTGAGTGGTATTCCATTGTACATAAGGACCACAACTTCTTTATCCATTTTTCTCTTTCCTGGGATATTTAAGGTGGAATGAAGTGGAGGTCCTGGTCAACAGAGCAGCCCTAAACTTTGGGGTGCTTGTGTCTTGCTGATTTTTAATTTTCCCAATTTATACCCCCATGAGTGGAAGTGCCCTATGCTCTCTAAGCTGTGTTTTTCAGATGTTTCAGGACTCACCGGACACGTCTCCGGAGTGGCTCTTGGCAATTTACATCCCGCCCATCAGTGTAGCAAGGCTCCCATTTCTCCATGGCCTGTCCTGCATTTCTGGTTTTGACACTTTTTTCAGCATGGCCCTTTTGACCGATGGGAAGCGAGACTTCTTTGTAGCGCTGATTTGCCTTTCCAGGTTGCTTGGTTGGCCAAAAAGGGCGTATGCGATTTTTCCTGAATATATTCAGGAAAAAACGCATACGCCCTTTTTGGCCAAGGGCATCATTGTCAACGTTTTGCCGCTTTTCATGTGCTTTAAAGGCGATTCGTATCTACCTCCTGAAATCTGTTTCCTGCAATTCTGCCTTGATTTCAAATCCTCTTCTTTGCCTTCCCTCAATATATTTGTGGACGAGAGTTATCATTAATAACTCTGCAGGTTTGTGAATTGCAGTGCCCTGAACCTCCATTTTACAACTCGTTTTTATGGGAGCTGGCCGCAAAATCGCAGAATGGCTTCAGGCCCTGTTCTGGTTCCGGGGGGCAGGCTGAGCCTGTGGTTAATTCTTCTTTCTGATGGGAAAATAGAGTGACCTGTGCCTGTCCCAACACCAAGAGCTAGTCTCTCGTTGGTTCCACGTCTTCCCGTTTATCCTCAGGACAAATTGCAACCTGTATGGAACAGGAGGTTAAAGGTGCTGATGCTCCAAGTAGGGAGCTTGCTAGTAAAGTGGCTGGAATGGCGAACCCGGGCACAAGGAGATGAGAAATGAGGTGCGTTTTAGAAACCTTTCCCCATCACACGGTGTACCATCTTCTGGGTTTCTCATGCATGTTTTTGATGTAGGAAGATGCCCTTGAACCTGGAGATTTGGGACCCATGCGATGGGTACCACGCAGTATTCCTTTAAAGGGTCTGCGTTTGCTCACCCAACCTCACCAAACCTCTCAGCCCCAAGAGTGTCCACCCTTATGTCTCATCCAGCTGTGCGTCTAGATATGGTCAATCCAGGTTGCATCCCAGCCCCTGAACGCATTGTGTAAGAATTTCTCTCTCTTTCACTGTCTTTGTTTCATGGGTGTTTCAAAGTAATTTATTTTTATAATGGGGTTTAGCTGCTTTTCACTGCTGTGTTTATGCCGCTTTACACCCACTTGACACACTAACAGAGAGATATCAATACATAGGTTTTACGATTATTATTAGTCAGATATATTCTTGTGCGGTGAATAGGGCGTGTTGAGTCCAGTTCTCTGAGCAAGGAGTAGGTCTTGTCTATTACATATTGGGTTTATGGAACGGTATCTGAGCTAATTTGATACCCTTGTTTTATGTATCACCCCACCTCACCTTTCCCGTTAAGCAGCCATAGTGTGTTTTCTGCATGTGTGACTCTGTTCTGTTTTGTAATTCAGTTCAAGTGTAACGGTTTTTACATTCCCTCTATCAGTGATACCTTATGAGAAGTGTCCTTTTCTGTGTGACTTATTTCACTTAGAATCGTCGTACCTAAATCCACTCATCATGCTGCTACTAACCTTACGACATTGATTTCATGGCTGAGTGGTATTCCATTGTACATAAGGACCACAACTTCTTTATCCATTTTTCTCTTTCCTGGGATATTTAAGGTGGAATGAAGTGGAGGTCCTGGTCAACAGAGCAGCCCTAAACTTTGGGGTGCTTGTGTCTTGCTGATTTTTAATTTTCCCAATTTATACCCCCATGAGTGGAAGTGCCCTATGCTCTCTAAGCTGTGTTTTTCAGATGTTTCAGGACTCACCGGACACTTCTCCGGAGTGGCTCTTGGCAATTTACATCCCGCCCATCAGTGTAGCAAGGCTCCCATTTCTCCATGGCCTGTCCTGCATTTCTGGTTTTGACACTTTTTTCAGCATGGCCCTTTTGACCGATGGGAAGCGAGACTTCTTTGTAGCGCTGATTTGCCTTTCCAGGTTGCTTGGTTGGCCAAAAAGGGCGTATGCGTTTTTTCCTGAATATATTCAGGAAAAAACGCATACGCCCTTTTTGGCCAAGGGCATCATTGTCAACGTTTTGCCGCGTTTCATGTGCTTTAAAGGCGATTCGTATCTACCTCCTGAAATCTGTTTCCTGCAATTCTGCCTTGATTTCAAATCCTCTTCTTTGCCTTCCCTCAATATATTTGTGGACGACAGTTATCATTTATAACTCTGCAGGTTTGTGAATTGCAGTGCCCTGAACCTCCATTTTACAACTCGTTTATATGGGAGCTGGCCGCAAAATCGCAGAATGGCTTCAGGCCCTGTTCTGGTTCCGGGGGGCAGGCTGAGCCTGTGGTTAATTCTTCTTTCTGATGGGAAAATAGAGTGACCTGTGCCTGTCTCAACACCAAGAGCTAGTCTCTCGTTGGTTCCACGTCTTCCCGTTTATCCTCAGGACAAATTGCAACCTGTATGGAACAGGAGGTTAAAGGTGCTGATGCTCCAAGTAGGGAGCTTGCTAGTAAAGCGGCTGGAATGGCGAACCCGGGCACAAGGAGATGAGAAATGAGGTGCGTTTTAGAAACCTTTCCCCATCACACGGTGTACCATCTTCTGGGTTTCTCATGCATGTTTTTGATGTAGGAAGATGCCCTTGAACCTGGAGATTTGGGACCCATGCGATGGGTACCACGCAGTATTCCTTTAAAGGGTCTGCGTTTGCTCACCCAACCTCACCAAACCTCTCAGCCCCAAGAGTGTCCACCCTTATGTCTCATCCAGCTGTGGGTCTAGATATGGTCAATCCAGGTTGCATCACAGCCCCTGAACGCATTGTGTAAGAATTTCTCTCTCTTTCACTGTCTTTGTTTCATGGGTGTTTCAAAGTAATTTATTTTTATAATGGGGTTTAGCTGCTTTTCACTGCTGTGTTTATGCCGCTTTACACCCACTTGACACACTAACAGAGAGATATCAATACATAGGTTTTACGATTATTATTAGTCAGATATATTCTTGTGCGGTGAATAGGGCATGTTGAGTCCAGTTCTCTGAGCAAGGAGTAGGTCTTGTCTATTACATATTGGGTTTATGGAACGGTATCTGAGCTAATTTGATACCCTTGTTTTATGTATCACCCCACCTCACCTTTCCCGTTAAGCAGCCATAGTGTGTTTTCTGCATGTGTGACTCTGTTCTGTTTTGTAATTCAGTTCAAGTGTAACGGTTTTTACATTCCCTCTATCAGTGATACCTTATGAGAAGTGTCCTTTTCTGTGTGACTTATTTCACTTAGAATCGTCGTACCTAAATCCACTCATCATGCTGCTACTAACCTTACGACATTGATTTCATGGCTGAGTGGTATTCCATTGTACATAAGGACCACAACTTCTTTATCCATTTTTCTCTTTCCTGGGATATTTAAGGTGGAATGAAGTGGAGGTCCTGGTCAACAGAGCAGCCCTAAACTTTGGGGTGCTTGTGTCTTGCTGATTTTTAATTTTCCCAATTTATACCCCCATGAGTGGAAGTGCCCTATGCTCTCTAAGCTGTGTTTTTCAGATGTTTCAGGACTCACCGGACACTTCTCCGGAGTGGCTCTTGGCAATTTACATCCCGCCCATCAGTGTAGCAAGGCTCCCATTTCTCCATGGCCTGTCCTGCATTTCTGGTTTTGACACTTTTTTCAGCATGACCCTTTTGACCGATGGGAAGCGAGACTTCTTTGTAGCGCTGATTTGCCTTTCCAGGTTGCTTGGTTGGCCAAAAAGGGCGTATGCGTTTTTTCCTGAATATATTCAGGAAAAAACGCATACGCCCTTTTTGGCCAAGGGCATCATTGTCAACGTTTTGCCGCTTTTCATGTGCTTTAAAGGCGATTCGTATCTACCTCCTGAAATCTGTTTCCTGCAATTCTGCCTTGATTTCAAATCCTCTTCTTTGCCTTCCCTCAATATATTTGTGGACGGGAGTTATCATTTATAACTCTGCAGGTTTGTGAATTGCAGTGCCCTGAACCTCCATTTTACAACTCGTTTTTATGGGAGCTGGCCGCAAAATCGCAGAATGGCTTCAGGCCCTGTTCTGGTTCCGGGGGGCAGGCTGAGCCTGTGGTTAATTCTTCTTTCTGATGGGAAAATAGAGTGACCTGTGCCTGTCCCAACACCAAGAGCTAGTCTCTCGTTGGTTCCACGTCTTCCCGTTTATCCTCAGGACAAATTGCAACCTGTATGGAACAGGAGGTTAAAGGTGCTGATGCTCCAAGTAGGGAGCTTGCTAGTAAAGCGGCTGGAATGGCGAACCCGGGCACAAGGAGATGAGAAATGAGGTGCGTTTCAGAAACCTTTCCCCATCACACGGTGTACCATCTTCTGGGTTTCTCATGCATGTTTTTGATGTAGGAAGATGCCCTTGAACCTGGAGATTTGGGACCCATGCGATGGGTACCACGCAGTATTCCTTTAAAGGGTCTGCGTTTGCTCACCCAACCTCACCAAACCTCTCAGCCCCAAGAGTGTCCACCCTTATGTCTCATCCAGCTGTGCGTCTAGATATGGTCAATCCAGGTTGCATCACAGCTCCTGAACGCATTGTGTAAGAATTTCTCTCTCTTTCACTGTCTTTGTTTCATGGGTGTTTCAAAGTAATTTATTTTTATAATGGGGTTTAGCTGCTTTTCACTGCTGTGTTTATGCCGCTTTACACCCACTTGACACACTAACAGAGAGATATCAATACATAGGTTTTACGATTATTATTAGTCAGATATATTCTTGTGCGGTGAATAGGGCGTGTTGAGTCCAGTTCTCTGAGCAAGGAGTAGGTCTTGTCTATTACATATTGGGTTTATGGAACGGTATCTGAGCTAATTTGATACCCTTGTTTTATGTATCACCCCACCTCACCTTTCCCGTTAAGCAGCCATAGTGTGTTTTCTGCATGTGTGACTCTGTTCTGTTTTGTAATTCAGTTCAAGTGTAACGGTTTTTACATTCCCTCTATCAGTGATACCTTATGAGAAGTGTCCTTTTCTGTGTGACTTATTTCACTTAGAATCGTCGTACCTAAATCCACTCATCATGCTGCTACTAACCTTACGACATTGATTTCATGGCTGAGTGGTATTCCATTGTACATAAGGACCACAACTTCTTTATCCATTTTTCTCTTTCCTGGGATATTTAAGGTGGAATGAAGTGGAGGTCCTGGTCAACAGAGCAGCCCTAAACTTTGGGGTGCTTGTGTCTTGCTGATTTTTAATTTTCCCAATTTATACCCCCATGAGTGGAAGTGCCCTATGCTCTCTAAGCTGTGTTTTTCAGATGTTTCAGGACTCACCGGACACGTCTCCGGAGTGGCTCTTGGCAATTTACATCCCGCCCATCAGTGTAGCAAGGCTCCCATTTCTCCATGGCCTGTCCTGCATTTCTGGTTTTGACACTTTTTTCAGCATGGCCCTTTTGACCGATGGGAAGCGAGACTTCTTTGTAGCGCTGATTTGCCTTTCCAGGTTGCTTGGTTGGCCAAAAAGGGCGTATGCGATTTTTCCTGAATATATTCAGGAAAAAACGCATACGCCCTTTTTGGCCAAGGGCATCATTGTCAACGTTTTGCCGCTTTTCATGTGCTTTAAAGGCGATTCGTATCTACCTCCTGAAATCTGTTTCCTGCAATTCTGCCTTGATTTCAAATCCTATTCTTTGCCTTCCCTCAATATATTTGTGGACGAGAGTTATCATTAATAACTCTGCAGGTTTGTGAATTGCAGTGCCCTGAACCTCCATTTTACAACTCGTTTTTATGGGAGCTGGCCGCAAAATCGCAGAATGGCTTCAGGCCCTGTTCTGGTTCCGGGGGGCAGGCTGAGCCTGTGGTTAATTCTTCTTTCTGATGGGAAAATAGAGTGACCTGTGCCTGTCCCAACACCAAGAGCTAGTCTCTCGTTGGTTCCACGTCTTCCCGTTTATCCTCAGGACAAATTGCAACCTGTATGGAACAGGAGGTTAAAGGTGCTGATGCTCCAAGTAGGGAGCTTGCTAGTAAAGTGGCTGGAATGGCGAACCCGGGCACAAGGAGATGAGAAATGAGGTGCGTTTTAGAAACCTTTCCCCATCACACGGTGTACCATCTTCTGGGTTTCTCATGCATGTTTTTGATGTAGGAAGATGCCCTTGAACCTGGAGATTTGGGACCCATGCGATGGGTACCACGCAGTATTCCTTTAAAGGGTCTGCGTTTTCTCACCCAACCTCACCAAACCTCTCAGCCCCAAGAGTGTCCACCCTTATGTCTCATCCAGCTGTGCGTCTAGATATGGTCAATCCAGGTTGCATCCCAGCCCCTGAACGCATTGTGTAAGAATTTCTCTCTCTTTCACTGTCTTTGTTTCATGGGTGTTTCAAAGTAATTTATTTTTATAATGGGGTTTAGCTGCTTTTCACTGCTGTGTTTATGCCGCTTTACACCCACTTGACACACTAACAGAGAGATATCAATACATAGGTTTTACGATTATTATTAGTCAGATATATTCTTGTGCGGTGAATAGGGCGTGTTGAGTCCAGTTCTCTGAGCAAGGAGTAGGTCTTGTCTATTACATATTGGGTTTATGGAACGGTATCTGAGCTAATTTGATACCCTTGTTTTATGTATCACCCCACCTCACCTTTCCCGTTAAGCAGCCATAGTGTGTTTTCTGCATGTGTGACTCTGTTCTGTTTTGTAATTCAGTTCAAGTGTAACGGTTTTTACATTCCCTCTATCAGTGATACCTTATGAGAAGTGTCCTTTTCTGTGTGACTTATTTCACTTAGAATCGTCGTACCTAAATCCACTCATCATGCTGCTACTAACCTTACGACATTGATTTCATGGCTGAGTGATATTCCATTGTACATAAGGACCACAACTTCTTTATCCATTTTTCTCTTTCCTGGGATATTTAAGGTGGAATGAAGTGGAGGTCCTGGTCAACAGAGCAGCCCTAAACTTTGGGGTGCTTGTGTCTTGCTGATTTTTAATTTTCCCAATTTATACCCCCATGAGTGGAAGTGCCCTATGCTCTCTAAGCTGTGTTTTTCAGATGTTTCAGGACTCACCGGACACTTCTCCGGAGTGGCTCTTGGCAATTTACATCCCGCCCATCAGTGTAGCAAGGCTCCCATTTCTCCATGGCCTGTCCTGCATTTCTGGTTTTGACACTTTTTTCAGCATGGCCCTTTTGACCGATGGGAAGCGAGACTTCTTTGTAGCGCTGATTTGCCTTTCCAGGTTGCTTGGTTGGCCAAAAAGGGCGTATGCGTTTTTTCCTGAATATATTCAGGAAAAAACGCATACGCCCTTTTTGGCCAAGGGCATCATTGTCAACGTTTTGCCGCGTTTCATGTGCTTTAAAGGCGATTCGTATCTACCTCCTGAAATCTGTTTCCTGCAATTCTGCCTTGATTTCAAATCCTCTTCTTTGCCTTCCCTCAATATATTTGTGGACGACAGTTATCATTTATAACTCTGCAGGTTTGTGAATTGCAGTGCCCTGAACCTCCATTTTACAACTCGTTTATATGGGAGCTGGCCGCAAAATCGCAGAATGGCTTCAGGCCCTGTTCTGGTTCCGGGGGGCAGGCTGAGCCTGTGGTTAATTCTTCTTTCTGATGGGAAAATAGAGTGACCTGTGCCTGTCTCAACACCAAGAGCTAGTCTCTCGTTGGTTCCACGTCTTCCCGTTTATCCTCAGGACAAATTGCAACCTGTATGGAACAGGAGGTTAAAGGTGCTGATGCTCCAAGTAGGGAGCTTGCTAGTAAAGCGGCTGGAATGGCGAACCCGGGCACAAGGAGATGAGAAATGAGGTGCGTTTTAGAAACCTTTCCCCATCACACGGTGTACCATCTTCTGGGTTTCTCATGCATGTTTTTGATGTAGGAAGATGCCCTTGAACCTGGAGATTTGGGACCCATGCGATGGGTACCACGCAGTATTCCTTTAAAGGGTCTGCGTTTGCTCACCCAACCTCACCAAACCTCTCAGCCCCAAGAGTGTCCACCCTTATGTCTCATCCAGCTGTGGGTCTAGATATGGTCAATCCAGGTTGCATCACAGCCCCTGAACGCATTGTGTAAGAATTTCTCTCTCTTTCACTGTCTTTGTTTCATGGGTGTTTCAAAGTAATTTATTTTTATAATGGGGTTTAGCTGCTTTTCACTGCTGTGTTTATGCCGCTTTACACCCACTTGACACACTAACAGAGAGATATCAATACATAGGTTTTACGATTATTATTAGTCAGATATATTCTTGTGCGGTGAATAGGGCATGTTGAGTCCAGTTCTCTGAGCAAGGAGTAGGTCTTGTCTATTACATATTGGGTTTATGGAACGGTATCTGAGCTAATTTGATACCCTTGTTTTATGTATCACCCCACCTCACCTTTCCCGTTAAGCAGCCATAGTGTGTTTTCTGCATGTGTGACTCTGTTCTGTTTTGTAATTCAGTTCAAGTGTAACGGTTTTTACATTCCCTCTATCAGTGATACCTTATGAGAAGTGTCCTTTTCTGTGTGACTTATTTCACTTAGAATCGTCGTACCTAAATCCACTCATCATGCTGCTACTAACCTTACGACATTGATTTCATGGCTGAGTGATATTCCATTGTACATAAGGACCACAACTTCTTTATCCATTTTTCTCTTTCCTGGGATATTTAAGGTGGAATGAAGTGGAGGTCCTGGTCAACAGAGCAGCCCTAAACTTTGGGGTGCTTGTGTCTTGCTGATTTTTAATTTTCCCAATTTATACCCCCATGAGTGGAAGTGCCCTATGCTCTCTAAGCTGTGTTTTTCAGATGTTTCAGGACTCACCGGACACTTCTCCGGAGTGGCTCTTGGCAATTTACATCCCGCCCATCAGTGTAGCAAGGCTCCCATTTCTCCATGGCCTGTCCTGCATTTCTGGTTTTGACACTTTTTTCAGCATGACCCTTTTGACCGATGGGAAGCGAGACTTCTTTGTAGCGCTGATTTGCCTTTCCAGGTTGCTTGGTTGGCCAAAAAGGGCGTATGCGTTTTTTCCTGAATATATTCAGGAAAAAACGCATACGCCCTTTTTGGCCAAGGGCATCATTGTCAACGTTTTGCCGCTTTTCATGTGCTTTAAAGGCGATTCGTATCTACCTCCTGAAATCTGTTTCCTGCAATTCTGCCTTGATTTCAAATCCTCTTCTTTGCCTTCCCTCAATATATTTGTGGACGGGAGTTATCATTTATAACTCTGCAGGTTTGTGAATTGCAGTGCCCTGAACCTCCATTTTACAACTCGTTTTTATGGGAGCTGGCCGCAAAATCGCAGAATGGCTTCAGGCCCTGTTCTGGTTCCGGGGGGCAGGCTGAGCCTGTGGTTAATTCTTCTTTCTGATGGGAAAATAGAGTGACCTGTGCCTGTCCCAACACCAAGAGCTAGTCTCTCGTTGGTTCCACGTCTTCCCGTTTATCCTCAGGACAAATTGCAACCTGTATGGAACAGGAGGTTAAAGGTGCTGATGCTCCAAGTAGGGAGCTTGCTAGTAAAGCGGCTGGAATGGCGAACCCGGGCACAAGGAGATGAGAAATGAGGTGCGTTTTAGAAACCTTTCCCCATCACACGGTGTACCATCTTCTGGGTTTCTCATGCATGTTTTTGATGTAGGAAGATGCCCTTGAACCTGGAGATTTGGGACCCATGCGATGGGTACCACGCAGTATTCCTTTAAAGGGTCTGCGTTTGCTCACCCAACCTCACCAAACCTCTCAGCCCCAAGAGTGTCCACCCTTATGTCTCATCCAGCTGTGCGTCTAGATATGGTCAATCCAGGTTGCATCACAGCTCCTGAACGCATTGTGTAAGAATTTCTCTCTCTTTCACTGTCTTTGTTTCATGGGTGTTTCAAAGTAATTTATTTTTATAATGGGGTTTAGCTGCTTTTCACTGCTGTGTTTATGCCGCTTTACACCCACTTGACACACTAACAGAGAGATATCAATACATAGGTTTTACGATTATTATTAGTCAGATATATTCTTGTGCGGTGAATAGGGCGTGTTGAGTCCAGTTCTCTGAGCAAGGAGTAGGTCTTGTCTATTACATATTGGGTTTATGGAACGGTATCTGAGCTAATTTGATACCCTTGTTTTATGTATCACCCCACCTCACCTTTCCCGTTAAGCAGCCATAGTGTGTTTTCTGCATGTGTGACTCTGTTCTGTTTTGTAATTCAGTTCAAGTGTAACGGTTTTTACATTCCCTCTATCAGTGATACCTTATGAGAAGTGTCCTTTTCTGTGTGACTTATTTCACTTAGAATCGTCGTACCTAAATCCACTCATCATGCTGCTACTAACCTTACGACATTGATTTCATGGCTGAGTGGTATTCCATTGTACATAAGGACCACAACTTCTTTATCCATTTTTCTCTTTCCTGGGATATTTAAGGTGGAATGAAGTGGAGGTCCTGGTCAACAGAGCAGCCCTAAACTTTGGGGTGCTTGTGTCTTGCTGATTTTTAATTTTCCCAATTTATACCCCCATGAGTGGAAGTGCCCTATGCTCTCTAAGCTGTGTTTTTCAGATGTTTCAGGACTCACCGGACACGTCTCCGGAGTGGCTCTTGGCAATTTACATCCCGCCCATCAGTGTAGCAAGGCTCCCATTTCTCCATGGCCTGTCCTGCATTTCTGGTTTTGACACTTTTTTCAGCATGGCCCTTTTGACCGATGGGAAGCGAGACTTCTTTGTAGCGCTGATTTGCCTTTCCAGGTTGCTTGGTTGGCCAAAAAGGGCGTATGCGATTTTTCCTGAATATATTCAGGAAAAAACGCATACGCCCTTTTTGGCCAAGGGCATCATTGTCAACGTTTTGCCGCTTTTCATGTGCTTTAAAGGCGATTCGTATCTACCTCCTGAAATCTGTTTCCTGCAATTCTGCCTTGATTTCAAATCCTATTCTTTGCCTTCCCTCAATATATTTGTGGACGAGAGTTATCATTAATAACTCTGCAGGTTTGTGAATTGCAGTGCCCTGAACCTCCATTTTACAACTCGTTTTTATGGGAGCTGGCCGCAAAATCGCAGAATGGCTTCAGGCCCTGTTCTGGTTCCGGGGGGCAGGCTGAGCCTGTGGTTAATTCTTCTTTCTGATGGGAAAATAGAGTGACCTGTGCCTGTCCCAACACCAAGAGCTAGTCTCTCGTTGGTTCCACGTCTTCCCGTTTATCCTCAGGACAAATTGCAACCTGTATGGAACAGGAGGTTAAAGGTGCTGATGCTCCAAGTAGGGAGCTTGCTAGTAAAGTGGCTGGAATGGCGAACCCGGGCACAAGGAGATGAGAAATGAGGTGCGTTTTAGAAACCTTTCCCCATCACACGGTGTACCATCTTCTGGGTTTCTCATGCATGTTTTTGATGTAGGAAGATGCCCTTGAACCTGGAGATTTGGGACCCATGCGATGGGTACCACGCAGTATTCCTTTAAAGGGTCTGCGTTTGCTCACCCAACCTCACCAAACCTCTCAGCCCCAAGAGTGTCCACCCTTATGTCTCATCCAGCTGTGCGTCTAGATATGGTCAATCCAGGTTGCATCACAGCCCCTGAACGCATTGTGTAAGAATTTCTCTCTCTTTCACTGTCTTTGTTTCATGGGTGTTTCAAAGTAATTTATTTTTATAATGGGGTTTAGCTGCTTTTCACTGCTGTGTTTATGCCGCTTTACACCCACTTGACACACTAACAGAGAGATATCAATACATAGGTTTTACGATTATTATTAGTCAGATATATTCTTGTGCGGTGAATAGGGCGTGTTGAGTCCAGTTCTCTGAGCAAGGAGTAGGTCTTGTCTATTACATATTGGGTTTATGGAACGGTATCTGAGCTAATTTGATACCCTTGTTTTATGTATCACCCCACCTCACCTTTCCCGTTAAGCAGCCATAGTGTGTTTTCTGCATGTGTGACTCTGTTCTGTTTTGTAATTCAGTTCAAGTGTAACGGTTTTTACATTCCCTCTATCAGTGATACCTTATGAGAAGTGTCCTTTTCTGTGTGACTTATTTCACTTAGAATCGTCGTACCTAAATCCACTCATCATGCTGCTACTAACCTTACGACATTGATTTCATGGCTGAGTGATATTCCATTGTACATAAGGACCACAACTTCTTTATCCATTTTTCTCTTTCCTGGGATATTTAAGGTGGAATGAAGTGGAGGTCCTGGTCAACAGAGCAGCCCTAAACTTTGGGGTGCTTGTGTCTTGCTGATTTTTAATTTTCCCAATTTATACCCCCATGAGTGGAAGTGCCCTATGCTCTCTAAGCTGTGTTTTTCAGATGTTTCAGGACTCACCGGACACTTCTCCGGAGTGGCTCTTGGCAATTTACATCCCGCCCATCAGTGTAGCAAGGCTCCCATTTCTCCATGGCCTGTCCTGCATTTCTGGTTTTGACACTTTTTTCAGCATGGCCCTTTTGACCGATGGGAAGCGAGACTTCTTTGTAGCGCTGATTTGCCTTTCCAGGTTGCTTGGTTGGCCAAAAAGGGCGTATGCGTTTTTTCCTGAATATATTCAGGAAAAAACGCATACGCCCTTTTTGGCCAAGGGCATCATTGTCAACGTTTTGCCGCGTTTCATGTGCTTTAAAGGCGATTCGTATCTACCTCCTGAAATCTGTTTCCTGCAATTCTGCCTGGATTTCAAATCCTCTTCTTTGCCTTCCCTCAATATATTTGTGGACGACAGTTATCATTTATAACTCTGCAGGTTTGTGAATTGCAGTGCCCTGAACCTCCATTTTACAACTCGTTTTTATGGGAGCTGGCCGCAAAATCGCAGAATGGCTTCAGGCCCTGTTCTGGTTCCGGGGGGCAGGCTGAGCCTGTGGTTAATTCTTCTTTCTGATGGGAAAATAGAGTGACCTGTGCCTGTCTCAACACCAAGAGCTAGTCTCTCGTTGGTTCCACGTCTTCCCGTTTATCCTCAGGACAAATTGCAACCTGTATGGAACAGGAGGTTAAAGGTGCTGATGCTCCAAGTAGGGAGCTTCCTAGTAAAGCGGCTGGAATGGCGAACCCGGGCACAAGGAGATGAGAAATGAGGTGCGTTTTAGAAACCTTTCCCCATCACACGGTGTACCATCTTCTGGGTTTCTCATGCATGTTTTTGATGTAGGAAGATGCCCTTGAACCTGGAGATTTGGGACCCATGCGATGGGTACCACGCAGTATTCCTTTAAAGGGTCTGCGTTTGCTCACCCAACCTCACCAAACCTCTCAGCCCCAAGAGTGTCCACCCTTATGTCTCATCCAGCTGTGGGTCTAGATATGGTCAATCCAGGTTGCATCACAGCCCCTGAACGCATTGTGTAAGAATTTCTCTCTCTTTCACTGTCTTTGTTTCATGGGTGTTTCAAAGTAATTTATTTTTATAATGGGGTTTAGCTGCTTTTCACTGCTGTGTTTATGCCGCTTTACACCCACTTGACACACTAACAGAGAGATATCAATACATAGGTTTTACGATTATTATTAGTCAGATATATTCTTGTGCGGTGAATAGGGCATGTTGAGTCCAGTTCTCTGAGCAAGGAGTAGGTCTTGTCTATTACATATTGGGTTTATGGAACGGTATCTGAGCTAATTTGATACCCTTGTTTTATGTATCACCCCACCTCACCTTTCCCGTTAAGCAGCCATAGTGTGTTTTCTGCATGTGTGACTCTGTTCTGTTTTGTAATTCAGTTCAAGTGTAACGGTTTTTACATTCCCTCTATCAGTGATACCTTATGAGAAGTGTCCTTTTCTGTGTGACTTATTTCACTTAGAATCGTCGTACCTAAATCCACTCATCATGCTGCTACTAACCTTACGACATTGATTTCATGGCTGAGTGATATTCCATTGTACATAAGGACCACAACTTCTTTATCCATTTTTCTCTTTCCTGGGATATTTAAGGTGGAATGAAGTGGAGGTCCTGGTCAACAGAGCAGCCCTAAACTTTGGGGTGCTTGTGTCTTGCTGATTTTTAATTTTCCCAATTTATACCCCCATGAGTGGAAGTGCCCTATGCTCTCTAAGCTGTGTTTTTCAGATGTTTCAGGACTCACCGGACACTTCTCCGGAGTGGCTCTTGGCAATTTACATCCCGCCCATCAGTGTAGCAAGGCTCCCATTTCTCCATGGCCTGTCCTGCATTTCTGGTTTTGACACTTTTTTCAGCATGACCCTTTTGACCGATGGGAAGCGAGACTTCTTTGTAGCGCTGATTTGCCTTTCCAGGTTGCTTGGTTGGCCAAAAAGGGCGTATGCGTTTTTTCCTGAATATATTCAGGAAAAAACGCATACGCCCTTTTTGGCCAAGGGCATCATTGTCAACGTTTTGCCGCTTTTCATGTGCTTTAAAGGCGATTCGTATCTACCTCCTGAAATCTGTTTCCTGCAATTCTGCCTTGATTTCAAATCCTCTTCTTTGCCTTCCCTCAATATATTTGTGGACGGGAGTTATCATTTATAACTCTGCAGGTTTGTGAATTGCAGTGCCCTGAACCTCCATTTTACAACTCGTTTTTATGGGAGCTGGCCGCAAAATCGCAGAATGGCTTCAGGCCCTGTTCTGGTTCCGGGGGGCAGGCTGAGCCTGTGGTTAATTCTTCTTTCTGATGGGAAAATAGAGTGACCTGTGCCTGTCCCAACACCAAGAGCTAGTCTCTCGTTGGTTCCACGTCTTCCCGTTTATCCTCAGGACAAATTGCAACCTGTATGGAACAGGAGGTTAAAGGTGCTGATGCTCCAAGTAGGGAGCTTGCTAGTAAAGCGGCTGGAATGGCGAACCCGGGCACAAGGAGATGAGAAATGAGGTGCGTTTCAGAAACCTTTCCCCATCACACGGTGTACCATCTTCTGGGTTTCTCATGCATGTTTTTGATGTAGGAAGATGCCCTTGAACCTGGAGATTTGGGACCCATGCGATGGGTACCACGCAGTATTACTTTAAAGGGTCTGTGTTTGCTCACCCAACCTCACCAAACCTCTCAGCCCCAAGAGTGTCCACCCTTATGTCTCATCCAGCTGTGCGTCTAGATATGGTCAATCCAGGTTGCATCACAGCTCCTGAACGCATTGTGTAAGAATTTCTCTCTCTTTCACTGTCTTTGTTTCATGGGTGTTTCAAAGTAATTTATTTTTATAATGGGGTTTAGCTGCTTTTCACTGCTGTGTTTATGCCGCTTTACACCCACTTGACACACTAACAGAGAGATATCAATACATAGGTTTTACGATTATTATTAGTCAGATATATTCTTGTGCGGTGAATAGGGCGTGTTGAGTCCAGTTCTCTGAGCAAGGAGTAGGTCTTGTCTATTACATATTGGGTTTATGGAACGGTATCTGAGCTAATTTGATACCCTTGTTTTATGTATCACCCCACCTCACCTTTCCCGTTAAGCAGCCATAGTGTGTTTTCTGCATGTGTGACTCTGTTCTGTTTTGTAATTCAGTTCAAGTGTAACGGTTTTTACATTCCCTCTATCAGTGATACCTTATGAGAAGTGTCCTTTTCTGTGTGACTTATTTCACTTAGAATCGTCGTACCTAAATCCACTCATCATGCTGCTACTAACCTTACGACATTGATTTCATGGCTGAGTGGTATTCCATTGTACATAAGGACCACAACTTCTTTATCCATTTTTCTCTTTCCTGGGATATTTAAGGTGGAATGAAGTGGAGGTCCTGGTCAACAGAGCAGCCCTAAACTTTGGGGTGCTTGTGTCTTGCTGATTTTTAATTTTCCCAATTTATACCCCCATGAGTGGAAGTGCCCTATGCTCTCTAAGCTGTGTTTTTCAGATGTTTCAGGACTCACCGGACACGTCTCCGGAGTGGCTCTTGGCAATTTACATCCCGCCCATCAGTGTAGCAAGGCTCCCATTTCTCCATGGCCTGTCCTGCATTTCTGGTTTTGACACTTTTTTCAGCATGGCCCTTTTGACCGATGGGAAGCGAGACTTCTTTGTAGCGCTGATTTGCCTTTCCAGGTTGCTTGGTTGGCCAAAAAGGGCGTATGCGATTTTTCCTGAATATATTCAGGAAAAAACGCATACGCCCTTTTTGGCCAAGGGCATCATTGTCAACGTTTTGCCGCTTTTCATGTGCTTTAAAGGCGATTCGTATCTACCTCCTGAAATCTGTTTCCTGCAATTCTGCCTTGATTTCAAATCCTATTCTTTGCCTTCCCTCAATATATTTGTGGACGAGAGTTATCATTAATAACTCTGCAGGTTTGTGAATTGCAGTGCCCTGAACCTCCATTTTACAACTCGTTTTTATGGGAGCTGGCCGCAAAATCGCAGAATGGCTTCAGGCCCTGTTCTGGTTCCGGGGGGCAGGCTGAGCCTGTGGTTAATTCTTCTTTCTGATGGGAAAATAGAGTGACCTGTGCCTGTCCCAACACCAAGAGCTAGTCTCTCGTTGGTTCCACGTCTTCCCGTTTATCCTCAGGACAAATTGCAACCTGTATGGAACAGGAGGTTAAAGGTGCTGATGCTCCAAGTAGGGAGCTTGCTAGTAAAGCGGCTGGAATGGCGAACCCGGGCACAAGGAGATGAGAAATGAGGTGCGTTTTAGAAACCTTTCCCCATCACACGGTGTACCATCTTCTGGGTTTCTCATGCATGTTTTTGATGTAGGAAGATGCCCTTGAACCTGGAGATTTGGGACCCATGCGATGGGTACCACGCAGTATTCCTTTAAAGGGTCTGCGTTTGCTCACCCAACCTCACCAAACCTCTCAGCCCCAAGAGTGTCCACCCTTATGTCTCATCCAGCTGTGCGTCTAGATATGGTCAATCCAGGTTGCATCACAGCTCCTGAACGCATTGTGTAAGAATTTCTCTCTCTTTCACTGTCTTTGTTTCATGGGTGTTTCAAAGTAATTTATTTTTATAATGGGGTTTAGCTGCTTTTCACTGCTGTGTTTATGCCGCTTTACACCCACTTGACACACTAACAGAGAGATATCAATACATAGGTTTTACGATTATTATTAGTCAGATATATTCTTGTGCGGTGAATAGGGCGTGTTGAGTCCAGTTCTCTGAGCAAGGAGTAGGTCTTGTCTATTACATATTGGGTTTATGGAATGGTATCTGAGCTAATTTGATACCCTTGTTTTATGTATCACCCCACCTCACCTTTCCCGTTAAGCAGCCATAGTGTGTTTTCTGCATGTGTGACTCTGTTCTGTTTTGTAATTCAGTTCAAGTGTAACGGTTTTTACATTCCCTCTATCAGTGATACCTTATGAGAAGTGTCCTTTTCTGTGTGACTTATTTCACTTAGAATCGTCGTACCTAAATCCACTCATCATGCTGCTACTAACCTTACGACATTGATTTCATGGCTGAGTGATATTCCATTGTACATAAGGACCACAACTTCTTTATCCATTTTTCTCTTTCCTGGGATATTTAAGGTGGAATGAAGTGGAGGTCCTGGTCAACAGAGCAGCCCTAAACTTTGGGGTGCTTGTGTCTTGCTGATTTTTAATTTTCCCAATTTATACCCCCATGAGTGGAAGTGCCCTATGCTCTCTAAGCTGTGTTTTTCAGATGTTTCAGGACTCACCGGACACTTCTCCGGAGTGGCTCTTGGCAATTTACATCCCGCCCATCAGTGTAGCAAGGCTCCCATTTCTCCATGGCCTGTCCTGCATTTCTGGTTTTGACACTTTTTTCAGCATGGCCCTTTTGACCGATGGGAAGCGTGACTTCTTTGTAGCGCTGATTTGCCTTTCCAGGTGGCTTGGTTGGCCAAAAAGGGCGTATGCGTTTTTTCCTGAATATATTCAGGAAAAAACGCATACGTCCTTTTTGGCCAAGGGCATCATTGTCAACGTTTTGCCGCTTTTCATGTGCTTTAAAGGCAATTCGTATCTACCTCCTGAAATCTGTTTCCTGCAATTCTGCCTTGATTTCAAATCCTCTTCTTTGCCTTCCCTCAATATATTTGTGGACGGGAGTTATCATTTATAACTCTGCAGGTTTGTGAATTGCAGTGCCCTGAACCTCCATTTTACAACTCGTTTTTATGGGAGCTGGCCGCAAAATCGCAGAATGGCTTCAGGCCCTGTTCTGGTTCCGGGGGGCAGGCTGAGCCTGTGGTTAATTCTTCTTTCTGATGGGAAAATAGAGTGACCTGTGCCTGTCCCAACACCAAGAGCTAGTCTCTCGTTGGTTCCACGTCTTCCCGTTTATCCTCAGGACAAATTGCAACCTGCATGGAACAGGAGGTTAAAGGTGCTGATGCTCCATGTAGGGAGCTTCCTAGTAAAGCGGCTGGAATGGCGAACCCGGGCACAAGGAGATGAGAAATGAGGTGCGTTTTAGAAACCTTTCCCCATCACACGGTGTACCATCTTCTGGGTTTCTCATGCATGTTTTTGATGTAGGAAGATGCCCTTGAACCTGGAGATTTGGGACCCATGCGATGGGTACCACGCAGTATTCCTTTAAAGGGTCTGCGTTTGCTCACCCAACCTCACCAAACCTCTCAGCCCCAAGAGTGTCCACCCTTATGTCTCATCCAGCTGTGCGTCTAGATATGGTCAATCCAGGTTGCATCACAGCCCCTGAACGCATTGTGTAAGAATTTCTCTCTCTTTCACTGTCTTTGTTTCATGGGTGTTTCAAAGTAATTTATTTTTATAAAAGGGTTTAGCTGCTTTTCACTGCTGTGTTTATGCCGCTTTACACCCACTTGACACACTAACAGAGAGATATCAATACATAGGTTTTACGATTATTATTAGTCAGATATATTGTTGTGCGGTGAATAGGGCGTGTTGAGTCCAGTTCTCTGAGCAAGGAGTAGGTCTTGTCTATTACATATTGGGTTTATGGAACGGTATCTGAGCTAATTTGATACCCTTGTTTTATGTATCACCCCACCTCACCTTTCCCGTTAAGCAGCCATAGTGTGTTTTCTGCATGTGTGACTCTGTTCTGTTTTGTAATTCAGTTCAAGTGTAACGGTTTTTACATTCCCTCTATCAGTGATACCTTATGAGAAGTGTCCTTTTCTGTGTGACTTATTTCACTTAGAATCGTCGTACCTAAATCCACTCATCATGCTGCTACTAACCTTACGACATTGATTTCATGGCTGAGTGATATTCCATTGTACATAAGGACCACAACTTCTTTATCCATTTTTCTCTTTCCTGGGATATTTAAGGTGGAATGAAGTGGAGGTCCTGGTCAACAGAGCAGCCCTAAACTTTGGGGTGCTTGTGTCTTGCTGATTTTTAATTTTCCCAATTTATACCCCCATGAGTGGAAGTGCCCTATGCTCTCTAAGCTGTGTTTTTCAGATGTTTCAGGACTCACCGGACACTTCTCCGGAGTGGCTCTTGGCAATTTACATCCCGCCCATCAGTGTAGCAAGGCTCCCATTTCTCCATGGCCTGTCCTGCATTTCTGGTTTTGACACTTTTTTCAGCATGGCCCTTTTGACCGATGGGAAGCGAGACTTCTTTGTAGCGCTGATTTGCCTTTCCAGGTTGCTTGGTTGGCCAAAAAGGGCGTATGCGTTTTTTCCTGAATATATTCAGGAAAAAACGCATACGCCCTTTTTGGCCAAGGGCATCATTGTCAACGTTTTGCCGCGTTTCATGTGCTTTAAAGGCGATTCGTATCTACCTCCTGAAATCTGTTTCCTGCAATTCTGCCTTGATTTCAAATCCTCTTCTTTGCCTTCCCTCAATATATTTGTGGACGACAGTTATCATTTATAACTCTGCAGGTTTGTGAATTGCAGTGCCCTGAACCTCCATTTTACAACTCGTTTTTATGGGAGCTGGCCGCAAAATCGCAGAATGGCTTCAGGCCCTGTTCTGGTTCCGGGGGGCAGGCTGAGCCTGTGGTTAATTCTTCTTTCTGATGGGAAAATAGAGTGACCTGTGCCTGTCTCAACACCAAGAGCTAGTCTCTCGTTGGTTCCACGTCTTCCCGTTTATCCTCAGGACAAATTGCAACCTGTATGGAACAGGAGGTTAAAGGTGCTGATGCTCCAAGTAGGGAGCTTGCTAGTAAAGCGGCTGGAATGGCGAACCCGGGCACAAGGAGATGAGAAATGAGGTGCGTTTTAGAAACCTTTCCCCATCACACGGTGTACCATCTTCTGGGTTTCTCATGCATGTTTTTGATGTAGGAAGATGCCCTTGAACCTGGAGATTTGGGACCCATGCGATGGGTACCACGCAGTATTCCTTTAAAGGGTCTGCGTTTGCTCACCCAACCTCACCAAACCTCTCAGCCCCAAGAGTGTCCACCCTTATGTCTCATCCAGCTGTGGGTCTAGATATGGTCAATCCAGGTTGCATCACAGCCCCTGAACGCATTGTGTAAGAATTTCTCTCTCTTTCACTGTCTTTGTTTCATGGGTGTTTCAAAGTAATTTATTTTTATAATGGGGTTTAGCTGCTTTTCACTGCTGTGTTTATGCCGCTTTACACCCACTTGACACACTAACAGAGAGATATCAATACATAGGTTTTACGATTATTATTAGTCAGATATATTCTTGTGCGGTGAATAGGGCATGTTGAGTCCAGTTCTCTGAGCAAGGAGTAGGTCTTGTCTATTACATATTGGGTTTATGGAACGGTATCTGAGCTAATTTGATACCCTTGTTTTATGTATCACCCCACCTCACCTTTCCCGTTAAGCAGCCATAGTGTGTTTTCTGCATGTGTGACTCTGTTCTGTTTTGTAATTCAGTTCAAGTGTAACGGTTTTTACATTCCCTCTATCAGTGATACCTTATGAGAAGTGTCCTTTTCTGTGTGACTTATTTCACTTAGAATCGTCGTACCTAAATCCACTCATCATGCTGCTACTAACCTTACGACATTGATTTCATGGCTGAGTGATATTCCATTGTACATAAGGACCACAACTTCTTTATCCATTTTTCTCTTTCCTGGGATATTTAAGGTGGAATGAAGTGGAGGTCCTGGTCAACAGAGCAGCCCTAAACTTTGGGGTGCTTGTGTCTTGCTGATTTTTAATTTTCCCAATTTATACCCCCATGAGTGGAAGTGCCCTATGCTCTCTAAGCTGTGTTTTTCAGATGTTTCAGGACTCACCGGACACTTCTCCGGAGTGGCTCTTGGCAATTTACATCCCGCCCATCAGTGTAGCAAGGCTCCCATTTCTCCATGGCCTGTCCTGCATTTCTGGTTTTGACACTTTTTTCAGCATGACCCTTTTGACCGATGGGAAGCGAGACTTCTTTGTAGCGCTGATTTGCCTTTCCAGGTTGCTTGGTTGGCCAAAAAGGGCGTATGCGTTTTTTCCTGAATATATTCAGGAAAAAACGCATACGCCCTTTTTGGCCAAGGGCATCATTGTCAACGTTTTGCCGCTTTTCATGTGCTTTAAAGGCGATTCGTATCTACCTCCTGAAATCTGTTTCCTGCAATTCTGCCTTGATTTCAAATCCTCTTCTTTGCCTTCCCTCAATATATTTGTGGACGGGAGTTATCATTTATAACTCTGCAGGTTTGTGAATTGCAGTGCCCTGAACCTCCATTTTACAACTCGTTTTTATGGGAGCTGGCCGCAAAATCGCAGAATGGCTTCAGGCCCTGTTCTGGTTCCGGGGGGCAGGCTGAGCCTGTGGTTAATTCTTCTTTCTGATGGGAAAATAGAGTGACCTGTGCCTGTCCCAACACCAAGAGCTAGTCTCTCGTTGGTTCCACGTCTTCCCGTTTATCCTCAGGACAAATTGCAACCTGTATGGAACAGGAGGTTAAAGGTGCTGATGCTCCAAGTAGGGAGCTTGCTAGTAAAGCGGCTGGAATGGCGAACCCGGGCACAAGGAGATGAGAAATGAGGTGCGTTTCAGAAACCTTTCCCCATCACACGGTGTACCATCTTCTGGGTTTCTCATGCATGTTTTTGATGTAGGAAGATGCCCTTGAACCTGGAGATTTGGGACCCATGCGATGGGTACCACGCAGTATTCCTTTAAAGGGTCTGCGTTTGCTCACCCAACCTCACCAAACCTCTCAGCCCCAAGAGTGTCCACCCTTATGTCTCATCCAGCTGTGCGTCTAGATATGGTCAATCCAGGTTGCATCACAGCTCCTGAACGCATTGTGTAAGAATTTCTCTCTCTTTCACTGTCTTTGTTTCATGGGTGTTTCAAAGTAATTTATTTTTATAATGGGGTTTAGCTGCTTTTCACTGCTGTGTTTATGCCGCTTTACACCCACTTGACACACTAACAGAGAGATATCAATACATAGGTTTTACGATTATTATTAGTCAGATATATTCTTGTGCGGTGAATAGGGCGTGTTGAGTCCAGTTCTCTGAGCAAGGAGTAGGTCTTGTCTATTACATATTGGGTTTATGGAACGGTATCTGAGCTAATTTGATACCCTTGTTTTATGTATCACCCCACCTCACCTTTCCCGTTAAGCAGCCATAGTGTGTTTTCTGCATGTGTGACTCTGTTCTGTTTTGTAATTCAGTTCAAGTGTAACGGTTTTTACATTCCCTCTATCAGTGATACCTTATGAGAAGTGTCCTTTTCTGTGTGACTTATTTCACTTAGAATCGTCGTACCTAAATCCACTCATCATGCTGCTACTAACCTTACGACATTGATTTCATGGCTGAGTGGTATTCCATTGTACATAAGGACCACAACTTCTTTATCCATTTTTCTCTTTCCTGGGATATTTAAGGTGGAATGAAGTGGAGGTCCTGGTCAACAGAGCAGCCCTAAACTTTGGGGTGCTTGTGTCTTGCTGATTTTTAATTTTCCCAATTTATACCCCCATGAGTGGAAGTGCCCTATGCTCTCTAAGCTGTGTTTTTCAGATGTTTCAGGACTCACCGGACACGTCTCCGGAGTGGCTCTTGGCAATTTACATCCCGCCCATCAGTGTAGCAAGGCTCCCATTTCTCCATGGCCTGTCCTGCATTTCTGGTTTTGACACTTTTTTCAGCATGGCCCTTTTGACCGATGGGAAGCGAGACTTCTTTGTAGCGCTGATTTGCCTTTCCAGGTTGCTTGGTTGGCCAAAAAGGGCGTATGCGATTTTTCCTGAATATATTCAGGAAAAAACGCATACGCCCTTTTTGGCCAAGGGCATCATTGTCAACGTTTTGCCGCTTTTCATGTGCTTTAAAGGCGATTCGTATCTACCTCCTGAAATCTGTTTCCTGCAATTCTGCCTTGATTTCAAATCCTATTCTTTGCCTTCCCTCAATATATTTGTGGACGAGAGTTATCATTAATAACTCTGCAGGTTTGTGAATTGCAGTGCCCTGAACCTCCATTTTACAACTCGTTTTTATGGGAGCTGGCCGCAAAATCGCAGAATGGCTTCAGGCCCTGTTCTGGTTCCGGGGGGCAGGCTGAGCCTGTGGTTAATTCTTCTTTCTGATGGGAAAATAGAGTGACCTGTGCCTGTCCCAACACCAAGAGCTAGTCTCTCGTTGGTTCCACGTCTTCCCGTTTATCCTCAGGACAAATTGCAACCTGTATGGAACAGGAGGTTAAAGGTGCTGATGCTCCAAGTAGGGAGCTTGCTAGTAAAGTGGCTGGAATGGCGAACCCGGGCACAAGGAGATGAGAAATGAGGTGCGTTTTAGAAACCTTTCCCCATCACACGGTGTACCATCTTCTGGGTTTCTCATGCATGTTTTTGATGTAGGAAGATGCCCTTGAACCTGGAGATTTGGGACCCATGCGATGGGTACCACGCAGTATTCCTTTAAAGGGTCTGCGTTTGCTCACCCAACCTCACCAAACCTCTCAGCCCCAAGAGTGTCCACCCTTATGTCTCATCCAGCTGTGCGTCTAGATATGGTCAATCCAGGTTGCATCCCAGCCCCTGAACGCATTGTGTAAGAATTTCTCTCTCTTTCACTGTCTTTGTTTCATGGGTGTTTCAAAGTAATTTATTTTTATAATGGGGTTTAGCTGCTTTTCACTGCTGTGTTTATGCCGCTTTACACCCACTTGACACACTAACAGAGAGATATCAATACATAGGTTTTACGATTATTATTAGTCAGATATATTCTTGTGCGGTGAATAGGGCGTGTTGAGTCCAGTTCTCTGAGCAAGGAGTAGGTCTTGTCTATTACATATTGGGTTTATGGAACGGTATCTGAGCTAATTTGATACCCTTGTTTTATGTATCACCCCACCTCACCTTTCCCGTTAAGCAGCCATAGTGTGTTTTCTGCATGTGTGACTCTGTTCTGTTTTGTAATTCAGTTCAAGTGTAACGGTTTTTACATTCCCTCTATCAGTGATACCTTATGAGAAGTGTCCTTTTCTGTGTGACTTATTTCACTTAGAATCGTCGTACCTAAATCCACTCATCATGCTGCTACTAACCTTACGACATTGATTTCATGGCTGAGTGATATTCCATTGTACATAAGGACCACAACTTCTTTATCCATTTTTCTCTTTCCTGGGATATTTAAGGTGGAATGAAGTGGAGGTCCTGGTCAACAGAGCAGCCCTAAACTTTGGGGTGCTTGTGTCTTGCTGATTTTTAATTTTCCCAATTTATACCCCCATGAGTGGAAGTGCCCTATGCTCTCTAAGCTGTGTTTTTCAGATGTTTCAGGACTCACCGGACACTTCTCCGGAGTGGCTCTTGGCAATTTACATCCCGCCCATCAGTGTAGCAAGGCTCCCATTTCTCCATGGCCTGTCCTGCATTTCTGGTTTTGACACTTTTTTCAGCATGGCCCTTTTGACCGATGGGAAGCGAGACTTCTTTGTAGCGCTGATTTGCCTTTCCAGGTTGCTTGGTTGGCCAAAAAGGGCGTATGCGTTTTTTCCTGAATATATTCAGGAAAAAACGCATACGCCCTTTTTGGCCAAGGGCATCATTGTCAACGTTTTGCTGCGTTTCATGTGCTTTAAATGCGATTCGTATCTACCTCCTGAAATCTGTTTCCTGCAATTCTGCCTTGATTTCAAATCCTCTTCTTTGCCTTCCCTCAATATATTTGTGGACGACAGTTATCATTTATAACTCTGCAGGTTTGTGAATTGCAGTGCCCTGAACCTCCATTTTACAACTCGTTTTTATGGGAGCTGGCCGCAAAATCGCAGAATGGCTTCAGGCCCAGTTCTGGTTCCGGGGGGCAGGCTGAGCCTGTGGTTAATTCTTCTTTCTGATGGGAAAATAGAGTGACCTGTGCCTGTCCCAACACCAAGAGCTAGTCTCTCGTTGGTTCCACGTCTTCCCGTTTATCCTCAGGACAAATTGCAACCTGTATGGAACAGGAGGTTAAAGGTGCTGATGCTCCAAGTAGGGAGCTTGCTAGTAAAGCGGCTGGAATGGCGAACCCGGGCACAAGGAGATGAGAAATGAGGTGCGTTTCAGAAACCTTTCCCCATCACACGGTGTACCATCTTCTGGGTTTCTCATGCATGTTTTTGATGTAGGAAGATGCCCTTGAACCTGGAGATTTGGGACCCATGCGATGGGTACCACGCAGTATTCCTTTAAAGGGTCTGCGTTTGCTCACCCAACCTCACCAAACCTCTCAGCCCCAAGAGTGTCCACCCTTATGTCTCATCCAGCTGTGCGTCTAGATATGGTCAATCCAGGTTGCATCACAGCTCCTGAACGCATTGTGTAAGAATTTCTCTCTCTTTCACTGTCTTTGTTTCATGGGTGTTTCAAAGTAATTTATTTTTATAATGGGGTTTAGCTGCTTTTCACTGCTGTGTTTATGCCGCTTTACACCCACTTGACACACTAACAGAGAGATATCAATACATAGGTTTTACGATTATTATTAGTCAGATATATTCTTGTGCGGTGAATAGGGCGTGTTGAGTCCAGTTCTCTGAGCAAGGAGTAGGTCTTGTCTATTACATATTGGGTTTATGGAACGGTATCTGAGCTAATTTGATACCCTTGTTTTATGTATCACCCCACCTCACCTTTCCCGTTAAGCAGCCATAGTGTGTTTTCTGCATGTGTGACTCTGTTCTGTTTTGTAATTCAGTTCAAGTGTAACGGTTTTTACATTCCCTCTATCAGTGATACCTTATGAGAAGTGTCCTTTTCTGTGTGACTTATTTCACTTAGAATCGTCGTACCTAAATCCACTCATCATGCTGCTACTAACCTTACGACATTGATTTCATGGCTGAGTGGTATTCCATTGTACATAAGGACCACAACTTCTTTATCCATTTTTCTCTTTCCTGGGATATTTAAGGTGGAATGAAGTGGAGGTCCTGGTCAACAGAGCAGCCCTAAACTTTGGGGTGCTTGTGTCTTGCTGATTTTTAATTTTCCCAATTTATACCCCCATGAGTGGAAGTGCCCTATGCTCTCTAAGCTGTGTTTTTCAGATGTTTCAGGACTCACCGGACACGTCTCCGGAGTGGCTCTTGGCAATTTACATCCCGCCCATCAGTGTAGCAAGGCTCCCATTTCTCCATGGCCTGTCCTGCATTTCTGGTTTTGACACTTTTTTCAGCATGGCCCTTTTGACCGATGGGAAGCGAGACTTCTTTGTAGCGCTGATTTGCCTTTCCAGGTTGCTTGGTTGGCCAAAAAGGGCGTATGCGATTTTTCCTGAATATATTCAGGAAAAAACGCATACGCCCTTTTTGGCCAAGGGCATCATTGTCAACGTTTTGCCGCTTTTCATGTGCTTTAAAGGCGATTCGTATCTACCTCCTGAAATCTGTTTCCTGCAATTCTGCCTTGATTTCAAATCCTATTCTTTGCCTTCCCTCAATATATTTGTGGACGAGAGTTATCATTAATAACTCTGCAGGTTTGTGAATTGCAGTGCCCTGAACCTCCATTTTACAACTCGTTTTTATGGGAGCTGGCCGCAAAATCGCAGAATGGCTTCAGGCCCTGTTCTGGTTCCGGGGGGCAGGCTGAGCCTGTGGTTAATTCTTCTTTCTGATGGGAAAATAGAGTGACCTGTGCCTGTCCCAACACCAAGAGCTAGTCTCTCGTTGGTTCCACGTCTTCCCGTTTATCCTCAGGACAAATTGCAACCTGTATGGAACAGGAGGTTAAAGGTGCTGATGCTCCAAGTAGGGAGCTTGCTAGTAAAGTGGCTGGAATGGCGAACCCGGGCACAAGGAGATGAGAAATGAGGTGCGTTTTAGAAACCTTTCCCCATCACACGGTGTACCATCTTCTGGGTTTCTCATGCATGTTTTTGATGTAGGAAGATGCCCTTGAACCTGGAGATTTGGGACCCATGCGATGGGTACCACGCAGTATTCCTTTAAAGGGTCTGCGTTTGCTCACCCAACCTCACCAAACCTCTCAGCCCCAAGAGTGTCCACCCTTATGTCTCATCCAGCTGTGCGTCTAGATATGGTCAATCCAGGTTGCATCCCAGCCCCTGAACGCATTGTGTAAGAATTTCTCTCTCTTTCACTGTCTTTGTTTCATGGGTGTTTCAAAGTAATTTATTTTTATAATGGGGTTTAGCTGCTTTTCACTGCTGTGTTTATGCCGCTTTACACCCACTTGACACACTAACAGAGAGATATCAATACATAGGTTTTACGATTATTATTAGTCAGATATATTCTTGTGCGGTGAATAGGGCGTGTTGAGTCCAGTTCTCTGAGCAAGGAGTAGGTCTTGTCTATTACATATTGGGTTTATGGAACGGTATCTGAGCTAATTTGATACCCTTGTTTTATGTATCACCCCACCTCACCTTTCCCGTTAAGCAGCCATAGTGTGTTTTCTGCATGTGTGACTCTGTTCTGTTTTGTAATTCAGTTCAAGTGTAACGGTTTTTACATTCCCTCTATCAGTGATACCTTATGAGAAGTGTCCTTTTCTGTGTGACTTATTTCACTTAGAATCGTCGTACCTAAATCCACTCATCATGCTGCTACTAACCTTACGACATTGATTTCATGGCTGAGTGATATTCCATTGTACATAAGGACCACAACTTCTTTATCCATTTTTCTCTTTCCTGGGATATTTAAGGTGGAATGAAGTGGAGGTCCTGGTCAACAGAGCAGCCCTAAACTTTGGGGTGCTTGTGTCTTGCTGATTTTTAATTTTCCCAATTTATACCCCCATGAGTGGAAGTGCCCTATGCTCTCTAAGCTGTGTTTTTCAGATGTTTCAGGACTCACCGGACACTTCTCCGGAGTGGCTCTTGGCAATTTACATCCCGCCCATCAGTGTAGCAAGGCTCCCATTTCTCCATGGCCTGTCCTGCATTTCTGGTTTTGACACTTTTTTCAGCATGGCCCTTTTGACCGATGGGAAGCGAGACTTCTTTGTAGCGCTGATTTGCCTTTCCAGGTTGCTTGGTTGGCCAAAAAGGGCGTATGCGTTTTTTCCTGAATATATTCAGGAAAAAACGCATACGCCCTTTTTGGCCAAGGGCATCATTGTCAACGTTTTGCCGCGTTTCATGTGCTTTAAAGGCGATTCGTATCTACCTCCTGAAATCTGTTTCCTGCAATTCTGCCTTGATTTCAAATCCTCTTCTTTGCCTTCCCTCAATATATTTGTGGACGACAGTTATCATTTATAACTCTGCAGGTTTGTGAATTGCAGTGCCCTGAACCTCCATTTTACAACTCGTTTTTATGGGAGCTGGCCGCAAAATCGCAGAATGGCTTCAGGCCCTGTTCTGGTTCCGGGGGGCAGGCTGAGCCTGTGGTTAATTCTTCTTTCTGATGGGAAAATAGAGTGACCTGTGCCTGTCTCAACACCAAGAGCTAGTCTCTCGTTGGTTCCACGTCTTCCCGTTTATCCTCAGGACAAATTGCAACCTGTATGGAACAGGAGGTTAAAGGTGCTGATGCTCCAAGTAGGGAGCTTGCTAGTAAAGCGGCTGGAATGGCGAACCCGGGCACAAGGAGATGAGAAATGAGGTGCGTTTTAGAAACCTTTCCCCATCACACAGTGTACCATCTTCTGGGTTTCTCATGCATGTTTTTGATGTAGGAAGATGCCCTTGAACCTGGAGATTTGGGACCCATGCGATGGGTACCACGCAGTATTCCTTTAAAGGGTCTGCGTTTGCTCACCCAACCTCACCAAACCTCTCAGCCCCAAGAGTGTCCACCCTTATGTCTCATCCAGCTGTGGGTCTAGATATGGTCAATCCAGGTTGCATCACAGCCCCTGAACGCATTGTGTAAGAATTTCTCTCTCTTTCACTGTCTTTGTTTCATGGGTGTTTCAAAGTAATTTATTTTTATAATGGGGTTTAGCTGCTTTTCACTGCTGTGTTTATGCCGCTTTACACCCACTTGACACACTAACAGAGAGATATCAATACATAGGTTTTACGATTATTATTAGTCAGATATATTCTTGTGCGGTGAATAGGGCATGTTGAGTCCAGTTCTCTGAGCAAGGAGTAGGTCTTGTCTATTACATATTGGGTTTATGGAACGGTATCTGAGCTAATTTGATACCCTTGTTTTATGTATCACCCCACCTCACCTTTCCCGTTAAGCAGCCATAGTGTGTTTTCTGCATGTGTGACTCTGTTCTGTTTTGTAATTCAGTTCAAGTGTAACGGTTTTTACATTCCCTCTATCAGTGATACCTTATGAGAAGTGTCCTTTTCTGTGTGACTTATTTCACTTAGAATCGTCGTACCTAAATCCACTCATCATGCTGCTACTAACCTTACGACATTGATTTCATGGCTGAGTGGTATTCCATTGTACATAAGGACCACAACTTCTTTATCCATTTTTCTCTTTCCTGGGATATTTAAGGTGGAATGAAGTGGAGGTCCTGGTCAACAGAGCAGCCCTAAACTTTGGGGTGCTTGTGTCTTGCTGATTTTTAATTTTCCCAATTTATACCCCCATGAGTGGAAGTGCCCTATGCTCTCTAAGCTGTGTTTTTCAGATGTTTCAGGACTCACCGGACACTTCTCCGGAGTGGCTCTTGGCAATTTACATCCCGCCCATCAGTGTAGCAAGGCTCCCATTTCTCCATGGCCTGTCCTGCATTTCTGGTTTTGACACTTTTTTCAGCATGACCCTTTTGACCGATGGGAAGCGAGACTTCTTTGTAGCGCTGATTTGCCTTTCCAGGTTGCTTGGTTGGCCAAAAAGGGCGTATGCGTTTTTTCCTGAATATATTCAGGAAAAAACGCATACGCCCTTTTTGGCCAAGGGCATCATTGTCAACGTTTTGCCGCTTTTCATGTGCTTTAAAGGCGATTCGTATCTACCTCCTGAAATCTGTTTCCTGCAATTCTGCCTTGATTTCAAATCCTCTTCTTTGCCTTCCCTCAATATATTTGTGGACGGGAGTTATCATTTATAACTCTGCAGGTTTGTGAATTGCAGTGCCCTGAACCTCCATTTTACAACTCGTTTTTATGGGAGCTGGCCGCAAAATCGCAGAATGGCTTCAGGCCCTGTTCTGGTTCCGGGGGGCAGGCTGAGCCTGTGGTTACTTCTTCTTTCTGATGGGAAAATAGAGTGACCTGTGCCTGTCCCAACACCAAGAGCTAGTCTCTCGTTGGTTCCACGTCTTCCCGTTTATCCTCAGGACAAATTGCAACCTGTATGGAACAGGAGGTTAAAGGTGCTGATGCTCCAAGTAGGGAGCTTGCTAGTAAAGCGGCTGGAATGGCGAACCCGGGCACAAGGAGATGAGAAATGAGGTGCGTTTCAGAAACCTTTCCCCATCACACGGTGTACCATCTTCTGGGTTTCTCATGCATGTTTTTGATGTAGGAAGATGCCCTTGAACCTGGAGATTTGGGACCCATGCGATGGGTACCACGCAGTATTCCTTTAAAGGGTCTGCGTTTGCTCACCCAACCTCACCAAACCTCTCAGCCCCAAGAGTGTCCACCCTTATGTCTCATCCAGCTGTGCGTCTAGATATGGTCAATCCAGGTTGCATCACAGCTCCTGAACGCATTGTGTAAGAATTTCTCTCTCTTTCACTGTCTTTGTTTCATGGGTGTTTCAAAGTAATTTATTTTTATAATGGGGTTTAGCTGCTTTTCACTGCTGTGTTTATGCCGCTTTACACCCACTTGACACACTAACAGAGAGATATCAATACATAGGTTTTACGATTATTATTAGTCAGATATATTCTTGTGCGGTGAATAGGGCGTGTTGAGTCCAGTTCTCTGAGCAAGGAGTAGGTCTTGTCTATTACATATTGGGTTTATGGAACGGTATCTGAGCTAATTTGATACCCTTGTTTTATGTATCACCCCACCTCACCTTTCCCGTTAAGCAGCCATAGTGTGTTTTCTGCATGTGTGACTCTGTTCTGTTTTGTAATTCAGTTCAAGTGTAACGGTTTTTACATTCCCTCTATCAGTGATACCTTATGAGAAGTGTCCTTTTCTGTGTGACTTATTTCACTTAGAATCGTCGTACCTAAATCCACTCATCATGCTGCTACTAACCTTACGACATTGATTTCATGGCTGAGTGGTATTCCATTGTACATAAGGACCACAACTTCTTTATCCATTTTTCTCTTTCCTGGGATATTTAAGGTGGAATGAAGTGGAGGTCCTGGTCAACAGAGCAGCCCTAAACTTTGGGGTGCTTGTGTCTTGCTGATTTTTAATTTTCCCAATTTATACCCCCATGAGTGGAAGTGCCCTATGCTCTCTAAGCTGTGTTTTTCAGATGTTTCAGGACTCACCGGACACGTCTCCGGAGTGGCTCTTGGCAATTTACATCCCGCCCATCAGTGTAGCAAGGCTCCCATTTCTCCATGGCCTGTCCTGCATTTCTGGTTTTGACACTTTTTTCAGCATGGCCCTTTTGACCGATGGGAAGCGAGACTTCTTTGTAGCGCTGATTTGCCTTTCCAGGTTGCTTGGTTGGCCAAAAAGGGCGTATGCGATTTTTCCTGAATATATTCAGGAAAAAACGCATACGCCCTTTTTGGCCAAGGGCATCATTGTCAACGTTTTGCCGCTTTTCATGTGCTTTAAAGGCGATTCGTATCTACCTCCTGAAATCTGTTTCCTGCAATTCTGCCTTGATTTCAAATCCTATTCTTTGCCTTCCCTCAATATATTTGTGGACGAGAGTTATCATTAATAACTCTGCAGGTTTGTGAATTGCAGTGCCCTGAACCTCCATTTTACAACTCGTTTTTATGGGAGCTGGCCGCAAAATCGCAGAATGGCTTCAGGCCCTGTTCTGGTTCTGGGGGGCAGGCTGAGCCTGTGGTTAATTCTTCTTTCTGATGGGAAAATAGAGTGACCTGTGCCTGTCCCAACACCAAGAGCTAGTCTCTCGTTGGTTCCACGTCTTCCCGTTTATCCTCAGGACAAATTGCAACCTGTATGGAACAGGAGGTTAAAGGTGCTGATGCTCCAAGTAGGGAGCTTGCTAGTAAAGTGGCTGGAATGGCGAACCCGGGCACAAGGAGATGAGAAATGAGGTGCGTTTTAGAAACCTTTCCCCATCACACGGTGTACCATCTTCTGGGTTTCTCATGCATGTTTTTGATGTAGGAAGATGCCCTTGAACCTGGAGATTTGGGACCCATGCGATGGGTACCACGCAGTATTCCTTTAAAGGGTCTGCGTTTGCTCACCCAACCTCACCAAACCTCTCAGCCCCAAGAGTGTCCACCCTTATGTCTCATCCAGCTGTGCGTCTAGATATGGTCAATCCAGGTTGCATCCCAGCCCCTGAACGCATTGTGTAAGAATTTCTCTCTCTTTCACTGTCTTTGTTTCATGGGTGTTTCAAAGTAATTTATTTTTATAATGGGGTTTAGCTGCTTTTCACTGCTGTGTTTATGCCGCTTTACACCCACTTGACACACTAACAGAGAGATATCAATACATAGGTTTTACGATTATTATTAGTCAGATATATTCTTGTGCGGTGAATAGGGCGTGTTGAGTCCAGTTCTCTGAGCAAGGAGTAGGTCTTGTCTATTACATATTGGGTTTATGGAACGGTATCTGAGCTAATTTGATACCCTTGTTTTATGTATCACCCCACCTCACCTTTCCCGTTAAGCAGCCATAGTGTGTTTTCTGCATGTGTGACTCTGTTCTGTTTTGTAATTCAGTTCAAGTGTAACGGTTTTTACATTCCCTGTATCAGTGATACCTTATGAGAAGTGTCCTTTTCTGTGTGACTTATTTCACTTAGAATCGTCGTACCTAAATCCACTCATCATGCTGCTACTAACCTTACGACATTGATTTCATGGCTGAGTGATATTCCATTGTACATAAGGACCACAACTTCTTTACCCATTTTTCTCTTTCCTGGGATATTTAAGGTGGAATGAAGTGGAGGTCCTGGTCAACAGAGCAGCCCTAAACTTTGGGGTGCTTGTGTCTTGCTGATTTTTAATTTTCCCAATTTATACCCCCATGAGTGGAAGTGCCCTATGCTCTCTAAGCTGTGTTTTTCAGATGTTTCAGGACTCACCGGACACTTCTCCGGAGTGGCTCTTGGCAATTTACATCCCGCCCATCAGTGTAGCAAGGCTCCCATTTCTCCATGGCCTGTCCTGCATTTCTGGTTTTGACACTTTTTTCAGCATGGCCCTTTTGACCGATGGGAAGCGAGACTTCTTTGTAGCGCTGATTTGCCTTTCCAGGTTGCTTGGTTGGCCAAAAAGGGCGTATGCGTTTTTTCCTGAATATATTCAGGAAAAAACGCATACGCCCTTTTTGGCCAAGGGCATCATTGTCAACGTTTTGCCGCGTTTCATGTGCTTTAAAGGCGATTCGTATCTACCTCCTGAAATCTGTTTCCTGCAATTCTGCCTGGATTTCAAATCCTCTTCTTTGCCTTCCCTCAATATATTTGTGGACGACAGTTATCATTTATAACTCTGCAGGTTTGTGAATTGCAGTGCCCTGAACCTCCATTTTACAACTCGTTTTTATGGGAGCTGGCCGCAAAATCGCAGAATGGCTTCAGGCCCTGTTCTGGTTCCGGGGGGCAGGCTGAGCCTGTGGTTAATTCTTCTTTCTGATGGGAAAATAGAGTGACCTGTGCCTGTCTCAACACCAAGAGCTAGTCTCTCGTTGGTTCCACGTCTTCCCGTTTATCCTCAGGACAAATTGCAACCTGTATGGAACAGGAGGTTATAGGTGCTGATGCTCCAAGTAGGGAGCTTCCTAGTAAAGCGGCTGGAATGGCGAACCCGGGCACAAGGAGATGAGAAATGAGGTGCGTTTTAGAAACCTTTCCCCATCACACGGTGTACCATCTTCTGGGTTTCTCATGCATGTTTTTGATGTAGGAAGATGCCCTTGAACCTGGAGATTTGGGACCCATGCGATGGGTACCACGCAGTATTCCTTTAAAGGGTCTGCGTTTGCTCACCCAACCTCACCAAACCTCTCAGCCCCAAGAGTGTCCACCCTTATGTCTCATCCAGCTGTGGGTCTAGATATGGTCAATCCAGGTTGCATCACAGCCCCTGAACGCATTGTGTAAGAATTTCTCTCTCTTTCACTGTCTTTGTTTCATGGGTGTTTCAAAGTAATTTATTTTTATAATGGGGTTTAGCTGCTTTTCACTGCTGTGTTTATGCCGCTTTACACCCACTTGACACACTAACAGAGAGATATCAATACATAGGTTTTACGATTATTATTAGTCAGATATATTCTTGTGCGGTGAATAGGGCATGTTGAGTCCAGTTCTCTGAGCAAGGAGTAGGTCTTGTCTATTACATATTGGGTTTATGGAACGGTATCTGAGCTAATTTGATACCCTTGTTTTATGTATCACCCCACCTCACCTTTCCCGTTAAGCAGCCATAGTGTGTTTTCTGCATGTGTGACTCTGTTCTGTTTTGTAATTCAGTTCAAGTGTAACGGTTTTTACATTCCCTCTATCAGTGATACCTTATGAGAAGTGTCCTTTTCTGTGTGACTTATTTCACTTAGAATCGTCGTACCTAAATCCACTCATCATGCTGCTACTAACCTTACGACATTGATTTCATGGCTGAGTGATATTCCATTGTACATAAGGACCACAACTTCTTTATCCATTTTTCTCTTTCCTGGGATATTTAAGGTGGAATGAAGTGGAGGTCCTGGTCAACAGAGCAGCCCTAAACTTTGGGGTGCTTGTGTCTTGCTGATTTTTAATTTTCCCAATTTATACCCCCATGAGTGGACGTGCCCTATGCTCTCTAAGCTGTGTTTTTCAGATGTTTCAGGACTCACCGGACACTTCTCCGGAGTGGCTCTTGGCAATTTACATCCCGCCCATCAGTGTAGCAAGGCTCCCATTTCTCCATGGCCTGTCCTGCATTTCTGGTTTTGACACTTTTTTCAGCATGACCCTTTTGACCGATGGGAAGCGAGACTTCTTTGTAGCGCTGATTTGCCTTTCCAGGTTGCTTGGTTGGCCAAAAAGGGCGTATGCGTTTTTTCCTGAATATATTCAGGAAAAAACGCATACGCCCTTTTTGGCCAAGGGCATCATTGTCAACGTTTTGCCGCTTTTCATGTGCTTTAAAGGCGATTCGTATCTACCTCCTGAAATCTGTTTCCTGCAATTCTGCCTTGATTTCAAATCCTCTTCTTTGCCTTCCCTCAATATATTTGTGGACGGGAGTTATCATTTATAACTCTGCAGGTTTGTGAATTGCAGTGCCCTGAACCTCCATTTTACAACTCGTTTTTATGGGAGCTGGCCGCAAAATCGCAGAATGGCTTCAGGCCCTGTTCTGGTTCCGGGGGGCAGGCTGAGCCTGTGGTTAATTCTTCTTTCTGATGGGAAAATAGAGTGACCTGTGCCTGTCCCAACACCAAGAGCTAGTCTCTCGTTGGTTCCACGTCTTCCCGTTTATCCTCAGGACAAATTGCAACCTGTATGGAACAGGAGGTTAAAGGTGCTGATGCTCCAAGTAGGGAGCTTGCTAGTAAAGCGGCTGGAATGGCGAACCCGGGCACAAGGAGATGAGAAATGAGGTGCGTTTCAGAAACCTTTCCCCATCACACGGTGTACCATCTTCTGGGTTTCTCATGCATGTTTTTGATGTAGGAAGATGCCCTTGAACCTGGAGATTTGGGACCCATGCGATGGGTACCACGCAGTATTACTTTAAAGGGTCTGCGTTTGCTCACCCAACCTCACCAAACCTCTCAGCCCCAAGAGTGTCCACCCTTATGTCTCATCCAGCTGTGCGTCTAGATATGGTCAATCCAGGTTGCATCACAGCTCCTGAACGCATTGTGTAAGAATTTCTCTCTCTTTCACTGTCTTTGTTTCATGGGTGTTTCAAAGTAATTTATTTTTATAATGGGGTTTAGCTGCTTTTCACTGCTGTGTTTATGCCGCTTTACACCCACTTGACACACTAACAGAGAGATATCAATACATAGGTTTTACGATTATTATTAGTCAGATATATTCTTGTGCGGTGAATAGGGCGTGTTGAGTCCAGTTCTCTGAGCAAGGAGTAGGTCTTGTCTATTACATATTGGGTTTATGGAACGGTATCTGAGCTAATTTGATACCCTTGTTTTATGTATCACCCCACCTCACCTTTCCCGTTAAGCAGCCATAGTGTGTTTTCTGCATGTGTGACTCTGTTCTGTTTTGTAATTCAGTTCAAGTGTAACGGTTTTTACATTCCCTCTATCAGTGATACCTTATGAGAAGTGTCCTTTTCTGTGTGACTTATTTCACTTAGAATCGTCGTACCTAAATCCACTCATCATGCTGCTACTAACCTTACGACATTGATTTCATGGCTGAGTGGTATTCCATTGTACATAAGGACCACAACTTCTTTATCCATTTTTCTCTTTCCTGGGATATTTAAGGTGGAATGAAGTGGAGGTCCTGGTCAACAGAGCAGCCCTAAACTTTGGGGTGCTTGTGTCTTGCTGATTTTTAATTTTCCCAATTTATACCCCCATGAGTGGAAGTGCCCTATGCTCTCTAAGCTGTGTTTTTCAGATGTTTCAGGACTCACCGGACACGTCTCCGGAGTGGCTCTTGGCAATTTACATCCCGCCCATCAGTGTAGCAAGGCTCCCATTTCTCCATGGCCTGTCCTGCATTTCTGGTTTTGACACTTTTTTCAGCATGGCCCTTTTGACCGATGGGAAGCGAGACTTCTTTGTAGCGCTGATTTGCCTTTCCAGGTTGCTTGGTTGGCCAAAAAGGGCGTATGCGATTTTTCCTGAATATATTCAGGAAAAAACGCATACGCCCTTTTTGGCCAAGGGCATCATTGTCAACGTTTTGCCGCTTTTCATGTGCTTTAAAGGCGATTCGTATCTACCTCCTGAAATCTGTTTCCTGCAATTCTGCCTTGATTTCAAATCCTATTCTTTGCCTTCCCTCAATATATTTGTGGACGAGAGTTATCATTAATAACTCTGCAGGTTTGTGAATTGCAGTGCCCTGAACCTCCATTTTACAACTCGTTTTTATGGGAGCTGGCCGCAAAATCGCAGAATGGCTTCAGGCCCTGTTCTGGTTCCGGGGGGCAGGCTGAGCCTGTGGTTAATTCTTCTTTCTGATGGGAAAATAGAGTGACCTGTGCCTGTCCCAACACCAAGAGCTAGTCTCTCGTTGGTTCCACGTCTTCCCGTTTATCCTCAGGACAAATTGCAACCTGTATGGAACAGGAGGTTAAAGGTGCTGATGCTCCAAGTAGGGAGCTTGCTAGTAAAGTGGCTGGAATGGCGAACCCGAGCACAAGGAGATGAGAAATGAGGTGCGTTTTAGAAACCTTTCCCCATCACACGGTGTACCATCTTCTGGGTTTCTCATGCATGTTTTTGATGTAGGAAGATGCCCTTGAACCTGGAGATTTGGGACCCATGCGATGGGTACCACGCAGTATTCCTTTAAAGGGTCTGCGTTTGCTCACCCAACCTCACCAAACCTCTCAGCCCCAAGAGTGTCCACCCTTATGTCTCATCCAGCTGTGCGTCTAGATATGGTCAATCCAGGTTGCATCCCAGCCCCTGAACGCATTGTGTAAGAATTTCTCTCTCTTTCACTGTCTTTGTTTCATGGGTGTTTCAAAGTAATTTATTTTTATAATGGGGTTTAGCTGCTTTTCACTGCTGTGTTTATGCCGCTTTACACCCACTTGACACACTAACAGAGAGATATCAATACATAGGTTTTACGATTATTATTAGTCAGATATATTCTTGTGCGGTGAATAGGGCGTGTTGAGTCCAGTTCTCTGAGCAAGGAGTAGGTCTTGTCTATTACATATTGGGTTTATGGAACGGTATCTGAGCTAATTTGATACCCTTGTTTTATGTATCACCCCACCTCACCTTTCCCGTTAAGCAGCCATAGTGTGTTTTCTGCATGTGTGACTCTGTTCTGTTTTGTAATTCAGTTCAAGTGTAACGGTTTTTACATTCCCTCTATCAGTGATACCTTATGAGAAGTGTCCTTTTCTGTGTGACTTATTTCACTTAGAATCGTCGTACCTAAATCCACTCATCATGCTGCTACTAACCTTACGACATTGATTTCATGGCTGAGTGATATTCCATTGTACATAAGGACCACAACTTCTTTATCCATTTTTCTCTTTCCTGGGATATTTAAGGTGGAATGAAGTGGAGGTCCTGGTCAACAGAGCAGCCCTAAACTTTGGGGTGCTTGTGTCTTGCTGATTTTTAATTTTCCCAATTTATACCCCCATGAGTGGAAGTGCCCTATGCTCTCTAAGCTGTGTTTTTCAGATGTTTCAGGACTCACCGGACACTTCTCCGGAGTGGCTCTTGGCAATTTACATCCCGCCCATCAGTGTAGCAAGGCTCCCATTTCTCCATGGCCTGTCCTGCATTTCTGGTTTTGACACTTTTTTCAGCATGGCCCTTTTGACCGATGGGAAGCGAGACTTCTTTGTAGCGCTGATTTGCCTTTCCAGGTTGCTTGGTTGGCCAAAAAGGGCGTATGCGTTTTTTCCTGAATATATTCAGGAAAAAACGCATACGCCCTTTTTGGCCAAGGGCATCATTGTCAACGTTTTGCCGCGTTTCATGTGCTTTAAAGGCGATTCGTATCTACCTCCTGAAATCTGTTTCCTGCAATTCTGCCTGGATTTCAAATCCTCTTCTTTGCCTTCCCTCAATATATTTGTGGACGACAGTTATCATTTATAACTCTGCAGGTTTGTGAATTGCAGTGCCCTGAACCTCCATTTTACAACTCGTTTTTATGGGAGCTGGCCGCAAAATCGCAGAATGGCTTCAGGCCCTGTTCTGGTTCCGGGGGGCAGGCTGAGCCTGTGGTTAATTCTTCTTTCTGATGGGAAAATAGAGTGACCTGTGCCTGTCTCAACACCAAGAGCTAGTCTCTCGTTGGTTCCACGTCTTCCCGTTTATCCTCAGGACAAATTGCAACCTGTATGGAACAGGAGGTTAAAGGTGCTGATGCTCCAAGTAGGGAGCTTCCTAGTAAAGCGGCTGGAATGGCGAACCCGGGCACAAGGAGATGAGAAATGAGGTGCGTTTCAGAAACCTTTCCCCATCACACGGTGTACCATCTTCTGGGTTTCTCATGCATGTTTTTGATGTAGGAAGATGCCCTTGAACCTGGAGATTTGGGACCCATGCGATGGGTACCACGCAGTATTCCTTTAAAGGGTCTGCGTTTGCTCACCCAACCTCACCAAACCTCTCAGCCCCAAGAGTGTCCACCCTTATGTCTCATCCAGCTGTGCGTCTAGATATGGTCAATCCAGGTTGCATCACAGCTCCTGAACGCATTGTGTAAGAATTTCTCTCTCTTTCACTGTCTTTGTTTCATGGGTGTTTCAAAGTAATTTATTTTTATAATGGGGTTTAGCTGCTTTTCACTGCTGTGTTTATGCCGCTTTACACCCACTTGACACACTAACAGAGAGATATCAATACATAGGTTTTACGATTATTATTAGTCAGATATATTCTTGTGCGGTGAATAGGGCGTGTTGAGTCCAGTTCTCTGAGCAAGGAGTAGGTCTTGTCTATTACATATTGGGTTTATGGAACGGTATCTGAGCTAATTTGATACCCTTGTTTTATGTATCACCCCACCTCACCTTTCCCGTTAAGCAGCCATAGTGTGTTTTCTGCATGTGTGACTCTGTTCTGTTTTGTAATTCAGTTCAAGTGTAACGGTTTTTACATTCCCTCTATCAGTGATACCTTATGAGAAGTGTCCTTTTCTGTGTGACTTATTTCACTTAGAATCGTCGTACCTAAATCCACTCATCATGCTGCTACTAACCTTACGACATTGATTTCATGGCTGAGTGGTATTCCATTGTACATAAGGACCACAACTTCTTTATCCATTTTTCTCTTTCCTGGGATATTTAAGGTGGAATGAAGTGGAGGTCCTGGTCAACAGAGCAGCCCTAAACTTTGGGGTGCTTGTGTCTTGCTGATTTTTAATTTTCCCAATTTATACCCCCATGAGTGGAAGTGCCCTATGCTCTCTAAGCTGTGTTTTTCAGATGTTTCAGGACTCACCGGACACGTCTCCGGAGTGGCTCTTGGCAATTTACATCCCGCCCATCAGTGTAGCAAGGCTCCCATTTCTCCATGGCCTGTCCTGCATTTCTGGTTTTGACACTTTTTTCAGCATGGCCCTTTTGACCGATGGGAAGCGAGACTTCTTTGTAGCGCTGATTTGCCTTTCCAGGTGGCTTGGTTGGCCAAAAAGGGCGTATGCGATTTTTCCTGAATATATTCAGGAAAAAACGCATACGCCCTTTTTGGCCAAGGGCATCATTGTCAACGTTTTGCCGCTTTTCATGTGCTTTAAAGGCGATTCGTATCTACCTCCTGAAATCTGTTTCCTGCAATTCTGCCTTGATTTCAAATCCTATTCTTTGCCTTCCCTCAATATATTTGTGGACGAGAGTTATCATTAATAACTCTGCAGGTTTGTGAATTGCAGTGCCCTGAACCTCCATTTTACAACTCGTTTTTATGGGAGCTGGCCGCAAAATCGCAGAATGGCTTCAGGCCCTGTTCTGGTTCCGGGGGGCAGGCTGAGCCTGTGGTTAATTCTTCTTTCTGATGGGAAAATAGAGTGACCTGTGCCTGTCTCAACACCAAGAGCTAGTCTCTCGTTGGTTCCACGTCTTCCCGTTTATCCTCAGGACAAATTGCAACCTGTATGGAACAGGAGGTTAAAGGTGCTGATGCTCCAAGTAGGGAGCTTCCTAGTAAAGCGGCTGGAATGGCGAACCCGGGCACAAGGAGATGAGAAATGAGGTGCGTTTTAGAAACCTTTCCCCATCACACGGTGTACCATCTTCTGGGTTTCTCATGCATGTTTTTGATGTAGGAAGATGCCCTTGAACCTGGAGATTTGGGACCCATGCGATGGGTACCACGCAGTATTCCTTTAAAGGGTCTGCGTTTGCTCACCCAACCTCACCAAACCTCTCAGCCCCAAGAGTGTCCACCCTTATGTCTCATCCAGCTGTGGGTCTAGATATGGTCAATCCAGGTTGCATCACAGCCCCTGAACGCATTGTGTAAGAATTTCTCTCTCTTTCACTGTCTTTGTTTCATGGGTGTTTCAAAGTAATTTATTTTTATAATGGGGTTTAGCTGCTTTTCACTGCTGTGTTTATGCCGCTTTACACCCACTTGACACACTAACAGAGAGATATCAATACATAGGTTTTACGATTATTATTAGTCAGATATATTCTTGTGCGGTGAATAGGGCATGTTGAGTCCAGTTCTCTGAGCAAGGAGTAGGTCTTGTCTATTACATATTGGGTTTATGGAACGGTATCTGAGCTAATTTGATACCCTTGTTTTATGTATCACCCCACCTCACCTTTCCCGTTAAGCAGCCATAGTGTGTTTTCTGCATGTGTGACTCTGTTCTGTTTTGTAATTCAGTTCAAGTGTAACGGTTTTTACATTCCCTCTATCAGTGATACCTTATGAGAAGTGTCCTTTTCTGTGTGACTTATTTCACTTAGAATCGTCGTACCTAAATCCACTCATCATGCTGCTACTAACCTTACGACATTGATTTCATGGCTGAGTGATATTCCATTGTACATAAGGACCACAACTTCTTTATCCATTTTTCTCTTTCCTGGGATATTTAAGGTGGAATGAAGTGGAGGTCCTGGTCAACAGAGCAGCCCTAAACTTTGGGGTGCTTGTGTCTTGCTGATTTTTAATTTTCCCAATTTATACCCCCATGAGTGGAAGTGCCCTATGCTCTCTAAGCTGTGTTTTTCAGATGTTTCAGGACTCACCGGACACTTCTCCGGAGTGGCTCTTGGCAATTTACATCCCGCCCATCAGTGTAGCAAGGCTCCCATTTCTCCATGGCCTGTCCTGCATTTCTGGTTTTGACACTTTTTTCAGCATGACCCTTTTGACCGATGGGAAGCGAGACTTCTTTGTAGCGCTGATTTGCCTTTCCAGGTTGCTTGGTTGGCCAAAAAGGGCGTATGCGTTTTTTCCTGAATATATTCAGGAAAAAACGCATACGCCCTTTTTGGCCAAGGGCATCATTGTCAACGTTTTGCCGCTTTTCATGTGCTTTAAAGGCGATTCGTATCTACCTCCTGAAATCTGTTTCCTGCAATTCTGCCTTGATTTCAAATCCTCTTCTTTGCCTTCCCTCAATATATTTGTGGACGGGAGTTATCATTTATAACTCTGCAGGTTTGTGAATTGCAGTGCCCTGAACCTCCATTTTACAACTCGTTTTTATGGGAGCTGGCCGCAAAATCGCAGAATGGCTTCAGGCCCTGTTCTGGTTCCGGGGGGCAGGCTGAGCCTGTGGTTAATTCTTCTTTCTGATGGGAAAATAGAGTGACCTGTGCCTGTCCCAACACCAAGAGCTAGTCTCTCGTTGGTTCCACGTCTTCCCGTTTATCCTCAGGACAAATTGCAACCTGTATGGAACAGGAGGTTAAAGGTGCTGATGCTCCAAGTAGGGAGCTTGCTAGTAAAGCGGCTGGAATGGCGAACCCGGGCACAAGGAGATGAGAAATGAGGTGCGTTTCAGAAACCTTTCCCCATCACACGGTGTACCATCTTCTGGGTTTCTCATGCATGTTTTTGATGTAGGAAGATGCCCTTGAACCTGGAGATTTGGGACCCATGCGATGGGTACCACGCAGTATTACTTTAAAGGGTCTGCGTTTGCTCACCCAACCTCACCAAACCTCTCAGCCCCAAGAGTGTCCACCCTTATGTCTCATCCAGCTGTGCGTCTAGATATGGTCAATCCAGGTTGCATCACAGCTCCTGAACGCATTGTGTAAGAATTTCTCTCTCTTTCACTGTCTTTGTTTCATGGGTGTTTCAAAGTAATTTATTTTTATAATGGGGTTTAGCTGCTTTTCACTGCTGTGTTTATGCCGCTTTACACCCACTTGACACACTAACAGAGAGATATCAATACATAGGTTTTACGATTATTATTAGTCAGATATATTCTTGTGCGGTGAATAGGGCGTGTTGAGTCCAGTTCTCTGAGCAAGGAGTAGGTCTTGTCTATTACATATTGGGTTTATGGAACGGTATCTGAGCTAATTTGATACCCTTGTTTTATGTATCACCCCACCTCACCTTTCCCGTTAAGCAGCCATAGTGTGTTTTCTGCATGTGTGACTCTGTTCTGTTTTGTAATTCAGTTCAAGTGTAACGGTTTTTACATTCCCTCTATCAGTGATACCTTATGAGAAGTGTCCTTTTCTGTGTGACTTATTTCACTTAGAATCGTCGTACCTAAATCCACTCATCATGCTGCTACTAACCTTACGACATTGATTTCATGGCTGAGTGGTATTCCATTGTACATAAGGACCACAACTTCTTTATCCATTTTTCTCTTTCCTGGGATATTTAAGGTGGAATGAAGTGGAGGTCCTGGTCAACAGAGCAGCCCTAAACTTTGGGGTGCTTGTGTCTTGCTGATTTTTAATTTTCCCAATTTATACCCCCATGAGTGGAAGTGCCCTATGCTCTCTAAGCTGTGTTTTTCAGATGTTTCAGGACTCACCGGACACGTCTCCGGAGTGGCTCTTGGCAATTTACATCCCGCCCATCAGTGTAGCAAGGCTCCCATTTCTCCATGGCCTGTCCTGCATTTCTGGTTTTGACACTTTTTTCAGCATGGCCCTTTTGACCGATGGGAAGCGAGACTTCTTTGTAGCGCTGATTTGCCTTTCCAGGTTGCTTGGTTGGCCAAAAAGGGCGTATGCGATTTTTCCTGAATATATTCAGGAAAAAACGCATACGCCCTTTTTGGCCAAGGGCATCATTGTCAACGTTTTGCCGCTTTTCATGTGCTTTAAAGGCGATTCGTATCTACCTCCTGAAATCTGTTTCCTGCAATTCTGCCTTGATTTCAAATCCTATTCTTTGCCTTCCCTCAATATATTTGTGGACGAGAGTTATCATTAATAACTCTGCAGGTTTGTGAATTGCAGTGCCCTGAACCTCCATTTTACAACTCGTTTTTATGGGAGCTGGCCGCAAAATCGCAGAATGGCTTCAGGCCCTGTTCTGGTTCCGGGGGGCAGGCTGAGCCTGTGGTTAATTCTTCTTTCTGATGGGAAAATAGAGTGACCTGTGCCTGTCCCAACACCAAGAGCTAGTCTCTCGTTGGTTCCACGTCTTCCCGTTTATCCTCAGGACAAATTGCAACCTGCATGGAACAGGAGGTTAAAGGTGCTGATGCTCCAAGTAGGGAGCTTCCTAGTAAAGCGGCTGGAATGGCGAACCCGGGCACAAGGAGATGAGAAATGAGGTGCGTTTTAGAAACCTTTCCCCATCACACGGTGTACCATCTTCTGGGTTTCTCATGCATGTTTTTGATGTAGGAAGATGCCCTTGAACCTGGAGATTTGGGACCCATGCGATGGGTACCACGCAGTATTCCTTTAAAGGGTCTGCGTTTGCTCACCCAACCTCACCAAACCTCTCAGCCCCAAGAGTGTCCACCCTTATGTCTCATCCAGCTGTGCGTCTAGATATGGTCAATCCAGGTTGCATCCCAGCCCCTGAACGCATTGTGTAAGAATTTCTCTCTCTTTCACTGTCTTTGTTTCATGGGTGTTTCAAAGTAATTTATTTTTATAATGGGGTTTAGCTGCTTTTCACTGCTGTGTTTATGCCGCTTTACACCCACTTGACACACTAACAGAGAGATATCAATACATAGGTTTTACGATTATTATTAGTCAGATATATTCTTGTGCGGTGAATAGGGCGTGTTGAGTCCAGTTCTCTGAGCAAGGAGTAGGTCTTGTCTATTACATATTGGGTTTATGGAACGGTATCTGAGCTAATTTGATACCCTTGTTTTATGTATCACCCCACCTCACCTTTCCCGTTAAGCAGCCATAGTGTGTTTTCTGCATGTGTGACTCTGTTCTGTTTTGTAATTCAGTTCAAGTGTAACGGTTTTTACATTCCCTCTATCAGTGATACCTTATGAGAAGTGTCCTTTTCTGTGTGACTTATTTCACTTAGAATCGTCGTACCTAAATCCACTCATCATGCTGCTACTAACCTTACGACATTGATTTCATGGCTGAGTGGTATTCCATTGTACATAAGGACCACAACTTCTTTATCCATTTTTCTCTTTCCTGGGATATTTAAGGTGGAATGAAGTGGAGGTCCTGGTCAACAGAGCAGCCCTAAACTTTGGGGTGCTTGTGTCTTGCTGATTTTTAATTTTCCCAATTTATACCCCCATGAGTGGAAGTGCCCTATGCTCTCTAAGCTGTGTTTTTCAGATGTTTCAGGACTCACCGGACACTTCTCCGGAGTGGCTCTTGGCAATTTACATCCCGCCCATCAGTGTAGCAAGGCTCCCATTTCTCCATGGCCTGTCCTGCATTTCTGGTTTTGACACTTTTTTCAGCATGGCCCTTTTGACCGATGGGAAGCGAGACTTCTTTGTAGCGCTGATTTGCCTTTCCAGGTGGCTTGGTTGGCCAAAAAGGGCGTATGCGTTTTTTCCTGAATATATTCAGGAAAAAACGCATACGTCCTTTTTGGCCAAGGGCATCATTGTCAACGTTTTGCCGCCTTTCATGTGCTTTAAAGGCAATTCGTATCTACCTCCTGAAATCTGTTTCCTGCAATTCTGCCTTGATTTCAAATCCTCTTCTTTGCCTTCCCTCAATATATTTGTGGACGGGAGTTATCATTTATAACTCTGCAGGTTTGTGAATTGCAGTGCCCTGAACCTCCATTTTACAACTCGTTTTTATGGGAGCTGGCCGCAAAATCGCAGAATGGCTTCAGGCCCTGTTCTGGTTCCGGGGGGCAGGCTGAGCCTGTGGTTAATTCTTCTTTCTGATGGGAAAATAGAGTGACCTGTGCCTGTCCCAACACCAAGAGCTAGTCTCTCGTTGGTTCCACGTCTTCCCGTTTATCCTCAGGACAAATTGCAACCTGCATGGAACAGGAGGTTAAAGGTGCTGATGCTCCAAGTAGGGAGCTTCCTAGTAAAGCAGCTGGAATGGCGAACCCGGGCACAAGGAGATGAGAAATGAGGTGCGTTTTAGAAACCTTTCCCCATCACACGGTGTACCATCTTCTGGGTTTCTCATGCATGTTTTTGATGTAGGAAGATGCCCTTGAACCTGGAGATTTGGGACCCATGCGATGGGTACCACGCAGTATTCCTTTAAAGGGTCTGCGTTTGCTCACCCAACCTCACCAAACCTCTCAGCCCCAAGAGTGTCCACCCTTATGTCTCATCCAGCTGTGCGTCTAGATATGGTCAATCCAGGTTGCATCACAGCCCCTGAACGCATTGTGTAAGAATTTCTCTCTCTTTCACTGTCTTTGTTTCATGGGTGTTTCAAAGTAATTTATTTTTATAATGGGGTTTAGCTGCTTTTCACTGCTGTGTTTATGCCGCTTTACACCCACTTGACACACTAACAGAGAGATATCAATACATAGGTTTTACGATTATTATTAGTCAGATATATTCTTGTGCGGTGAATAGGGCGTGTTGAGTCCAGTTCTCTGAGCAAGGAGTAGGTCTTGTCTATTACATATTGGGTTTATGGAACGGTATCTGAGCTAATTTGATACCCTTGTTTTATGTATCACCCCACCTCACCTTTCCCGTTAAGCAGCCATAGTGTGTTTTCTGCATGTGTGACTCTGTTCTGTTTTGTAATTCAGTTCAAGTGTAACGGTTTTTACATTCCCTCTATCAGTGATACCTTATGAGAAGTGTCCTTTTCTGTGTGACTTATTTCACTTAGAATCGTCGTACCTAAATCCACTCATCATGCTGCTACTAACCTTACGACATTGATTTCATGGCTGAGTGATATTCCATTGTACATAAGGACCACAACTTCTTTATCCATTTTTCTCTTTCCTGGGATATTTAAGGTGGAATGAAGTGGAGGTCCTGGTCAACAGAGCAGCCCTAAACTTTGGGGTGCTTGTGTCTTGCTGATTTTTAATTTTCCCAATTTATACCCCCATGAGTGGAAGTGCCCTATGCTCTCTAAGCTGTGTTTTTCAGATGTTTCAGGACTCACCGGACACTTCTCCGGAGTGGCTCTTGGCAATTTACATCCCGCCCATCAGTGTAGCAAGGCTCCCATTTCTCCATGGCCTGTCCTGCATTTCTGGTTTTGACACTTTTTTCAGCATGGCCCTTTTGACCGATGGGAAGCGAGACTTCTTTGTAGCGCTGATTTGCCTTTCCAGGTTGCTTGGTTGGCCAAAAAGGGCGTATGCGATTTTTCCTGAATATATTCAGGAAAAAACGCATACGCCCTTTTTGGCCAAGGGCATCATTGTCAACGTTTTGCTGCGTTTCATGTGCTTTAAATGCGATTCGTATCTACCTCCTGAAATCTGTTTCCTGCAATTCTGCCTTGATTTCAAATCCTCTTCTTTGCCTTCCCTCAATATATTTGTGGACGACAGTTATCATTTATAACTCTGCAGGTTTGTGAATTGCAGTGCCCTGAACCTCCATTTTACAACTCGTTTTTATGGGAGCTGGCCGCAAAATCGCAGAATGGCTTCAGGCCCAGTTCTGATTCCGGGGGGCAGGCTGAGCCTGTGGTTAATTCTTCTTTCTGATGGGAAAATAGAGTGACCTGTGCCTGTCCCAACACCAAGAGCTAGTCTCTCGTTGGTTCCACGTCTTCCCGTTTATCCTCAGGACAAATTGCAACCTGTACGGAACAGGAGGTTAAAGGTGCTGATGCTCCAAGTAGGGAGCTTGCTAGTAAAGCAGCTGGAATGGCGAACCCGGGCACAAGGAGATGAGAAATGAGGTGCGTTTTAGAAACCTTTCCCCATCACACGGTGTACCATCTTCTGGGTTTCTCATGCATGTTTTTGATGTAGGAAGATGCCCTTGAACCTGGAGATTTGGGACCCATGCGATGGGTACCACGCAGTATTCCTTTAAAGGGTCTGCGTTTGCTCACCCAACCTCACCAAACCTCTCAGCCCCAAGAGTGTCCACCCTTATGTCTCATCCAGCTGTGGGTCTAGATATGGTCAATCCAGGTTGCATCACAGCCCCTGAACGCATTGTGTAAGAATTTCTCTCTCTTTCACTGTCTTTGTTTCATGGGTGTTTCAAAGTAATTTATTTTTATAATGGGGTTTAGCTGCTTTTCACTGCTGTGTTTATGCCGCTTTACACCCACTTGACACACTAACAGAGAGATATCAATACATAGGTTTTACGATTATTATTAGTCAGATATATTCTTGTGCGGTGAATAGGGCATGTTGAGTCCAGTTCTCTGAGCAAGGAGTAGGTCTTGTCTATTACATATTGGGTTTATGGAACGGTATCTGAGCTAATTTGATACCCTTGTTTTATGTATCACCCCACCTCACCTTTCCCGTTAAGCAGCCATAGTGTGTTTTCTGCATGTGTGACTCTGTTCTGTTTTGTAATTCAGTTCAAGTGTAACGGTTTTTACATTCCCTCTATCAGTGATACCTTATGAGAAGTGTCCTTTTCTGTGTGACTTATTTCACTTAGAATCGTCGTACCTAAATCCACTCATCATGCTGCTACTAACCTTACGACATTGATTTCATGGCTGAGTGATATTCCATTGTACATAAGGACCACAACTTCTTTATCCATTTTTCTCTTTCCTGGGATATTTAAGGTGGAATGAAGTGGAGGTCCTGGTCAACAGAGCAGCCCTAAACTTTGGGGTGCTTGTGTCTTGCTGATTTTTAATTTTCCCAATTTATACCCCCATGAGTGGAAGTGCCCTATGCTCTCTAAGCTGTGTTTTTCAGATGTTTCAGGACTCACCGGACACGTCTCCGGAGTGGCTCTTGGCAATTTACATCCCGCCCATCAGTGTAGCAAGGCTCCCATTTCTCCATGGCCTGTCCTGCATTTCTGGTTTTGACACTTTTTTCAGCATGACCCTTTTGACCGATGGGAAGCGAGACTTCTTTGTAGCGCTGATTTGCCTTTCCAGGTTGCTTGGTTGGCCAAAAAGGGCGTATGCGTTTTTTCCTGAATATATTCAGGAAAAAACGCATACGCCCTTTTTGGCCAAGGGCATCATTGTCAACGTTTTGCCGCTTTTCATGTGCTTTAAAGGCGATTCGTATCTACCTCCTGAAATCTGTTTCCTGCAATTCTGCCTTGATTTCAAATCCTCTTCTTTGCCTTCCCTCAATATATTTGTGGACGGGAGTTATCATTTATAACTCTGCAGGTTTGTGAATTGCAGTGCCCTGAACCTCCATTTTACAACTCGTTTTTATGGGAGCTGGCCGCAAAATCGCAGAATGGCTTCAGGCCCTGTTCTGGTTCCGGGGGGCAGGCTGAGCCTGTGGTTAATTCTTCTTTCTGATGGGAAAATAGAGTGACCTGTGCCTGTCCCAACACCAAGAGCTAGTCTCTCGTTGGTTCCACGTCTTCCCGTTTATCCTCAGGACAAATTGCAACCTGCATGGAACAGGAGGTTAAAGGTGCTGATGCTCCAAGTAGGGAGCTTCCTAGTAAAGCGGCTGGAATGGCGAACCCGGGCACAAGGAGATGAGAAATGAGGTGCGTTTTAGAAACCTTTCCCCATCACACGGTGTACCATCTTCTGGGTTTCTCATGCATGTTTTTGATGTAGGAAGATGCCCTTGAACCTGGAGATTTGGGACCCATGCGATGGGTACCACGCAGTATTCCTTTAAAGGGTCTGCGTTTGCTCACCCAACCTCACCAAACCTCTCAGCCCCAAGAGTGTCCACCCTTATGTCTCATCCAGCTGTGCGTCTAGATATGGTCAATCCAGGTTGCATCACAGCCCCTGAACGCATTGTGTAAGAATTTCTCTCTCTTTCACTGTCTTTGTTTCATGGGTGTTTCAAAGTAATTTATTTTTATAATGGGGTTTAGCTGCTTTTCACTGCTGTGTTTATGCCGCTTTACACCCACTTGACACACTAACAGAGAGATATCAATACATAGGTTTTACGATTATTATTAGTCAGATATATTCTTGTGCGGTGAATAGGGCGTGTTGAGTCCAGTTCTCTGAGCAAGGAGTAGGTCTTGTCTATTACATATTGGGTTTATGGAACGGTATCTGAGCTAATTTGATACCCTTGTTTTATGTATCACCCCACCTCACCTTTCCCGTTAAGCAGCCATAGTGTGTTTTCTGCATGTGTGACTCTGTTCTGTTTTGTAATTCAGTTCAAGTGTAACGGTTTTTACATTCCCTCTATCAGTGATACCTTATGAGAAGTGTCCTTTTCTGTGTGACTTATTTCACTTAGAATCGTCGTACCTAAATCCACTCATCATGCTGCTACTAACCTTACGACATTGATTTCATGGCTGAGTGATATTCCATTGTACATAAGGACCACAACTTCTTTATCCATTTTTCTCTTTCCTGGGATATTTAAGGTGGAATGAAGTGGAGGTCCTGGTCAACAGAGCAGCCCTAAACTTTGGGGTGCTTGTGTCTTGCTGATTTTTAATTTTCCCAATTTATACCCCCATGAGTGGAAGTGCCCTATGCTCTCTAAGCTGTGTTTTTCAGATGTTTCAGGACTCACCGGACACTTCTCCGGAGTGGCTCTTGGCAATTTACATCCCGCCCATCAGTGTAGCAAGGCTCCCATTTCTCCATGGCCTGTCCTGCATTTCTGGTTTTGACACTTTTTTCAGCATGGCCCTTTTGACCGATGGGAAGCGAGACTTCTTTGTAGCGCTGATTTGCCTTTCCAGGTTGCTTGGTTGGCCAAAAAGGGCGTATGCGTTTTTTCCTGAATATATTCAGGAAAAAACGCATACGCCCTTTTTGGCCAAGGGCATCATTGTCAACGTTTTGCTGCGTTTCATGTGCTTTAAATGCGATTCGTATCTACCTCCTGAAATCTGTTTCCTGCAATTCTGCCTTGATTTCAAATCCTCTTCTTTGCCTTCCCTCAATATATTTGTGGACGACAGTTATCATTTATAACTCTGCAGGTTTGTGAATTGCAGTGCCCTGAACCTCCATTTTACAACTCATTTTTATGGGAGCTGGCCGCAAAATCGCAGAATGGCTTCAGGCCCAGTTCTGATTCCGGGGGGCAGGCTGAGCCTGTGGTTAATTCTTCTTTCTGATGGGAAAATAGAGTGACCTGTGCCTGTCTCAACACCAAGAGCTAGTCTCTCGTTGGTTCCACGTCTTCCCGTTTATCCTCAGGACAAATTGCAACCTGTACGGAACAGGAGGTTAAAGGTGCTGATGCTCCAAGTAGGGAGCTTGCTAGTAAAGCAGCTGGAATGGCGAACCCGGGCACAAGGAGATGAGAAATGAGGTGCGTTTTAGAAACCTTTCCCCATCACACGGTGTACCATCTTCTGGGTTTCTCATGCATGTTTTTGATGTAGGAAGATGCCCTTGAACCTGGAGATTTGGGACCCATGCGATGGGTACCACGCAGTATTCCTTTAAAGGGTCTGCGTTTGCTCACCCAACCTCACCAAACCTCTCAGCCCCAAGAGTGTCCACCCTTATGTCTCATCCAGCTGTGGGTCTAGATATGGTCAATCCAGGTTGCATCACAGCCCCTGAACGCATTGTGTAAGAATTTCTCTCTCTTTCACTGTCTTTGTTTCATGGGTGTTTCAAAGTAATTTATTTTTATAATGGGGTTTAGCTGCTTTTCACTGCTGTGTTTATGCCGCTTTACACCCACTTGACACACTAACAGAGAGATATCAATACATAGGTTTTACGATTATTATTAGTCAGATATATTCTTGTGCGGTGAATAGGGCATGTTGAGTCCAGTTCTCTGAGCAAGGAGTAGGTCTTGTCTATTACATATTGGGTTTATGGAACGGTATCTGAGCTAATTTGATACCCTTGTTTTATGTATCACCCCACCTCACCTTTCCCGTTAAGCAGCCATAGTGTGTTTTCTGCATGTGTGACTCTGTTCTGTTTTGTAATTCAGTTCAAGTGTAACGGTTTTTACATTCCCTCTATCAGTGATACCTTATGAGAAGTGTCCTTTTCTGTGTGACTTATTTCACTTAGAATCGTCGTACCTAAATCCACTCATCATGCTGCTACTAACCTTACGACATTGATTTCATGGCTGAGTGATATTCCATTGTACATAAGGACCACAACTTCTTTATCCATTTTTCTCTTTCCTGGGATATTTAAGGTGGAATGAAGTGGAGGTCCTGGTCAACAGAGCAGCCCTAAACTTTGGGGTGCTTGTGTCTTGCTGATTTTTAATTTTCCCAATTTATACCCCCATGAGTGGAAGTGCCCTATGCTCTCTAAGCTGTGTTTTTCAGATGTTTCAGGACTCACCGGACACGTCTCCGGAGTGGCTCTTGGCAATTTACATCCCGCCCATCAGTGTAGCAAGGCTCCCATTTCTCCATGGCCTGTCCTGCATTTCTGGTTTTGACACTTTTTTCAGCATGACCCTTTTGACCGATGGGAAGCGAGACTTCTTTGTAGCGCTGATTTGCCTTTCCAGGTTGCTTGGTTGGCCAAAAAGGGCGTATGCGTTTTTTCCTGAATATATTCAGGAAAAAACGCATACGCCCTTTTTGGCCAAGGGCATCATTGTCAACGTTTTGCCGCTTTTCATGTGCTTTAAAGGCGATTCGTATCTACCTCCTGAAATCTGTTTCCTGCAATTCTGCCTTGATTTCAAATCCTCTTCTTTGCCTTCCCTCAATATATTTGTGGACGGGAGTTATCATTTATAACTCTGCAGGTTTGTGAATTGCAGTGCCCTGAACCTCCATTTTACAACTCGTTTTTATGGGAGCTGGCCGCAAAATCGCAGAATGGCTTCAGGCCCTGTTCTGGTTCCGGGGGGCAGGCTGAGCCTGTGGTTAATTCTTCTTTCTGATGGGAAAATAGAGTGACCTGTGCCTGTCCCAACACCAAGAGCTAGTCTCTCGTTGGTTCCACGTCTTCCCGTTTATCCTCAGGACAAATTGCAACCTGCATGGAACAGGAGGTTAAAGGTGCTGATGCTCCAAGTAGGGAGCTTGCTAGTAAAGCAGCTGGAATGGCGAACCCGTGCACAAGGAGAAGAGAAATGAGGTGCGTTTTAGAAACCTTTCCCCATCACATGGTGTACCATCTTTTTGTTTTCTCATGCATGTTTTCGATGTAGGAAGATGCCCTTGAACCTGGAGATTTGGGACCCATGCGATGGGTACCACGCAGTATTACTTTAAAGGGTCTGCGTTTGCTCACCCAACCTCACCAAAACTCTCAGCCCCAAGAGTGTCCACCCTTATGTCTCATCCAGCTGTGCGTCTAGATATGGTCAATCCAGGTTGCATCCCAGCCCCTGAACGCATTGTGTAAGAATTTCTCTCTCTTTCACTGTCTTTGTTTCATGGGTGTTTCAAAGTAATTTATTTTTATAATGGGGTTTAGCTGCTTTTCACTGCTGTGTTTATGCCGCTTTACACCCACTTGACACACTAACAGAGAGATATCAATACATAGGTTTTACGATTATTATTAGTCAGATATATTCTTGTGCGGTGAATAGGGCGTGTTGAGTCCAGTTCTCTGAGCAAGGAGTAGGTCTTGTCTATTACATATTGGGTTTATGGAACGGTATCTGAGCTAATTTGATACCCTTGTTTTATGTATCACCCCACCTCACCTTTCCCGTTAAGCAGCCATAGTGTGTTTTCTGCATGTGTGACTCTGTTCTGTTTTGTAATTCAGTTCAAGTGTAACGGTTTTTACATTCCCTCTATCAGTGATACCTTATGAGAAGTGTCCTTTTCTGTGTGACTTATTTCACTTAGAATCGTCGTACCTAAATCCACTCATCATGCTGCTACTAACCTTACGACATTGATTTCATGGCTGAGTGGTATTCCATTGTACATAAGGACCACAACTTCTTTATCCATTTTTCTCTTTCCTGGGATATTTAAGGTGGAATGAAGTGGAGGTCCTGGTCAACAGAGCAGCCCTAAACTTTGGGGTGCTTGTGTCTTGCTGATTTTTAATTTTCCCAATTTATACCCCCATGAGTGGAAGTGCCCTATGCTCTCTAAGCTGTGTTTTTCAGATGTTTCAGGACTCACCGGACACTTCTCCGGAGTGGCTCTTGGCAATTTACATCCCGCCCATCAGTGTAGCAAGGCTCCCATTTCTCCATGGCCTGTCCTGCATTTCTGGTTTTGACACTTTTTTCAGCATGGCCCTTTTGACCGATGGGAAGCGAGACTTCTTTGTAGCGCAGATTTGCCTTTCCAGGTTGCTTGGTTGGCCAAAAAGGGCGTATGCGATTTTTCCTGAATATATTCAGGAAAAAACGCATACGTCCTTTTTGGCCAAGGGCATCATTGTCAACGTTTTGCCGCCTTTCATGTGCTTTAAAGGCAATTCGTATCTACCTCCTGAAATCTGTTTCCTGCAATTCTGCCTTGATTTCAAATCCTCTTCTTTGCCTTCCCTCAATATATTTGTGGACGGGAGTTATCATTTATAACTCTGCAGGTTTGTGAATTGCAGTGCCCTGAACCTCCATTTTACAACTCGTTTTTATGGGAGCTGGCCGCAAAATCGCAGAATGGCTTCAGGCCCTGTTCTGGTTCCGGGGGGCAGGCTGAGCCTGTGGTTAATTCTTCTTTCTGATGGGAAAATAGAGTGACCTGTGCCTGTCCCAACACCAAGAGCTAGTCTCTCGTTGGTTCCACGTCTTCCCGTTTATCCTCAGGACAAATTGCAACCTGCATGGAACAGGAGGTTAAAGGTGCTGATGCTCCAAGTAGGGAGCTTCCTAGTAAAGCGGCTGGAATGGCGAACCCGGGCACAAGGAGATGAGAAATGAGGTGCGTTTTAGAAACCTTTCCCCATCACACGGTGTACCATCTTCTGGGTTTCTCATGCATGTTTTTGATGTAGGAAGATGCCCTTGAACCTGGAGATTTGGGACCCATGCGATGGGTACCACGCAGTATTCCTTTAAAGGGTCTGCGTTTGCTCACCCAACCTCACCAAACCTCTCAGCCCCAAGAGTGTCCACCCTTATGTCTCATCCAGCTGTGCGTCTAGATATGGTCAATCCAGGTTGCATCACAGCCCCTGAACGCATTGTGTAAGAATTTCTCTCTCTTTCACTGTCTTTGTTTCATGGGTGTTTCAAAGTAATTTATTTTTATAATGGGGTTTAGCTGCTTTTCACTGCTGTGTTTATGCCGCTTTACACCCACTTGACACACTAACAGAGAGATATCAATACATAGGTTTTACGATTATTATTAGTCAGATATATTCTTGTGCGGTGAATAGGGCGTGTTGAGTCCAGTTCTCTGAGCAAGGAGTAGGTCTTGTCTATTACATATTGGGTTTATGGAACGGTATCTGAGCTAATTTGATACCCTTGTTTTATGTATCACCCCACCTCACCTTTCCCGTTAAGCAGCCATAGTGTGTTTTCTGCATGTGTGACTCTGTTCTGTTTTGTAATTCAGTTCAAGTGTAACGGTTTTTACATTCCCTCTATCAGTGATACCTTATGAGAAGTGTCCTTTTCTGTGTGACTTATTTCACTTAGAATCGTCGTACCTAAATCCACTCATCATGCTGCTACTAACCTTACGACATTGATTTCATGGCTGAGTGATATTCCATTGTACATAAGGACCACAACTTCTTTATCCATTTTTCTCTTTCCTGGGATATTTAAGGTGGAATGAAGTGGAGGTCCTGGTCAACAGAGCAGCCCTAAACTTTGGGGTGCTTGTGTCTTGCTGATTTTTAATTTTCCCAATTTATACCCCCATGAGTGGAAGTGCCCTATGCTCTCTAAGCTGTGTTTTTCAGATGTTTCAGGACTCACCGGACACTTCTCCGGAGTGGCTCTTGGCAATTTACATCCCGCCCATCAGTGTAGCAAGGCTCCCATTTCTCCATGGCCTGTCCTGCATTTCTGGTTTTGACACTTTTTTCAGCATGGCCCTTTTGACCGATGGGAAGCGAGACTTCTTTGTAGCGCTGATTTGCCTTTCCAGGTTGCTTGGTTGGCCAAAAAGGGCGTATGCGTTTTTTCCTGAATATATTCAGGAAAAAACGCATACGCCCTTTTTGGCCAAGGGCATCATTGTCAACGTTTTGCTGCGTTTCATGTGCTTTAAATGCGATTCGTATCTACCTCCTGAAATCTGTTTCCTGCAATTCTGCCTTGATTTCAAATCCTCTTCTTTGCCTTCCCTCAATATATTTGTGGACGACAGTTATCATTTATAACTCTGCAGGTTTGTGAATTGCAGTGCCCTGAACCTCCATTTTACAACTCATTTTTATGGGAGCTGGCCGCAAAATCGCAGAATGGCTTCAGGCCCAGTTCTGATTCCGGGGGGCAGGCTGAGCCTGTGGTTAATTCTTCTTTCTGATGGGAAAATAGAGTGACCTGTGCCTGTCTCAACACCAAGAGCTAGTCTCTCGTTGGTTCCACGTCTTCCCGTTTATCCTCAGGACAAATTGCAACCTGTACGGAACAGGAGGTTAAAGGTGCTGATGCTCCAAGTAGGGAGCTTGCTAGTAAAGCAGCTGGAATGGCGAACCCGGGCACAAGGAGATGAGAAATGAGGTGCGTTTTAGAAACCTTTCCCCATCACACGGTGTACCATCTTCTGGGTTTCTCATGCATGTTTTTGATGTAGGAAGATGCCCTTGAACCTGGAGATTTGGGACCCATGCGATGGGTACCACGCAGTATTCCTTTAAAGGGTCTGCGTTTGCTCACCCAACCTCACCAAACCTCTCAGCCCCAAGAGTGTCCACCCTTATGTCTCATCCAGCTGTGGGTCTAGATATGGTCAATCCAGGTTGCATCACAGCCCCTGAACGCATTGTGTAAGAATTTCTCTCTCTTTCACTGTCTTTGTTTCATGGGTGTTTCAAAGTAATTTATTTTTATAATGGGGTTTAGCTGCTTTTCACTGCTGTGTTTATGCCGCTTTACACCCACTTGACACACTAACAGAGAGATATCAATACATAGTTTTTACGATTATTATTAGTCAGATATATTCTTGTGCGGTGAATAGGGCGTGTTGAGTCCAGTTCTCTGAGCAAGGAGTAGGTCTTGTCTATTACATATTGGGTTTATGGAACGGTATCTGAGCTAATTTGATACCCTTGTTTTATGTATCACCCCACCTCACCTTTCCCGTTAAGCAGCCATAGTGTGTTTTCTGCATGTGTGACTCTGTTCTGTTTTGTAATTCAGTTCAAGTGTAACGGTTTTTACATTCCCTCTATCAGTGATACCTTATGAGAAGTGTCCTTTTCTGTGTGACTTATTTCACTTAGAATCGTCGTACCTAAATCCACTCATCATGCTGCTACTAACCTTACGACATTGATTTCATGGCTGAGTGATATTCCATTGTACATAAGGACCACAACTTCTTTATCCATTTTTCTCTTTCCTGGGATATTTAAGGTGGAATGAAGTGGAGGTCCTGGTCAACAGAGCAGCCCTAAACTTTGGGGTGCTTGTGTCTTGCTGATTTTTAATTTTCCCAATTTATACCCCCATGAGTGGAAGTGCCCTATGCTCTCTAAGCTGTGTTTTTCAGATGTTTCAGGACTCACCGGACACGTCTCTGGAGTGGCTCTTGGCAATTTACATCCCGCCCATCAGTGTAGCAAGGCTCCCATTTCTCCATGGCCTGTCCTGCATTTCTGGTTTTGACACTTTTTTCAGCATGACCCTTTTGACCGATGGGAAGCGAGACTTCTTTGTAGCGCTGATTTGCCTTTCCAGGTTGCTTGGTTGGCCAAAAAGGGCGTATGCGTTTTTTCCTGAATATATTCAGGAAAAAACGCATACGCCCTTTTTGGCCAAGGGCATCATTGTCAACGTTTTGCCGCTTTTCATGTGCTTTAAAGGCGATTCGTATCTACCTCCTGAAATCTGTTTCCTGCAATTCTGCCTTGATTTCAAATCCTCTTCTTTGCCTTCCCTCAATATATTTGTGGACGGGAGTTATCATTTATAACTCTGCAGGTTTGTGAATTGCAGTGCCCTGAACCTCCATTTTACAACTCGTTTTTATGGGAGCTGGCCGCAAAATCGCAGAATGGCTTCAGGCCCTGTTCTGGTTCCGGGGGGCAGGCTGAGCCTGTGGTTAATTCTTCTTTCTGATGGGAAAATAGAGTGACCTGTGCCTGTCCCAACACCAAGAGCTAGTCTCTCGTTGGTTCCACGTCTTCCCGTTTATCCTCAGGACAAATTGCAACCTGCATGGAACAGGAGGTTAAAGGTGCTGATGCTCCAAGTAGGGAGCTTGCTAGTAAAGCAGCTGGAATGGCGAACCCGTGCACAAGGAGATGAGAAATGAGGTGCGTTTTAGAAACCTTTCCCCATCACACGGTGTACCATCTTCTGGGTTTCTCATGCATGTTTTTGATGTAGGAAGATGCCCTTGAACCTGGAGATTTGGGACCCATGCGATGGGTACCACGCAGTATTCCTTTAAAGGGTCTGCGTTTGCTCACCCAACCTCACCAAACCTCTCAGCCCCAAGAGTGTCCACCCTTATGTCTCATCCAGCTGTGCGTCTAGATATGGTCAATCCAGGTTGCATCACAGCCCCTGAACGCATTGTGTAAGAATTTCTCTCTCTTTCACTGTCTTTGTTTCATGGGTGTTTCAAATTAATTTATTTTTATAATGGGGTTTAGCTGCTTTTCACTGCTGTGTTTATGCCGCTTTACACCCACTTGACACACTAACAGAGAGATATCAATACATAGGTTTTACGATTATTATTAGTCAGATATATTCTTGTGCGGTGAATAGGGCGTGTTGAGTCCAGTTCTCTGAGCAAGGAGTAGGTCTTGTCTATTACATATTGGGTTTATGGAACGGTATCTGAGCTAATTTGATACCCTTGTTTTATGTATCACCCCACCTCACCTTTCCCGTTAAGCAGCCATAGTGTGTTTTCTGCATGTGTGACTCTGTTCTGTTTTGTAATTCAGTTCAAGTGTAACGGTTTTTACATTCCCTCTATCAGTGATACCTTATGAGAAGTGTCCTTTTCTGTGTGACTTATTTCACTTAGAATCGTCGTACCTAAATCCACTCATCATGCTGCTACTAACCTTACGACATTGATTTCATGGCTGAGTGGTATTCCATTGTACATAAGGACCACAACTTCTTTATCCATTTTTCTCTTTCCTGGGATATTGAAGGTGGAATGAAGTGGAGGTCCTGGTCAACAGAGCAGCCCTAAACTTTGGGGTGCTTGTGTCTTGCTGATTTTTAATTTTCCCAATTTATACCCCCATGAGTGGAAGTGCCCTATGCTCTCTAAGCTGTGTTTTTCAGATGTTTCAGGACTCACCGGACACTTCTCCGGAGTGGCTCTTGGCAATTTACATCCCGCCCATCAGTGTAGCAAGGCTCCCATTTCTCCATGGCCTGTCCTGCATTTCTGGTTTTGACACTTTTTTCAGCATGACCCTTTTGACCGATGGGAAGCGAGACTTCTTTGTAGCGCTGATTTGCCTTTCCAGGTTGCTTGGTTGGCCAAAAAGGGCGTATGCGTTTTTTCCTGAATATATTCAGGAAAAAACGCATATGCCCTTTTTGGCCAACGGCATCATTGTCAACGTTTTGCCGCTTTTCATGTGCTTTAAAGGCGATTCGTATCTACCTCCTGAAATCTGTTTCCTGCAATTCTGCCTTGATTTCAAATCCTCTTCTTTGCCTTCCCTCAATATATTTGTGGACGAGAGTTATCATTTATAACTCTGCAGGTTTGTGAATTGCAGTGCCCTGAACCTCCATTTTACAACTCGTTTTTATGGGAGCTGGCCGCAAAATCGCAGAATGGCTTCAGGCCCTGTTCTGGTTCCGGGGGGCAGGCTGAGCCTGTGGTTAATTCTTCTTTCTGATGGGAAAATAGAGTGACCTGTGCCTGTCCCAACACCAAGAGCTAGTCTCTCGTTGGTTCCACGTCTTCCCGTTTATCCTCAGGACAAATTGCAACCTGTATGGAACAGGAGGTTAAAGGTGCTGATGCTCCAAGTAGGGAGCTTGCTAGTAAAGCGGCTGGAATGGCGAACCCGGGCACAAGGAGATGAGAAATGAGGTGCGTTTTAGAAACCTTTCCCCATCACACGGTGTACCATCTTCTGGGTTTCTCATTCATGTTTTTGATGTAGGAAGATGCCCTTGAACCTGGAGATTTGGGACCCATGCGATGGGTACCACGCAGTATTACTTTAAAGGGTCTGCGTTTGCTCACCCAACCTCACCAAAACTCTCAGCCCCAAGAGTGTCCACCCTTATGTCTCATCCAGCTGTGCGTCTAGATATGGTCAATCCAGGTTGCATCCCAGCCCCTGAACGCATTGTGTAAGAATTTCTCTCTCTTTCACTGTCTTTGTTTCATGGGTGTTTCAAAGTAATTTATTTTTATAATGGGGTTTAGCTGCTTTTCACTGCTGTGTTTATGCCGCTTTACACCCACTTGACACACTAACAGAGAGATATCAATACATAGGTTTTACGATTATTATTAGTCAGATATATTCTTGTGCGGTGAATAGGGCGTGTTGAGTCCAGTTCTCTGAGCAAGGAGTAGGTCTTGTCTATTACATATTGGGTTTATGGAACGGTATCTGAGCTAATTTGATACCCTTGTTTTATGTATCACCCCACCTCACCTTTCCCGTTAAGCAGCCATAGTGTGTTTTCTGCATGTGTGACTCTGTTCTGTTTTGTAATTCAGTTCAAGTGTAACGGTTTTTACATTCCCTCTATCAGTGATACCTTATGAGAAGTGTCCTTTTCTGTGTGACTTATTTCACTTAGAATCGTCGTACCTAAATCCACTCATCATGCTGCTACTAACCTTACGACATTGATTTCATGGCTGAGTGGTATTCCATTGTACATAAGGACCACAACTTCTTTATCCATTTTTCTCTTTCCTGGGATATTTAAGGTGGAATGAAGTGGAGGTCCTGGTCAACAGAGCAGCCCTAAACTTTGGGGTGCTTGTGTCTTGCTGATTTTTAATTTTCCCAATTTATACCCCCATGAGTGGAAGTGCCCTATGCTCTCTAAGCTGTGTTTTTCAGATGTTTCAGGACTCACCGGACACTTCTCCGGAGTGGCTCTTGGCAATTTACATCCCGCCCATCAGTGTAGCAAGGCTCCCATTTCTCCATGGCCTGTCCTGCATTTCTGGTTTTGACACTTTTTTCAGCATGGCCCTTTTGACCGATGGGAAGCGAGACTTCTTTGTAGCGCAGATTTGCCTTTCCAGGTTGCTTGGTTGGCCAAAAAGGGCGTATGCGATTTTTCCTGAATATATTCAGGAAAAAACGCATACGCCCTTTTTGGCCAAGGGCATCATTGTCAACGTTTTGCCGCTTTTCATGTGCTTTAAAGGCGATTCGTATCTACCTCCTGAAATCTGTTTCCTGCAATTCTGCCTTGATTTCAAATCCTATTCTTTGCCTTCCCTCAATATATTTGTGGACGAGAGTTATCATTAATAACTCTGCAGGTTTGTGAATTGCAGTGCCCTGAACCTCCATTTTACAACTCGTTTTTATGGGAGCTGGCCGCAAAATCGCAGAATGGCTTCAGGCCCTGTTCTGGTTCCGGGGGGCAGGCTGAGCCTGTGGTTAATTCTTCTTTCTGATGGGAAAATAGAGTGACCTGTGCCTGTCCCAACACCAAGAGCTAGTCTCTCGTTGGTTCCACGTCTTCCCGTTTATCCTCAGGACAAATTGCAACCTGTATGGAACAGGAGGTTAAAGGTGCTGATGCTCCAAGTAGGGAGCTTGCTAGTAAAGCAGCTGGAATGGCGAACCCGGGCACAAGGAGATGAGAAATGAGGTGCGTTTTAGAAACCTTTCCCCATCACACGGTGTACCATCTTCTGGGTTTCTCATGCATGTTTTTGATGTAGGAAGATGCCCTTGAACCTGGAGATTTGGGACCCATGCGATGGGTACCACGCAGTATTCCTTTAAAGGGTCTGCGTTTGCTCACCCAACCTCACCAAACCTCTCAGCCCCAAGAGTGTCCACCCTTATGTCTCATCCAGCTGTGGGTCTAGATATGGTCAATCCAGGTTGCATCACAGCCCCTGAACGCATTGTGTAAGAATTTCTCTCTCTTTCACTGTCTTTGTTTCATGGGTGTTTCAAAGTAATTTATTTTTATAATGGGGTTTAGCTGCTTTTCACTGCTGTGTTTATGCCGCTTTACACCCACTTGACACACTAACAGAGAGATATCAATACATAGGTTTTACGATTATTATTAGTCAGATATATTCTTGTGCGGTGAATAGGGCATGTTGAGTCCAGTTCTCTGAGCAAGGAGTAGGTCTTGTCTATTACATATTGGGTTTATGGAACGGTATCTGAGCTAATTTGATACCCTTGTTTTATGTATCACCCCACCTCACCTTTCCCGTTAAGCAGCCATAGTGTGTTTTCTGCATGTGTGACTCTGTTCTGTTTTGTAATTCAGTTCAAGTGTAACGGTTTTTACATTCCCTCTATCAGTGATACCTTATGAGAAGTGTCCTTTTCTGTGTGACTTATTTCACTTAGAATCGTCGTACCTAAATCCACTCATCATGCTGCTACTAACCTTACGACATTGATTTCATGGCTGAGTGATATTCCATTGTACATAAGGACCACAACTTCTTTATCCATTTTTCTCTTTCCTGGGATATTTAAGGTGGAATGAAGTGGAGGTCCTGGTCAACAGAGCAGCCCTAAACTTTGGGGTGCTTGTGTCTTGCTGATTTTTAATTTTCCCAATTTATACCCCCATGAGTGGAAGTGCCCTATGCTCTCTAAGCTGTGTTTTTCAGATGTTTCAGGACTCACCGGACACTTCTCCGGAGTGGCTCTTGGCAATTTACATCCCGCCCATCAGTGTAGCAAGGCTCCCATTTCTCCATGGCCTGTCCTGCATTTCTGGTTTTGACACTTTTTTCAGCATGACCCTTTTGACCGATGGGAAGCGAGACTTCTTTGTAGCGCTGATTTGCCTTTCCAGGTTGCTTGGTTGGCCAAAAAGGGCGTATGCGTTTTTTCCTGAATATATTCAGGAAAAAACGCATACGCCCTTTTTGGCCAAGGGCATCATTGTCAACGTTTTGCCGCTTTTCATGTGCTTTAAAGGCGATTCGTATCTACCTCCTGAAATCTGTTTCCTGCAATTCTGCCTTGATTTCAAATCCTCTTCTTTGCCTTCCCTCAATATATTTGTGGACGGGAGTTATCATTTATAACTCTGCAGGTTTGTGAATTGCAGTGCCCTGAACCTCCATTTTACAACTCGTTTTTATGGGAGCTGGCCGCAAAATCGCAGAATGGCTTCAGGCCCTGTTCTGGTTCCGGGGGGCAGGCTGAGCCTGTGGTTAATTCTTCTTTCTGATGGGAAAATAGAGTGACCTGTGCCTGTCCCAACACCAAGAGCTAGTCTCTCGTTGGTTCCACGTCTTCCCGTTTATCCTCAGGACAAATTGCAACCTGCATGGAACAGGAGGTTAAAGGTGCTGATGCTCCAAGTAGGGAGCTTGCTAGTAAAGCAGCTGGAATGGCGAACCCGTGCACAAGGAGATGAGAAATGAGGTGCGTTTTAGAAACCTTTCCCCATCACACGGTGTACCATCTTCTGGGTTTCTCATGCATGTTTTTGATGTAGGAAGATGCCCTTGAACCTGGAGATTTGGGACCCATGCGATGGGTACCACGCAGTATTCCTTTAAAGGGTCTGCGTTTGCTCACCCAACCTCACCAAACCTCTCAGCCCCAAGAGTGTCCACCCTTATGTCTCATCCAGCTGTGCGTCTAGATATGGTCAATCCAGGTTGCATCACAGCCCCTGAACGCATTGTGTAAGAATTTCTCTCTCTTTCACTGTCTTTGTTTCATGGGTGTTTCAAATTAATTTATTTTTATAATGGGGTTTAGCTGCTTTTCACTGCTGTGTTTATGCCGCTTTACACCCACTTGACACACTAACAGAGAGATATCAATACATAGGTTTTACGATTATTATTAGTCAGATATATTCTTGTGCGGTGAATAGGGCGTGTTGAGTCCAGTTCTCTGAGCAAGGAGTAGGTCTTGTCTATTACATATTGGGTTTATGGAACGGTATCTGAGCTAATTTGATACCCTTGTTTTATGTATCACCCCACCTCACCTTTCCCGTTAAGCAGCCATAGTGTGTTTTCTGCATGTGTGACTCTGTTCTGTTTTGTAATTCAGTTCAAGTGTAACGGTTTTTACATTCCCTCTATCAGTGATACCTTATGAGAAGTGTCCTTTTCTGTGTGACTTATTTCACTTAGAATCGTCGTACCTAAATCCACTCATCATGCTGCTACTAACCTTACGACATTGATTTCATGGCTGAGTGGTATTCCATTGTACATAAGGACCACAACTTCTTTATCCATTTTTCTCTTTCCTGGGATATTTAAGGTGGAATGAAGTGGAGGTCCTGGTCAACAGAGCAGCCCTAAACTTTGGGGTGCTTGTGTCTTGCTGATTTTTAATTTTCCCAATTTATACCCCCATGAGTGGAAGTGCCCTATGCTCTCTAAGCTGTGTTTTTCAGATGTTTCAGGACTCACCGGACACTTCTCCGGAGTGGCTCTTGGCAATTTACATCCCGCCCATCAGTGTAGCAAGGCTCCCATTTCTCCATGGCCTGTCCTGCATTTCTGGTTTTGACACTTTTTTCAGCATGGCCCTTTTGACCGATGGGAAGCGAGACTTATTTGTAGCGCTGATTTGCCTTTCCAGGTTGCTTGGTTGGCCAAAAAGGGCGTATGCGTTTTTTCCTGAATATATTCAGGAAAAAACGCATATGCCCTTTTTGGCCAACGGCATCATTGTCAACGTTTTGCCGCTTTTCATGTGCTTTAAAGGCGATTCGTATCTACCTCCTGAAATCTGTTTCCTGCAATTCTGCCTTGATTTCAAATCCTCTTCTTTGCCTTCCCTCAATATATTTGTGGACGAGAGTTATCATTTATAACTCTGCAGGTTTGTGAATTGCAGTGCCCTGAACCTCCATTTTACAACTCGTTTTTATGGGAGCTGGCCGCAAAATCGCAGAATGGCTTCAGGCCCTGTTCTGGTTCCGGGGGGCAGGCTGAGCCTGTGGTTAATTCTTCTTTCTGATGGGAAAATAGAGTGACCTGTGCCTGTCCCAACACCAAGAGCTAGTCTCTCGTTGGTTCCACGTCTTCCCGTTTATCCTCAGGACAAATTGCAACCTGTATGGAACAGGAGGTTAAAGGTGCTGATGCTCCAAGTAGGGAGCTTGCTAGTAAAGCGGCTGGAATGGCGAACCCGGGCACAAGGAGATGAGAAATGAGGTGCGTTTTAGAAACCTTTCCCCATCACACGGTGTACCATCTTCTGGGTTTCTCATGCATGTTTTTGATGTAGGAAGATGCCCTTGAACCTGGAGATTTGGGACCCATGCGATGGGTACCACGCAGTATTACTTTAAAGGGTCTGCGTTTGCTCACCCAACCTCACCAAAACTCTCAGCCCCAAGAGTGTCCACCCTTATGTCTCATCCAGCTGTGCGTCTAGATATGGTCAATCCAGGTTGCATCACAGCTCCTGAACGCATTGTGTAAGAATTTCTCTCTCTTTCACTGTCTTTGTTTCATGGGTGTTTCAAAGTAATTTATTTTTATAATGGGGTTTAGCTGCTTTTCACTGCTGTGTTTATGCCGCTTTACACCCACTTGACACACTAACAGAGAGATATCAATACATAGGTTTTACGATTATTATTAGTCAGATATATTCTTGTGCGGTGAATAGGGCGTGTTGAGTCCAGTTCTCTGAGCAAGGAGTAGGTCTTGTCTATTACATATTGGGTTTATGGAACGGTATCTGAGCTAATTTGATACCCTTGTTTTATGTATCACCCCACCTCACCTTTCCCGTTAAGCAGCCATAGTGTGTTTTCTGCATGTGTGACTCTGTTCTGTTTTGTAATTCAGTTCAAGTGTAACGGTTTTTACATTCCCTCTATCAGTGATACCTTATGAGAAGTGTCCTTTTCTGTGTGACTTATTTCACTTAGAATCGTCGTACCTAAATCCACTCATCATGCTGCTACTAACCTTACGACATTGATTTCATGGCTGAGTGGTATTCCATTGTACATAAGGACCACAACTTCTTTATCCATTTTTCTCTTTCCTGGGATATTGAAGGTGGAATGAAGTGGAGGTCCTTGTCAACAGAGCAGCCCTAAACTTCGGGGTGCTTGTGTCTTGCTGATTTTTAATTTTCCCAATTTATACCCCCATGAGTGGAAGTGCCCTATGCTCTCTAAGCTGTGTTTTTCAGATGTTTCAGGACTCACCGGACACTTCTCCGGAGTGGCTCTTGGCAATTTACATCCCGCCCATCAGTGTAGCAAGGCTCCCATTTCTCCATGGCCTGTCCTGCATTTCTGGTTTTGACACTTTTTTCAGCATGGCCCTTTTGACCGATGGGAAGCGAGACTTCTTTGTAGCGCAGATTTGCCTTTCCAGGTTGCTTGGTTGGCCAAAAAGGGCGTATGCGATTTTTCCTGAATATATTCAGGAAAAAACGCATACGCCCTTTTTGGCCAAGGGCATCATTGTCAACGTTTTGCCGCTTTTCATGTGCTTTAAAGGCGATTCGTATCTACCTCCTGAAATCTGTTTCCTGCAATTCTGCCTTGATTTCAAATCCTATTCTTTGCCTTCCCTCAATATATTTGTGGACGAGAGTTATCATTAATAACTCTGCAGGTTTGTGAATTGCAGTGCCCTGAACCTCCATTTTACAACTCGTTTTTATGGGAGCTGGCCGCAAAATCGCAGAATGGCTTCAGGCCCTGTTCTGGTTCCGGGGGGCAGGCTGAGCCTGTGGTTAATTCTTCTTTCTGATGGGAAAATAGAGTGACCTGTGCCTGTCCCAACACCAAGAGCTAGTCTCTCGTTGGTTCCACGTCTTCCCGTTTATCCTCAGGACAAATTGCAACCTGTATGGAACAGGAGGTTAAAGGTGCTGATGCTCCAAGTAGGGAGCTTGCTAGTAAAGTGGCTGGAATGGCGAACCCGGGCACAAGGAGATGAGAAATGAGGTGCGTTTTAGAAACCATTCCCCATCACACGGTGTACCATCTTCTGGGTTTCTCATGCATGTTTTTGATGTAGGAAGATGCCCTTGAACCTGGAGATTTGGGACCCATGCGATGGGTACCACGCAGTATTCCTTTAAAGGGTCTGCGTTTGCTCACCCAACCTCACCAAACCTCTCAGCCCCAAGAGTGTCCACCCTTATGTCTCATCCAGCTGTGCGTCTAGATATGGTCAATCCAGGTTGCATCCCAGCCCCTGAACGCATTGTGTAAGAATTTCTCTCTCTTTCACTGTCTTTGTTTCATGGGTGTTTCAAAGTAATTTATTTTTATAATGGGGTTTAGCTGCTTTTCACTGCTGTGTTTATGCCGCTTTACACCCACTTGACACACTAACAGAGAGATATCAATACATAGGTTTTACGATTATTATTAGTCAGATATATTCTTGTGCGGTGAATAGGGCGTGTTGAGTCCAGTTCTCTGAGCAAGGAGTAGGTCTTGTCTATTACATATTGGGTTTATGGAACGGTATCTGAGCTAATTTGATACCCTTGTTTTATGTATCACCCCACCTCACCTTTCCCGTTAAGCAGCCATAGTGTGTTTTCTGCATGTGTGACTCTGTTCTGTTTTGTAATTCAGTTCAAGTGTAACGGTTTTTACATTCCCTCTATCAGTGATACCTTATGAGAAGTGTCCTTTTCTGTGTGACTTATTTCACTTAGAATCGTCGTACCTAAATCCACTCATCATGCTGCTACTAACCTTACGACATTGATTTCATGGCTGAGTGATATTCCATTGTACATAAGGACCACAACTTCTTTATCCATTTTTCTCTTTCCTGGGATATTTAAGGTGGAATGAAGTGGAGGTCCTGGTCAACAGAGCAGCCCTAAACTTTGGGGTGCTTGTGTCTTGCTGATTTTTAATTTTCCCAATTTATACCCCCATGAGTGGAAGTGCCCTATGCTCTCTAAGCTGTGTTTTTCAGATGTTTCAGGACTCACCGGACACTTCTCCGGAGTGGCTCTTGGCAATTTACATCCCGCCCATCAGTGTAGCAAGGCTCCCATTTCTCCATGGCCTGTCCTGCATTTCTGGTTTTGACACTTTTTTCAGCATGGCCCTTTTGACCGATGGGAAGCGAGACTTATTTGTAGCGCTGATTTGCCTTTCCAGGTTGCTTGGTTGGCCAAAAAGGGCGTATGCGTTTTTTCCTGAATATATTCAGGAAAAAACGCATACGTCCTTTTTGGCCAAGGGCATCATTGTCAACGTTTTGCCGCCTTTCATGTGCTTTAAAGGCAATTCGTATCTACCTCCTGAAATCTGTTTCCTGCAATTCTGCCTTGATTTCAAATCCTCTTCTTTGCCTTCCCTCAATATATTTGTGGACGGGAGTTATCATTTATAACTCTGCAGGTTTGTGAATTGCAGTGCCCTGAACCTCCATTTTACAACTCGTTTTTATGGGAGCTGGCGGCAAAATCGCAGAATGGCTTCAGGCCCTGTTCTGGTTCCGGGGGGCAGGCTGAGCCTGTGGTTAATTCTTCTTTCTGATGGGAAAATAGAGTGACCTGTGCCTGTCCCAACACCAAGAGCTAGTCTCTCGTTGGTTCCACGTCTTCCCGTTTATCCTCAGGACAAATTGCAACCTGCATGGAACAGGAGGTTAAAGGTGCTGATGCTCCAAGTAGGGAGCTTCCTAGTAAAGCGGCTGGAATGGCGAACCCGGGCACAAGGAGATGAGAAATGAGGTGCGTTTTAGAAACCTTTCCCCATCACACGGTGTACCATCTTCTGGGTTTCTCATGCATGTTTTTGATGTAGGAAGATGCCCTTGAACCTGGAGATTTGGGACCCATGCGATGGGTACCACGCAGTATTCCTTTAAAGGGTCTGCGTTTGCTCACCCAACCTCACCAAACCTCTCAGCCCCAAGAGTGTCCACCCTTATGTCTCATCCAGCTGTGCGTCTAGATATGGTCAATCCAGGTTGCATCACAGCCCCTGAACGCATTGTGTAAGAATTTCTCTCTCTTTCACTGTCTTTGTTTCATGGGTGTTTCAAAGTAATTTATTTTTATAATGGGGTTTAGCTGCTTTTCACTGCTGTGTTTATGCCGCTTTACACCCACTTGACACACTAACAGAGAGATATCAATACATAGGTTTTACGATTATTATTAGTCAGATATATTCTTGTGTGGTGAATAGGGCGTGTTGAGTCCAGTTCTCTGAGCCAGGAGTAGGTCTTGTCTATTACATATTGGGTTTATGGAACGGTATCTGAGCTAATTTGATACCCTTGTTTTATGTATCACCCCACCTCACCTTTCCCGTTAAGCAGCCATAGTGTGTTTTCTGCATGTGTGACTCTGTTCTGTTTTGTAATTCAGTTCAAGTGTAACGGTTTTTACATTCCCTCTATCAGTGATACCTTATGAGAAGTGTCCTTTTCTGTGTGACTTATTTCACTTAGAATCGTCGTACCTAAATCCACTCATCATGCTGCTACTAACCTTACGACATTGATTTCATGGCTGAGTGGTATTCCATTGTACATAAGGACCACAACTTCTTTATCCATTTTTCTCTTTCCTGGGATATTTAAGGTGGAATGAAGTGGAGGTCCTGGTCAACAGAGCAGCCCTAAACTTTGGGGTGCTTGTGTCTTGCTGATTTTTAATTTTCCCAATTTATACCCCCATGAGTGGAAGTGCCCTATGCTCTCTAAGCTGTGTTTTTCAGATGTTTCAGGACTCACCGGACACTTCTCCGTAGTGGCTCTTGGCAATTTACATCCCGCCCATCAGTGTAGCAAGGCTCCCATTTCTCCATGGCCTGTCCTGCATTTCTGGTTTTGACACTTTTTTCAGCATGGCCCTTTTGACCGATGGGAAGCGAGACTTCTTTGTAGTGCTGATTTGCCTTTCCAGGTTGCTTGGTTGGCCAAAAAGGGCGTATGCGTTTTTTCCTGAATATATTCAGGAAAAAACGCATACGCCCTTTTTGGCCAAGGGCATCATTGTCAACGTTTTGCCGCTTTTCATGTGCTTTAAAGGCGATTCGTATCTACCTCCTGAAATCTGTTTCCTGCAATTCTGCCTTGATTTCAAATCCTCTTCTTTGCCTTCCCTCAATATATTTGTGGACGGGAGTTATCATTTATAACTCTGCAGGTTTGTGAATTGCAGTGCCCTGAACCTCCATTTTACAACTCGTTTTTATGGGAGCTGGCCGCAAAATCGCAGAATGGCTTCAGGCCCTGTTCTGGTTCCGGGGGGCAGGCTGAGCCTGTGGTTAATTCTTCTTTCTGATGGGAAAATAGAGTGACCTGTGCCTGTCCCAACACCAAGAGCTAGTCTCTCGTTGGTTCCACGTCTTCCCGTTTATCCTCAGGACAAATTGCAACCTGTATGGAACAGGAGGTTAAAGGTGCTGATGCTCCAAGTAGGGAGCTTGCTATTAAAGCGGCTGGAATGGCGAACCCGGGCACAAGGAGATGAGAAATGAGGTGCGTTTTAGAAACCTTTCCCCATCACACGGTGTACCATCTTCTGGGTTTCTCATGCATGTTTTTGATGTAGGAAGATGCCCTTGAACCTGGAGATTTGGGACCCATGCGATGGGTACCACGCAGTATTCCTTTAAAGGGTCTGCGTTTGCTCACCCAACCTCACCAAACCTCTCAGCCCCAAGAGTGTCCACCCTTATGTCTCATCCAGCTGTGCGTCTAGATATGGTCAATCCAGGTTGCATCACAGCCCCTGAACGCATTGTGTAAGAATTTCTCTCTCTTTCACTGTCTTTGTTTCATGGGTGTTTCAAAGTAATTTATTTTTATAAAGGGCTTTAGCTGCTTTTCACTGCTGTGTTTATGCCGCTTTACACCCACTTGACACACTAACAGAGAGATATCAATACATAGGTTTTACGATTATTATTAGTCAGATATATTGTTGTGCGGTGAATAGGGCGTGTTGAGTCCAGTTCTCTGAGCAAGGAGTAGGTCTTGTCTATTACATATTGGGTTTATGGAACGGTATCTGAGCTAATTTGATACCCTTGTTTTATGTATCACCCCACCTCACCTTTCCCGTTAAGCAGCCATAGTGTGTTTTCTGCATGTGTGACTCTGTTCTGTTTTGTAATTCAGTTCAAGTGTAACGGTTTTTACATTCCCTCTATCAGTGATACCTTATGAGAAGTGTCCTTTTCTGTGTGACTTATTTCACTTAGAATCGTCGTACCTAAATCCACTCATCATGCTGCTACTAACCTTACGACATTGATTTCATGGCTGAGTGATATTCCATTGTACATAAGGACCACAACTTCTTTATCCATTTTTCTCTTTCCTGGGATATTTAAGGTGGAATGAAGTGGAGGTCCTGGTCAACAGAGCAGCCCTAAACTTTGGGGTGCTTGTGTCTTGCTGATTTTTAATTTTCCCAATTTATACCCCCATGAGTGGAAGTGCCCTATGCTCTCTAAGCTGTGTTTTTCAGATGTTTCAGGACTCACCGGACACTTCTCCGGAGTGGCTCTTGGCAATTTACATCCCGCCCATCAGTGTAGCAAGGCTCCCATTTCTCCATGGCCTGTCCTGCATTTCTGGTTTTGACACTTTTTTCAGCATGGCCCTTTTGACCGATGGGAAGCGAGACTTCTTTGTAGCGCTGATTTGCCTTTCCAGGTTGCTTGGTTGGCCAAAAAGGGCGTATGCGTTTTTTCCTGAATATATTCAGGAAAAAACGCATACGCCCTTTTTGGCCAAGGGCATCATTGTCAACGTTTTGCTGCGTTTCATGTGCTTTAAATGCGATTCGTATCTACCTCCTGAAATCTGTTTCCTGCAATTCTGCCTTGATTTCAAATCCTCTTCTTTGCCTTCCCTCAATATATTTGTGGACGACAGTTATCATTTATAACTCTGCAGGTTTGTGAATTGCAGTGCCCTGAACCTCCATTTTACAACTCATTTTTATGGGAGCTGGCCGCAAAATCGCAGAATGGCTTCAGGCCCAGTTCTGGTTCCGGGGGGCAGGCTGAGCCTGTGGTTAATTCTTCTTTCTGATGGGAAAATAGAGTGACCTGTGCCTGTCTCAACACCAAGAGCTAGTCTCTCGTTGGTTCCACGTCTTCCCGTTTATCCTCAGGACAAATTGCAACCTGTATGGAACAGGAGGTTAAAGGTGCTGATGCTCCAAGTAGGGAGCTTGCTAGTAAAGCAGCTGGAATGGCGAACCCGGGCACAAGGAGATGAGAAATGAGGTGCGTTTTAGAAACCTTTCCCCATCACACGGTGTACCATCTTCTGGGTTTCTCATGCATGTTTTTGATGTAGGAAGATGCCCTTGAACCTGGAGATTTGGGACCCATGCGATGGGTACCACGCAGTATTCCTTTAAAGGGTCTGCGTTTGCTCACCCAACCTCACCAAACCTCTCAGCCCCAAGAGTGTCCACCCTTATGTCTCATCCAGCTGTGGGTCTAGATATGGTCAATCCAGGTTGCATCACAGCCCCTGAACGCATTGTGTAAGAATTTCTCTCTCTTTCACTGTCTTTGTTTCATGGGTGTTTCAAAGTAATTTATTTTTATAATGGGGTTTAGCTGCTTTTCACTGCTGTGTTTATGCCGCTTTACACCCACTTGACACACTAACAGAGAGATATCAATACATAGGTTTTACGATTATTATTAGTCAGATATATTCTTGTGCGGTGAATAGGGCATGTTGAGTCCAGTTCTCTGAGCAAGGAGTAGGTCTTGTCTATTACATATTGGGTTTATGGAACGGTATCTGAGCTAATTTGATACCCTTGTTTTATGTATCACCCCACCTCACCTTTCCCGTTAAGCAGCCATAGTGTGTTTTCTGCATGTGTGACTCTGTTCTGTTTTGTAATTCAGTTCAAGTGTAACGGTTTTTACATTCCCTCTATCAGTGATACCTTATGAGAAGTGTCCTTTTCTGTGTGACTTATTTCACTTAGAATCGTCGTACCTAAATCCACTCATCATGCTGCTACTAACCTTACGACATTGATTTCATGGCTGAGTGATATTCCATTGTACATAAGGACCACAACTTCTTTATCCATTTTTCTCTTTCCTGGGATATTTAAGGTGGAATGAAGTGGAGGTCCTGGTCAACAGAGCAGCCCTAAACTTTGGGGTGCTTGTGTCTTGCTGATTTTTAATTTTCCCAATTTATACCCCCATGAGTGGAAGTGCCCTATGCTCTCTAAGCTGTGTTTTTCAGATGTTTCAGGACTCACCGGACACTTCTCCGGAGTGGCTCTTGGCAATTTACATCCCGCCCATCAGTGTAGCAAGGCTCCCATTTCTCCATGGCCTGTCCTGCATTTCTGGTTTTGACACTTTTTTCAGCATGACCCTTTTGACCGATGGGAAGTGAGACTTCTTTGTAGCGCTGATTTGCCTTTCCAGGTTGCTTGGTTGGCCAAAAAGGGCGTATGCGTTTTTTCCTGAATATATTCAGGAAAAAACGCATACGCCCTTTTTGGCCAAGGGCATCATTGTCAACGTTTTGCCGCTTTTCATGTGCTTTAAAGGCGATTCGTATCTACCTCCTGAAATCTGTTTCCTGCAATTCTGCCTTGATTTCAAATCCTCTTCTTTGCCTTCCCTCAATATATTTGTGGACGGGAGTTATCATTTATAACTCTGCAGGTTTGTGAATTGCAGTGCCCTGAACCTCCATTTTACAACTCGTTTTTATGGGAGCTGGCCGCAAAATCGCAGAATGGCTTCAGGCCCTGTTCTGGTTCCGGGGGGCAGGCTGAGCCTGTGGTTAATTCTTCTTTCTGATGGGAAAATAGAGTGACCTGTGCCTGTCCCAACACCAAGAGCTAGTCTCTCGTTGGTTCCACGTCTTCCCGTTTATCCTCAGGACAAATTGCAACCTGCATGGAACAGGAGGTTAAAGGTGCTGATGCTCCAAGTAGGGAGCTTGCTAGTAAAGCAGCTGGAATGGCGAACCCGTGCACAAGGAGATGAGAAATGAGGTGCGTTTTAGAAACCTTTCCCCATCACACGGTGTACCATCTTCTGGGTTTCTCATGCATGTTTTTGATGTAGGAAGATGCCCTTGAACCTGGAGATTTGGGACCCATGCGATGGGTACCACGCAGTATTCCTTTAAAGGGTCTGCGTTTGCTCACCCAACCTCACCAAACCTCTCAGCCCCAAGAGTGTCCACCCTTATGTCTCATCCAGCTGTGCGTCTAGATATGGTCAATCCAGGTTGCATCACAGCCCCTGAACGCATTGTGTAAGAATTTCTCTCTCTTTCACTGTCTTTGTTTCATGGGTGTTTCAAATTAATTTATTTTTATAATGGGGTTTAGCTGCTTTTCACTGCTGTGTTTATGCCGCTTTACACCCACTTGACACACTAACAGAGAGATATCAATACATAGGTTTTACGATTATTATTAGTCAGATATATTCTTGTGCGGTGAATAGGGCGTGTTGAGTCCAGTTCTCTGAGCAAGGAGTAGGTCTTGTCTATTACATATTGGGTTTATGGAACGGTATCTGAGCTAATTTGATACCCTTGTTTTATGTATCACCCCACCTCACCTTTCCCGTTAAGCAGCCATAGTGTGTTTTCTGCATGTGTGACTCTGTTCTGTTTTGTAATTCAGTTCAAGTGTAACGGTTTTTACATTCCCTCTATCAGTGATACCTTATGAGAAGTGTCCTTTTCTGTGTGACTTATTTCACTTAGAATCGTCGTACCTAAATCCACTCATCATGCTGCTACTAACCTTACGACATTGATTTCATGGCTGAGTGGTATTCCATTGTACATAAGGACCACAACTTCTTTATCCATTTTTCTCTTTCCTGGGATATTTAAGGTGGAATGAAGTGGAGGTCCTGGTCAACAGAGCAGCCCTAAACTTTGGGGTGCTTGTGTCTTGCTGATTTTTAATTTTCCCAATTTATACCCCCATGAGTGGAAGTGCCCTATGCTCTCTAAGCTGTGTTTTTCAGATGTTTCAGGACTCACCGGACACTTCTCCGGAGTGGCTCTTGGCAATTTACATCCCGCCCATCAGTGTAGCAAGGCTCCCATTTCTCCATGGCCTGTCCTGCATTTCTGGTTTTGACACTTTTTTCAGCATGGCCCTTTTGACCGATGGGAAGCGAGACTTATTTGTAGCGCTGATTTGCCTTTCCAGGTTGCTTGGTTGGCCAAAAAGGGCGTATGCGTTTTTTCCTGAATATATTCAGGAAAAAACGCATATGCCCTTTTTGGCCAACGGCATCATTGTCAACGTTTTGCCGCTTTTCATGTGCTTTAAAGGCGATTCGTATCTACCTCCTGAAATCTGTTTCCTGCAATTCTGCCTTGATTTCAAATCCTCTTCTTTGCCTTCCCTCAATATATTTGTGGACGAGAGTTATCATTTATAACTCTGCAGGTTTGTGAATTGCAGTGCCCTGAACCTCCATTTTACAACTCGTTTTTATGGGAGCTGGCCGCAAAATCGCAGAATGGCTTCAGGCCCTGTTCTGGTTCCGGGGGGCAGGCTGAGCCTGTGGTTAATTCTTCTTTCTGATGGGAAAATAGAGTGACCAGTGCCTGTCCCAACACCAAGAGCTAGTCTCTCGTTGGTTCCACGTCTTCCCGTTTATCCTCAGGACAAATTGCAACCTGTATGGAACAGGAGGTTAAAGGTGCTGATGCTCCAAGTAGGGAGCTTGCTAGTAAAGCGGCTGGAATGGCGAACCCGGGCACAAGGAGATGAGAAATGAGGTGCGTTTTAGAAACCTTTCCCCATCACACGGTGTACCATCTTCTGGGTTTCTCATGCATGTTTTTGATGTAGGAAGATGCCCTTGAACCTGGAGATTTGGGACCCATGCGATGGGTACCACGCAGTATTACTTTAAAGGGTCTGCGTTTGCTCACCCAACCTCACCAAAACTCTCAGCCCCAAGAGTGTCCACCCTTATGTCTCATCCAGCTGTGCGTCTAGATATGGTCAATCCAGGTTGCATCACAGCTCCTGAACGCATTGTGTAAGAATTTCTCTCTCTTTCACTGTCTTTGTTTCATGGGTGTTTCAAAGTAATTTATTTTTATAATGGGGTTTAGCTGCTTTTCACTGCTGTGTTTATGCCGCTTTACACCCACTTGACACACTAACAGAGAGATATCAATACATAGGTTTTACGATTATTATTAGTCAGATATATTCTTGTGCGGTGAATAGGGCGTGTTGAGTCCAGTTCTCTGAGCAAGGAGTAGGTCTTGTCTATTACATATTGGGTTTATGGAACGGTATCTGAGCTAATTTGATACCCTTGTTTTATGTATCACCCCACCTCACCTTTCCCGTTAAGCAGCCATAGTGTGTTTTCTGCATGTGTGACTCTGTTCTGTTTTGTAATTCAGTTCAAGTGTAACGGTTTTTACATTCCCTCTATCAGTGATACCTTATGAGAAGTGTCCTTTTCTGTGTGACTTATTTCACTTAGAATCGTCGTACCTAAATCCACTCATCATGCTGCTACTAACCTTACGACATTGATTTCATGGCTGAGTGGTATTCCATTGTACATAAGGACCACAACTTCTTTATCCATTTTTCTCTTTCCTGGGATATTTAAGGTGGAATGAAGTGGAGGTCCTGGTCAACAGAGCAGCCCTAAACTTTGGGGTGCTTGTGTCTTGCTGATTTTTAATTTTCCCAATTTATACCCCCATGAGTGGAAGTGCCCTATGCTCTCTAAGCTGTGTTTTTCAGATGTTTCAGGACTCACCGGACACTTCTCCGGAGTGGCTCTTGGCAATTTACATCCCGCCCATCAGTGTAGCAAGGCTCCCATTTCTCCATGGCCTGTCCTGCATTTCTGGTTTTGACACTTTTTTCAGCATGGCCCTTTTGACCGATGGGAAGCGAGACTTCTTTGTAGCGCAGATTTGCCTTTCCAGGTTGCTTGGTTGGCCAAAAAGGGCGTATGCGATTTTTCCTGAATATATTCAGGAAAAAACGCATACGCCCTTTTTGGCCAAGGGCATCATTGTCAACGTTTTGCCGCTTTTCATGTGCTTTAAAGGCGATTCGTATCTACCTCCTGAAATCTGTTTCCTGCAATTCTGCCTTGATTTCAAATCCTATTCTTTGCCTTCCCTCAATATATTTGTGGACGAGAGTTATCATTAATAACTCTGCAGGTTTGTGATTTGCAGTGCCCTGAACCTCCATTTTACAACTCGTTTTTATGGGAGCTGGCCGCAAAAGCGCAGAATGGCTTCAGGCCCTGTTCTGGTTCCGGGGGGCAGGCTGAGCCTGTGGTTAATTCTTCTTTCTGATGGGAAAATAGAGTGACCAGTGCCTGTCCCAACACCAAGAGCTAGTCTCTCGGTGGTTCCACGTCTTCCCGTTTATCCTCAGGACAAATTGCAACCTGTATGGAACAGGAGGTTAAAGGTGCTGATGCTCCAAGTAGGGAGCTTGCTAGTAAAGCGGCTGGAATGGCGAACCCGGGCACAAGGAGATGAGAAATGAGGTGCGTTTCAGAAACCTTTCCCCATCACACGGTGTACCATCTTCTGGGTTTCTCATGCATGTTTTTGATGTAGGAAGATGCCCTTGAACCTGGAGATTTGGGACCCATGCGATGGGTACCACGCAGTATTCCTTTAAAGGGTCTGCGTTTGCTCACCCAACCTCACCAAACCTCTCAGCCCCAAGAGTGTCCACCCTTATGTCTCATCCAGCTGTGCGTCTAGATATGGTCAATCCAGGTTGCATCACAGCTCCTGAACGCATTGTGTAAGAATTTCTCTCTCTTTCACTGTCTTTGTTTCATGGGTGTTTCAAAGTAATTTATTTTTATAATGGGGTTTAGCTGCTTTTCACTGCTGTGTTTATGCCGCTTTACACCCACTTGACACACTAACAGAGAGATATCAATACATAGGTTTTACGATTATTATTAGTCAGATATATTCTTGTGCGGTGAATAGGGCGTGTTGAGTCCAGTTCTCTGAGCAAGGAGTAGGTCTTGTCTATTACATATTGGGTTTATGGAACGGTATCTGAGCTAATTTGATACCCTTGTTTTATGTATCACCCCACCTCACCTTTCCCGTTAAGCAGCCATAGTGTGTTTTCTGCATGTGTGACTCTGTTCTGTTTTGTAATTCAGTTCAAGTGTAACGGTTTTTACATTCCCTCTATCAGTGATACCTTATGAGAAGTGTCCTTTTCTGTGTGACTTATTTCACTTAGAATCGTCGTACCTAAATCCACTCATCATGCTGCTACTAACCTTACGACATTGATTTCATGGCTGAGTGGTATTCCATTGTACATAAGGACCACAACTTCTTTATCCATTTTTCTCTTTCCTGGGATATTTAAGGTGGAATGAAGTGGAGGTCCTGGTCAACAGAGCAGCCCTAAACTTTGGGGTGCTTGTGTCTTGCTGATTTTTAATTTTCCCAATTTATACCCCCATGAGTGGAAGTGCCCTATGCTCTCTAAGCTGTGTTTTTCAGATGTTTCAGGACTCACCGGACACTTCTCCGGAGTGGCTCTTGGCAATTTACATCCCGCCCATCAGTGTAGCAAGGCTCCCATTTCTCCATGGCCTGTCCTGCATTTCTGGTTTTGACACTTTTTTCAGCATGGCCCTTTTGACCGATGGGAAGCGAGACTTCTTTGTAGCGCTGATTTGCCTTTCCAGGTTGCTTGGTTGGCCAAAAAGGGCGTATGCGATTTTTCCTGAATATATTCAGGAAAAAACGCATACGCCCTTTTTGGCCAAGGGCATCATTGTCAACGTTTTGCCGCTTTTCATGTGCTTTAAAGGCGATTCGTATCTACCTCCTGAAATCTGTTTCCTGCAATTCTGCCTTGATTTCAAATCCTCTTCTTTGCCTTCCCTCAATATATTTGTGGACGGGAGTTATCATTTATAACTCTGCAGGTTTGTGAATTGCAGTGCCCTGAACCTCCATTTTACAACTCGTTTTTATGGGAGCTGGCCGCAAAATCGCAGAATGGCTTCAGGCCCTGTTCTGGTTCCGGGGGGCAGGCTGAGCCTGTGGTTAATTCTTCTTTCTGATGGGAAAATAGAGTGACCTGTGCCTGTCTCAACACCAAGAGCTAGTCTCTCGTTGGTTCCACGTCTTCCCGTTTATCCTCAGGACAAATTGCAACCTGTATGGAACAGGAGGTTAAAGGTGCTGATGCTCCAAGTAGGGAGCTTGCTAGTAAAGCGGCTGGAATGGCGAACCCGGGCACAAGGAGATGAGAAATGAGGTGCGTTTTAGAAACCTTTCCCCATCACACGGTGTACCATCTTCTGGGTTTCTCATGCATGTTTTTGATGTAGGAAGATGCCCTTGAACCTGGAGATTTGGGACCCATGCGATGGGTACCACGCAGTATTCCTTTAAAGGGTCTGCGTTTGCTCACCCAACCTCACCAAACCTCTCAGCCCCAAGAGTGTCCACCCTTATGTCTCATCCAGCTGTGGGTCTAGATATGGTCAATCCAGGTTGCATCACAGCCCCTGAACGCATTGTGTAAGAATTTCTCTCTCTTTCACTGTCTTTGTTTCATGGGTGTTTCAAAGTAATTTATTTTTATAATGGGGTTTAGCTGCTTTTCACTGCTGTGTTTATGCCGCTTTACACCCACTTGACACACTAACAGAGAGATATCAATACATAGGTTTTACGATTATTATTAGTCAGATATATTCTTGTGCGGTGAATAGGGCGTGTTGAGTCCAGTTCTCTGAGCAAGGAGTAGGTCTTGTCTATTACATATTGGGTTTATGGAACGGTATCTGAGCTAATTTGATACCCTTGTTTTATGTATCACCCCACCTCACCTTTCCCGTTAAGCAGCCATAGTGTGTTTTCTGCATGTGTGACTCTGTTCTGTTTTGTAATTCAGTTCAAGTGTAACGGTTTTTACATTCCCTCTATCAGTGATACCTTATGAGAAGTGTCCTTTTCTGTGTGACTTATTTCACTTAGAATCGTCGTACCTAAATCCACTCATCATGCTGCTACTAACCTTACGACATTGATTTCATGGCTGAGTGATATTCCATTGTACATAAGGACCACAACTTCTTTATCCATTTTTCTCTTTCCTGGGATATTTAAGGTGGAATGAAGTGGAGGTCCTGGTCAACAGAGCAGCCCTAAACTTTGGGGTGCTTGTGTCTTGCTGATTTTTAATTTTCCCAATTTATACCCCCATGAGTGGAAGTGCCCTATGCTCTCTAAGCTGTGTTTTTCAGATGTTTCAGGACTCACCGGACACTTCTCCGGAGTGGCTCTTGGCAATTTACATCCCGCCCATCAGTGTAGCAAGGCTCCCATTTCTCCATGGCCTGTCCTGCATTTCTGGTTTTGACACTTTTTTCAGCATGACCCTTTTGACCGATGGGAAGCGAGACTTCTTTGTAGCGCTGATTTGCCTTTCCAGGTTGCTTGGTTGGCCAAAAAGGGCGTATGCGTTTTTCCTGAATATATTCAGGAAAAAACGCATACGCCCTTTTTGGCCAAGGGCATCATTGTCAACGTTTTGCCGCTTTTCATGTGCTTTAAAGGCGATTCGTATCTACCTCCTGAAATCTGTTTCCTGCAATTCTGCCTTGATTTCAAATCCTCTTCTTTGCCTTCCCTCAATATATTTGTGGACGGGAGTTATCATTTATAACTCTGCAGGTTTGTGAATTGCAGTGCCCTGAACCTCCATTTTACAACTCGTTTTTATGGGAGCTGGCCGCAAAATCGCAGAATGGCTTCAGGCCCTGTTCTGGTTCCGGGGGGCAGGCTGAGCCTGTGGTTAATTCTTCTTTCTGATGGGAAAATAGAGTGACCTGTGCCTGTCCCAACACCAAGAGCTAGTCTCTCGTTGGTTCCACGTCTTCCCGTTTATCCTCAGGACAAATTGCAACCTGTATGGAACAGGAGGTTAAAGGTGCTGATGCTCCAAGTAGGGAGCTTGCTAGTAAAGCGGCTGGAATGGCGAACCCGGGCACAAGGAGATGAGAAATGAGGTGCGTTTCAGAAACCTTTCCCCATCACACGGTGTACCATCTTCTGGGTTTCTCATGCATGTTTTTGATGTAGGAAGATGCCCTTGAACCTGGAGATTTGGGACCCATGCGATGGGTACCACGCAGTATTCCTTTAAAGGGTCTGCGTTTGCTCACCCAACCTCACCAAACCTCTCAGCCCCAAGAGTGTCCACCCTTATGTCTCATCCAGCTGTGCGTCTAGATATGGTCAATCCAGGTTGCATCACAGCTCCTGAACGCATTGTGTAAGAATTTCTCTCTCTTTCACTGTCTTTGTTTCATGGGTGTTTCAAAGTAATTTATTTTTATAATGGGGTTTAGCTGCTTTTCACTGCTGTGTTTATGCCGCTTTACACCCACTTGACACACTAACAGAGAGATATCAATACATAGGTTTTACGATTATTATTAGTCAGATATATTCTTGTGCGGTGAATAGGGCGTGTTGAGTCCAGTTCTCTGAGCAAGGAGTAGGTCTTGTCTATTACATATTGGGTTTATGGAACGGTATCTGAGCTAATTTGATACCCTTGTTTTATGTATCACCCCACCTCACCTTTCCCGTTAAGCAGCCATAGTGTGTTTTCTGCATGTGTGACTCTGTTCTGTTTTGTAATTCAGTTCAAGTGTAACGGTTTTTACATTCCCTCTATCAGTGATACCTTATGAGAAGTGTCCTTTTCTGTGTGACTTATTTCACTTAGAATCGTCGTACCTAAATCCACTCATCATGCTGCTACTAACCTTACGACATTGATTTCATGGCTGAGTGGTATTCCATTGTACATAAGGACCACAACTTCTTTATCCATTTTTCTCTTTCCTGGGATATTTAAGGTGGAATGAAGTGGAGGTCCTGGTCAACAGAGCAGCCCTAAACTTTGGGGTGCTTGTGTCTTGCTGATTTTTAATTTTCCCAATTTATACCCCCATGAGTGGAAGTGCCCTATGCTCTCTAAGCTGTGTTTTTCAGATGTTTCAGGACTCACCGGACACGTCTCCGGAGTGGCTCTTGGCAATTTACATCCCGCCCATCAGTGTAGCAAGGCTCCCATTTCTCCATGGCCTGTCCTGCATTTCTGGTTTTGACACTTTTTTCAGCATGGCCCTTTTGACCGATGGGAAGCGAGACTTCTTTGTAGCGCTGATTTGCCTTTCCAGGTTGCTTGGTTGGCCAAAAAGGGCGTATGCGATTTTTCCTGAATATATTCAGGAAAAAACGCATACGCCCTTTTTGGCCAAGGGCATCATTGTCAACGTTTTGCCGCTTTTCATGTGCTTTAAAGGCGATTCGTATCTACCTCCTGAAATCTGTTTCCTGCAATTCTGCCTTGATTTCAAATCCTATTCTTTGCCTTTCCTCAATATATTTGTGGACGAGAGTTATCATTAATAACTCTGCAGGTTTGTGAATTGCAGTGCCCTGAACCTCCATTTTACAACTCGTTTTTATGGGAGCTGGCCGCAAAATCGCAGAATGGCTTCAGGCCCTGTTCTGGTTCCGGGGGGCAGGCTGAGCCTGTGGTTAATTCTTCTTTCTGATGGGAAAATAGAGTGACCTGTGCCTGTCCCAACACCAAGAGCTAGTCTCTCGTTGGTTCCACGTCTTCCCGTTTATCCTCAGGACAAATTGCAACCTGTATGGAACAGGAGGTTAAAGGTGCTGATGCTCCAAGTAGGGAGCTTGCTAGTAAAGTGGCTGGAATGGCGAACCCGGGCACAAGGAGATGAGAAATGAGGTGCGTTTTAGAAACCTTTCCCCATCACACGGTGTACCATCTTCTGGGTTTCTCATGCATGTTTTTGATGTAGGAAGATGCCCTTGAACCTGGAGATTTGGGACCCATGCGATGGGTACCACGCAGTATTCCTTTAAAGGGTCTGCGTTTGCTCACCCAACCTCACCAAACCTCTCAGCCCCAAGAGTGTCCACCCTTATGTCTCATCCAGCTGTGCGTCTAGATATGGTCAATCCAGGTTGCATCCCAGCCCCTGAACGCATTGTGTAAGAATTTCTCTCTCTTTCACTGTCTTTGTTTCATGGGTGTTTCAAAGTAATTTATTTTTATAATGGGGTTTAGCTGCTTTTCACTGCTGTGTTTATGCCGCTTTACACCCACTTGACACACTAACAGAGAGATATCAATACATAGGTTTTACGATTATTATTAGTCAGATATATTCTTGTGCGGTGAATAGGGCGTGTTGAGTCCAGTTCTCTGAGCAAGGAGTAGGTCTTGTCTATTACATATTGGGTTTATGGAACGGTATCTGAGCTAATTTGATACCCTTGTTTTATGTATCACCCCACCTCACCTTTCCCGTTAAGCAGCCATAGTGTGTTTTCTGCATGTGTGACTCTGTTCTGTTTTGTAATTCAGTTCAAGTGTAACGGTTTTTACATTCCCTCTATCAGTGATACCTTATGAGAAGTGTCCTTTTCTGTGTGACTTATTTCACTTAGAATCGTCGTACCTAAATCCACTCATCATGCTGCTACTAACCTTACGACATTGATTTCATGGCTGAGTGATATTCCATTGTACATAAGGACCACAACTTCTTTATCCATTTTTCTCTTTCCTGGGATATTTAAGGTGGAATGAAGTGGAGGTCCTGGTCAACAGAGCAGCCCTAAACTTTGGGGTGCTTGTGTCTTGCTGATTTTTAATTTTCCCAATTTATACCCCCATGAGTGGAAGTGCCCTATGCTCTCTAAGCTGTGTTTTTCAGATGTTTCAGGACTCACCGGACACTTCTCCGGAGTGGCTCTTGGCAATTTACATCCCGCCCATCAGTGTAGCAAGGCTCCCATTTCTCCATGGCCTGTCCTGCATTTCTGGTTTTGACACTTTTTTCAGCATGGCCCTTTTGACCGATGGGAAGCGAGACTTCTTTGTAGCGCTGATTTGCCTTTCCAGGTTGCTTGGTTGGCCAAAAAGGGCGTATGCGTTTTTTCCTGAATATATTCAGGAAAAAACGCATACGCCCTTTTTGGCCAAGGGCATCATTGTCAACGTTTTGCTGCGTTTCATGTGCTTTAAATGCGATTCGTATCTACCTCCTGAAATCTGTTTCCTGCAATTCTGCCTTGATTTCAAATCCTCTTCTTTGCCTTCCCTCAATATATTTGTGGACGACAGTTATCATTTATAACTCTGCAGGTTTGTGAATTGCAGTGCCCTGAACCTCCATTTTACAACTCGTTTTTATGGGAGCTGGCCGCAAAATCGCAGAATGGCTTCAGGCCCAGTTCTGGTTCCGGGGGGCAGGCTGAGCCTGTGGTTAATTCTTCTTTCTGATGGGAAAATAGAGTGACCTGTGCCTGTCTCAACACCAAGAGCTAGTCTCTCGTTGGTTCCACGTCTTCCCGTTTATCCTCAGGACAAATTGCAACCTGTATGGAACAGGAGGTTAAAGGTGCTGATGCTCCAAGTAGGGAGCTTGCTAGTAAAGCAGCTGGAATGGCGAACCCGGGCACAAGGAGATGAGAAATGAGGTGCGTTTTAGAAACCTTTCCCCATCACACGGTGTACCATCTTCTGGGTTTCTCATGCATGTTTTTGATGTAGGAAGATGCCCTTGAACCTGGAGATTTGGGACCCATGCGATGGGTACCACGCAGTATTCCTTTAAAGGGTCTGCGTTTGCTCACCCAACCTCACCAAACCTCTCAGCCCCAAGAGTGTCCACCCTTATGTCTCATCCAGCTGTGCGTCTAGATATGGTCAATCCAGGTTGCATCACAGCCCCTGAACGCATTGTGTAAGAATTTCTCTCTCTTTCACTGTCTTTGTTTCATGGGTGTTTCAAAGTAATTTATTTTTATAATGGGGTTTAGCTGCTTTTCACTGCTGTGTTTATGCCGCTTTACACCCACTTGACACACTAACAGAGAGATATCAATACATAGGTTTTACGATTATTATTAGTCAGATATATTCTTGTGCGGTGAATAGGGCGTGTTGAGTCCAGTTCTCTGAGCAAGGAGTAGGTCTTGTCTATTACATATTGGGTTTATGGAACGGTATCTGAGCTAATTTGATACCCTTGTTTTATGTATCACCCCACCTCACCTTTCCCGTTAAGCAGCCATAGTGTGTTTTCTGCATGTGTGACTCTGTTCTGTTTTGTAATTCAGTTCAAGTGTAACGGTTTTTACATTCCCTCTATCAGTGATACCTTATGAGAAGTGTCCTTTTCTGTGTGACTTATTTCACTTAGAATCGTCGTACCTAAATCCACTCATCATGCTGCTACTAACCTTACGACATTGATTTCATGGCTGAGTGGTATTCCATTGTACATAAGGACCACAACTTCTTTATCCATTTTTCTCTTTCCTGGGATATTTAAGGTGGAATGAAGTGGAGGTCCTGGTCAACAGAGCAGCCCTAAACTTTGGGGTGCTTGTGTCTTGCTGATTTTTAATTTTCCCAATTTATACCCCCATGAGTGGAAGTGCCCTATGCTCTCTAAGCTGTGTTTTTCAGATGTTTCAGGACTCACCGGACACTTCTCCGGAGTGGCTCTTGGCAATTTACATCCCGCCCATCAGTGTAGCAAGGCTCCCATTTCTCCATGGCCTGTCCTGCATTTCTGGTTTTGACACTTTTTTCAGCATGGCCCTTTTGACCGATGGGAAGCGAGACTTCTTTGTAGCGCAGATTTGCCTTTCCAGGTTGCTTGGTTGGCCAAAAAGGGCGTATGCGATTTTTCCTGAATATATTCAGGAAAAAACGCATACGCCCTTTTTGGCCAAGGGCATCATTGTCAACGTTTTGCCGCTTTTCATGTGCTTTAAAGGCGATTCGTATCTACCTCCTGAAATCTGTTTCCTGCAATTCTGCCTTGATTTCAAATCCTATTCTTTGCCTTCCCTCAATATATTTGTGGACGAGAGTTATCATTAATAACTCTGCAGGTTTGTGATTTGCAGTGCCCTGAACCTCCATTTTACAACTCGTTTTTATGGGAGCTGGCCGCAAAAGCGCAGAATGGCTTCAGGCCCTGTTCTGGTTCCGGGGGGCAGGCTGAGCCTGTGGTTAATTCTTCTTTCTGATGGGAAAATAGAGTGACCAGTGCCTGTCCCAACACCAAGAGCTAGTCTCTCGTTGGTTCCACGTCTTCCCGTTTATCCTCAGGACAAATTGCAACCTGTATGGAACAGGAGGTTAAAGGTGCTGATGCTCCAAGTAGGGAGCTTGCTAGTAAAGCGGCTGGAATGGCGAACCCGGGCACAAGGAGATGAGAAATGAGGTGCGTTTCAGAAACCTTTCCCCATCACACGGTGTACCATCTTCTGGGTTTCTCATGCATGTTTTTGATGTAGGAAGATGCCCTTGAACCTGGAGATTTGGGACCCATGCGATGGGTACCACGCAGTATTCCTTTAAAGGGTCTGCGTTTGCTCACCCAACCTCACCAAACCTCTCAGCCCCAAGAGTGTCCACCCTTATGTCTCATCCAGCTGTGCGTCTAGATATGGTCAATCCAGGTTGCATCACAGCTCCTGAACGCATTGTGTAAGAATTTCTCTCTCTTTCACTGTCTTTGTTTCATGGGTGTTTCAAAGTAATTTATTTTTATAATGGGGTTTAGCTGCTTTTCACTGCTGTGTTTATGCCGCTTTACACCCACTTGACACACTAACAGAGAGATATCAATACATAGGTTTTACGATTATTATTAGTCAGATATATTCTTGTGCGGTGAATAGGGCGTGTTGAGTCCAGTTCTCTGAGCAAGGAGTAGGTCTTGTCTATTACATATTGGGTTTATGGAACGGTATCTGAGCTAATTTGATACCCTTGTTTTATGTATCACCCCACCTCACCTTTCCCGTTAAGCAGCCATAGTGTGTTTTCTGCATGTGTGACTCTGTTCTGTTTTGTAATTCAGTTCAAGTGTAACGGTTTTTACATTCCCTCTATCAGTGATACCTTATGAGAAGTGTCCTTTTCTGTGTGACTTATTTCACTTAGAATCGTCGTACCTAAATCCACTCATCATGCTGCTACTAACCTTACGACATTGATTTCATGGCTGAGTGGTATTCCATTGTACATAAGGACCACAACTTCTTTATCCATTTTTCTCTTTCCTGGGATATTTAAGGTGGAATGAAGTGGAGGTCCTGGTCAACAGAGCAGCCCTAAACTTTGGGGTGCTTGTGTCTTGCTGATTTTTAATTTTCCCAATTTATACCCCCATGAGTGGAAGTGCCCTATGCTCTCTAAGCTGTGTTTTTCAGATGTTTCAGGACTCACCGGACACTTCTCCGGAGTGGCTCTTGGCAATTTACATCCCGCCCATCAGTGTAGCAAGGCTCCCATTTCTCCATGGCCTGTCCTGCATTTCTGGTTTTGACACTTTTTTCAGCATGGCCCTTTTGACCGATGGGAAGCGAGACTTCTTTGTAGCGCTGATTTGCCTTTCCAGGTTGCTTGGTTGGCCAAAAAGGGCGTATGCGATTTTTCCTGAATATATTCAGGAAAAAACGCATACGCCCTTTTTGGCCAAGGGCATCATTGTCAACGTTTTGCCGCTTTTCATGTGCTTTAAAGGCGATTCGTATCTACCTCCTGAAATCTGTTTCCTGCAATTCTGCCTTGATTTCAAATCCTCTTCTTTGCCTTCCCTCAATATATTTGTGGACGGGAGTTATCATTTATAACTCTGCAGGTTTGTGAATTGCAGTGCCCTGAACCTCCATTTTACAACTCGTTTTTATGGGAGCTGGCCGCAAAATCGCAGAATGGCTTCAGGCCCTGTTCTGGTTCCGGGGGGCAGGCTGAGCCTGTGGTTAATTCTTCTTTCTGATGGGAAAATAGAGTGACCTGTGCCTGTCTCAACACCAAGAGCTAGTCTCTCGTTGGTTCCACGTCTTCCCGTTTATCCTCAGGACAAATTGCAACCTGTATGGAACAGGAGGTTAAAGGTGCTGATGCTCCAAGTAGGGAGCTTGCTAGTAAAGCGGCTGGAATGGCGAACCCGGGCACAAGGAGATGAGAAATGAGGTGCGTTTTAGAAACCTTTCCCCATCACACGGTGTACCATCTTCTGGGTTTCTCATGCATGTTTTTGATGTAGGAAGATGCCCTTGAACCTGGAGATTTGGGACCCATGCGATGGGTACCACGCAGTATTCCTTTAAAGGGTCTGCGTTTGCTCACCCAACCTCACCAAACCTCTCAGCCCCAAGAGTGTCCACCCTTATGTCTCATCCAGCTGTGGGTCTAGATATGGTCAATCCAGGTTGCATCACAGCCCCTGAACGCATTGTGTAAGAATTTCTCTCTCTTTCACTGTCTTTGTTTCATGGGTGTTTCAAAGTAATTTATTTTTATAATGGGGTTTAGCTGCTTTTCACTGCTGTGTTTATGCCGCTTTACACCCACTTGACACACTAACAGAGAGATATCAATACATAGGTTTTACGATTATTATTAGTCAGATATATTCTTGTGCGGTGAATAGGGCGTGTTGAGTCCAGTTCTCTGAGCAAGGAGTAGGTCTTGTCTATTACATATTGGGTTTATGGAACGGTATCTGAGCTAATTTGATACCCTTGTTTTATGTATCACCCCACCTCACCTTTCCCGTTAAGCAGCCATAGTGTGTTTTCTGCATGTGTGACTCTGTTCTGTTTTGTAATTCAGTTCAAGTGTAACGGTTTTTACATTCCCTCTATCAGTGATACCTTATGAGAAGTGTCCTTTTCTGTGTGACTTATTTCACTTAGAATCGTCGTACCTAAATCCACTCATCATGCTGCTACTAACCTTACGACATTGATTTCATGGCTGAGTGATATTCCATTGTACATAAGGACCACAACTTCTTTATCCATTTTTCTCTTTCCTGGGATATTTAAGGTGGAATGAAGTGGAGGTCCTGGTCAACAGAGCAGCCCTAAACTTTGGGGTGCTTGTGTCTTGCTGATTTTTAATTTTCCCAATTTATACCCCCATGAGTGGAAGTGCCCTATGCTCTCTAAGCTGTGTTTTTCAGATGTTTCAGGACTCACCGGACACTTCTCCGGAGTGGCTCTTGGCAATTTACATCCCGCCCATCAGTGTAGCAAGGCTCCCATTTCTCCATGGCCTGTCCTGCATTTCTGGTTTTGACACTTTTTTCAGCATGACCCTTTTGACCGATGGGAAGCGAGACTTCTTTGTAGCGCTGATTTGCCTTTCCAGGTTGCTTGGTTGGCCAAAAAGGGCGTATGCGTTTTTTCCTGAATATATTCAGGAAAAAACGCATACGCCCTTTTTGGCCAAGGGCATCATTGTCAACGTTTTGCCGCTTTTCATGTGCTTTAAAGGCGATTCGTATCTACCTCCTGAAATCTGTTTCCTGCAATTCTGCCTTGATTTCAAATCCTCTTCTTTGCCTTCCCTCAATATATTTGTGGACGGGAGTTATCATTTATAACTCTGCAGGTTTGTGAATTGCAGTGCCCTGAACCTCCATTTTACAACTCGTTTTTATGGGAGCTGGCCGCAAAATCGCAGAATGGCTTCAGGCCCTGTTCTGGTTCCGGGGGGCAGGCTGAGCCTGTGGTTAATTCTTCTTTCTGATGGGAAAATAGAGTGACCTGTGCCTGTCCCAACACCAAGAGCTAGTCTCTCGTTGGTTCCACGTCTTCCCGTTTATCCTCAGGACAAATTGCAACCTGTATGGAACAGGAGGTTAAAGGTGCTGATGCTCCAAGTAGGGAGCTTGCTAGTAAAGCGGCTGGAATGGCGAACCCGGGCACAAGGAGATGAGAAATGAGGTGCGTTTCAGAAACCTTTCCCCATCACACGGTGTACCATCTTCTGGGTTTCTCATGCATGTTTTTGATGTAGGAAGATGCCCTTGAACCTGGAGATTTGGGACCCATGCGATGGGTACCACGCAGTATTCCTTTAAAGGGTCTGCGTTTGCTCACCCAACCTCACCAAACCTCTCAGCCCCAAGAGTGTCCACCCTTATGTCTCATCCAGCTGTGCGTCTAGATATGGTCAATCCAGGTTGCATCACAGCTCCTGAACGCATTGTGTAAGAATTTCTCTCTCTTTCACTGTCTTTGTTTCATGGGTGTTTCAAAGTAATTTATTTTTATAATGGGGTTTAGCTGCTTTTCACTGCTGTGTTTATGCCGCTTTACACCCACTTGACACACTAACAGAGAGATATCAATACATAGGTTTTACGATTATTATTAGTCAGATATATTCTTGTGCGGTGAATAGGGCGTGTTGAGTCCAGTTCTCTGAGCAAGGAGTAGGTCTTGTCTATTACATATTGGGTTTATGGAACGGTATCTGAGCTAATTTGATACCCTTGTTTTATGTATCACCCCACCTCACCTTTCCCGTTAAGCAGCCATAGTGTGTTTTCTGCATGTGTGACTCTGTTCTGTTTTGTAATTCAGTTCAAGTGTAACGGTTTTTACATTCCCTCTATCAGTGATACCTTATGAGAAGTGTCCTTTTCTGTGTGACTTATTTCACTTAGAATCGTCGTACCTAAATCCACTCATCATGCTGCTACTAACCTTACGACATTGATTTCATGGCTGAGTGGTATTCCATTGTACATAAGGACCACAACTTCTTTATCCATTTTTCTCTTTCCTGGGATATTTAAGGTGGAATGAAGTGGAGGTCCTGGTCAACAGAGCAGCCCTAAACTTTGGGGTGCTTGTGTCTTGCTGATTTTTAATTTTCCCAATTTATACCCCCATGAGTGGAAGTGCCCTATGCTCTCTAAGCTGTGTTTTTCAGATGTTTCAGGACTCACCGGACACGTCTCCGGAGTGGCTCTTGGCAATTTACATCCCGCCCATCAGTGTAGCAAGGCTCCCATTTCTCCATGGCCTGTCCTGCATTTCTGGTTTTGACACTTTTTTCAGCATGGCCCTTTTGACCGATGGGAAGCGAGACTTCTTTGTAGCGCTGATTTGCCTTTCCAGGTTGCTTGGTTGGCCAAAAAGGGCGTATGCGATTTTTCCTGAATATATTCAGGAAAAAACGCATACGCCCTTTTTGGCCAAGGGCATCATTGTCAACGTTTTGCCGCTTTTCATGTGCTTTAAAGGCGATTCGTATCTACCTCCTGAAATCTGTTTCCTGCAATTCTGCCTTGATTTCAAATCCTATTCTTTGCCTTTCCTCAATATATTTGTGGACGAGAGTTATCATTAATAACTCTGCAGGTTTGTGAATTGCAGTGCCCTGAACCTCCATTTTACAACTCGTTTTTATGGGAGCTGGCCGCAAAATCGCAGAATGGCTTCAGGCCCTGTTCTGGTTCCGGGGGGCAGGCTGAGCCTGTGGTTAATTCTTCTTTCTGATGGGAAAATAGAGTGACCTGTGCCTGTCCCAACACCAAGAGCTAGTCTCTCGTTGGTTCCACGTCTTCCCGTTTATCCTCAGGACAAATTGCAACCTGTATGGAACAGGAGGTTAAAGGTGCTGATGCTCCAAGTAGGGAGCTTGCTAGTAAAGTGGCTGGAATGGCGAACCCGGGCACAAGGAGATGAGAAATGAGGTGCGTTTTAGAAACCTTTCCCCATCACACGGTGTACCATCTTCTGGGTTTCTCATGCATGTTTTTGATGTAGGAAGATGCCCTTGAACCTGGAGATTTGGGACCCATGCGATGGGTACCACGCAGTATTCCTTTAAAGGGTCTGCGTTTGCTCACCCAACCTCACCAAACCTCTCAGCCCCAAGAGTGTCCACCCTTATGTCTCATCCAGCTGTGCGTCTAGATATGGTCAATCCAGGTTGCATCCCAGCCCCTGAACGCATTGTGTAAGAATTTCTCTCTCTTTCACTGTCTTTGTTTCATGGGTGTTTCAAAGTAATTTATTTTTATAATGGGGTTTAGCTGCTTTTCACTGCTGTGTTTATGCCGCTTTACACCCACTTGACACACTAACAGAGAGATATCAATACATAGGTTTTACGATTATTATTAGTCAGATATATTCTTGTGCGGTGAATAGGGCGTGTTGAGTCCAGTTCTCTGAGCAAGGAGTAGGTCTTGTCTATTACATATTGGGTTTATGGAACGGTATCTGAGCTAATTTGATACCCTTGTTTTATGTATCACCCCACCTCACCTTTCCCGTTAAGCAGCCATAGTGTGTTTTCTGCATGTGTGACTCTGTTCTGTTTTGTAATTCAGTTCAAGTGTAACGGTTTTTACATTCCCTCTATCAGTGATACCTTATGAGAAGTGTCCTTTTCTGTGTGACTTATTTCACTTAGAATCGTCGTACCTAAATCCACTCATCATGCTGCTACTAACCTTACGACATTGATTTCATGGCTGAGTGATATTCCATTGTACATAAGGACCACAACTTCTTTATCCATTTTTCTCTTTCCTGGGATATTTAAGGTGGAATGAAGTGGAGGTCCTGGTCAACAGAGCAGCCCTAAACTTTGGGGTGCTTGTGTCTTGCTGATTTTTAATTTTCCCAATTTATACCCCCATGAGTGGAAGTGCCCTATGCTCTCTAAGCTGTGTTTTTCAGATGTTTCAGGACTCACCGGACACTTCTCCGGAGTGGCTCTTGGCAATTTACATCCCGCCCATCAGTGTAGCAAGGCTCCCATTTCTCCATGGCCTGTCCTGCATTTCTGGTTTTGACACTTTTTTCAGCATGGCCCTTTTGACCGATGGGAAGCGAGACTTCTTTGTAGCGCTGATTTGCCTTTCCAGGTTGCTTGGTTGGCCAAAAAGGGCGTATGCGTTTTTTCCTGAATATATTCAGGAAAAAACGCATACGCCCTTTTTGGCCAAGGGCATCATTGTCAACGTTTTGCTGCGTTTCATGTGCTTTAAATGCGATTCGTATCTACCTCCTGAAATCTGTTTCCTGCAATTCTGCCTTGATTTCAAATCCTCTTCTTTGCCTTCCCTCAATATATTTGTGGACGACAGTTATCATTTATAACTCTGCAGGTTTGTGAATTGCAGTGCCCTGAACCTCCATTTTACAACTCGTTTTTATGGGAGCTGGCCGCAAAATCGCAGAATGGCTTCAGGCCCAGTTCTGGTTCCGGGGGGCAGGCTGAGCCTGTGGTTAATTCTTCTTTCTGATGGGAAAATAGAGTGACCTGTGCCTGTCTCAACACCAAGAGCTAGTCTCTCGTTGGTTCCACGTCTTCCCGTTTATCCTCAGGACAAATTGCAACCTGTATGGAACAGGAGGTTAAAGGTGCTGATGCTCCAAGTAGGGAGCTTGCTAGTAAAGCAGCTGGAATGGCGAACCCGGGCACAAGGAGATGAGAAATGAGGTGCGTTTTAGAAACCTTTCCCCATCACACGGTGTACCATCTTCTGGGTTTCTCATGCATGTTTTTGATGTAGGAAGATGCCCTTGAACCTGGAGATTTGGGACCCATGCGATGGGTACCACGCAGTATTCCTTTAAAGGGTCTGCGTTTGCTCACCCAACCTCACCAAACCTCTCAGCCCCAAGAGTGTCCACCCTTATGTCTCATCCAGCTGTGCGTCTAGATATGGTCAATCCAGGTTGCATCACAGCCCCTGAACGCATTGTGTAAGAATTTCTCTCTCTTTCACTGTCTTTGTTTCATGGGTGTTTCAAAGTAATTTATTTTTATAATGGGGTTTAGCTGCTTTTCACTGCTGTGTTTATGCCGCTTTACACCCACTTGACACACTAACAGAGAGATATCAATACATAGGTTTTACGATTATTATTAGTCAGATATATTCTTGTGCGGTGAATAGGGCGTGTTGAGTCCAGTTCTCTGAGCAAGGAGTAGGTCTTGTCTATTACATATTGGGTTTATGGAACGGTATCTGAGCTAATTTGATACCCTTGTTTTATGTATCACCCCACCTCACCTTTCCCGTTAAGCAGCCATAGTGTGTTTTCTGCATGTGTGACTCTGTTCTGTTTTGTAATTCAGTTCAAGTGTAACGGTTTTTACATTCCCTCTATCAGTGATACCTTATGAGAAGTGTCCTTTTCTGTGTGACTTATTTCACTTAGAATCGTCGTACCTAAATCCACTCATCATGCTGCTACTAACCTTACGACATTGATTTCATGGCTGAGTGATATTCCATTGTACATAAGGACCACAACTTCTTTATCCATTTTTCTCTTTCCTGGGATATTTAAGGTGGAATGAAGTGGAGGTCCTGGTCAACAGAGCAGCCCTAAACTTTGGGGTGCTTGTGTCTTGCTGATTTTTAATTTTCCCAATTTATACCCCCATGAGTGGAAGTGCCCTATGCTCTCTAAGCTGTGTTTTTCAGATGTTTCAGGACTCACCGGACACTTCTCCGGAGTGGCTCTTGGCAATTTACATCCCGCCCATCAGTGTAGCAAGGCTCCCATTTCTCCATGGCCTGTCCTGCATTTCTGGTTTTGACACTTTTTTCAGCATGGCCCTTTTGACCGATGGGAAGCGAGACTTCTTTGTAGCGCTGATTTGCCTTTCCAGGTTGCTTGGTTGGCCAAAAAGGGCGTATGCGTTTTTTCCTGAATATATTCAGGAAAAAACGCATACGCCCTTTTTGGCCAAGGGCATCATTGTCAACGTTTTGCTGCGTTTCATGTGCTTTAAATGCGATTCGTATCTACCTCCTGAAATCTGTTTCCTGCAATTCTGCCTTGATTTCAAATCCTCTTCTTTGCCTTCCCTCAATATATTTGTGGACGACAGTTATCATTTATAACTCTGCAGGTTTGTGAATTGCAGTGCCCTGAACCTCCATTTTACAACTCGTTTTTATGGGAGCTGGCCGCAAAATCGCAGAATGGCTTCAGGCCCAGTTCTGGTTCCGGGGGGCAGGCTGAGCCTGTGGTTAATTCTTCTTTCTGATGGGAAAATAGAGTGACCTGTGCCTGTCTCAACACCAAGAGCTAGTCTCTCGTTGGTTCCACGTCTTCCCGTTTATCCTCAGGACAAATTGCAACCTGTATGGAACAGGAGGTTAAAGGTGCTGATGCTCCAAGTAGGGAGCTTGCTAGTAAAGCAGCTGGAATGGCGAACCCGGGCACAAGGAGATGAGAAATGAGGTGCGTTTTAGAAACCTTTCCCCATCACACGGTGTACCATCTTCTGGGTTTCTCATGCATGTTTTTGATGTAGGAAGATGCCCTTGAACCTGGAGATTTGGGACCCATGCGATGGGTACCACGCAGTATTCCTTTAAAGGGTCTGCGTTTGCTCACCCAACCTCACCAAACCTCTCAGCCCCAAGAGTGTCCACCCTTATGTCTCATCCAGCTGTGCGTCTAGATATGGTCAATCCAGGTTGCATCACAGCCCCTGAACGCATTGTGTAAGAATTTCTCTCTCTTTCACTGTCTTTGTTTCATGGGTGTTTCAAAGTAATTTATTTTTATAATGGGGTTTAGCTGCTTTTCACTGCTGTGTTTATGCCGCTTTACACCCACTTGACACACTAACAGAGAGATATCAATACATAGGTTTTACGATTATTATTAGTCAGATATATTCTTGTGCGGTGAATAGGGCATGTTGAGTCCAGTTCTCTGAGCAAGGAGTAGGTCTTGTCTATTACATATTGGGTTTATGGAACGGTATCTGAGCTAATTTGATACCCTTGTTTTATGTATCACCCCACCTCACCTTTCCCGTTAAGCAGCCATAGTGTGTTTTCTGCATGTGTGACTCTGTTCTGTTTTGTAATTCAGTTCAAGTGTAACGGTTTTTACATTCCCTCTATCAGTGATACCTTATGAGAAGTGTCCTTTTCTGTGTGACTTATTTCACTTAGAATCGTCGTACCTAAATCCACTCATCATGCTGCTACTAACCTTACGACATTGATTTCATGGCTGAGTGATATTCCATTGTACATAAGGACCACAACTTCTTTATCCATTTTTCTCTTTCCTGGGATATTTAAGGTGGAATGAAGTGGAGGTCCTGGTCAACAGAGCAGCCCTAAACTTTGGGGTGCTTGTGTCTTGCTGATTTTTAATTTTCCCAATTTATACCCCCATGAGTGGAAGTGCCCTATGCTCTCTAAGCTGTGTTTTTCAGATGTTTCAGGACTCACCGGACACTTCTCCGGAGTGGCTCTTGGCAATTTACATCCCGCCCATCAGTGTAGCAAGGCTCCCATTTCTCCATGGCCTGTCCTGCATTTCTGGTTTTGACACTTTTTTCAGCATGGCCCTTTTGACCGATGGGAAGCGAGACTTCTTTGTAGCGCTGATTTGCCTTTCCAGGTTGCTTGGTTGGCCAAAAAGGGCGTATGCGTTTTTTCCTGAATATATTCAGGAAAAAACGCATACGCCCTTTTTGGCCAAGGGCATCATTGTCAACGTTTTGCTGCGTTTCATGTGCTTTAAATGCGATTCGTATCTACCTCCTGAAATCTGTTTCCTGCAATTCTGCCTTGATTTCAAATCCTCTTCTTTGCCTTCCCTCAATATATTTGTGGACGACAGTTATCATTTATAACTCTGCAGGTTTGTGAATTGCAGTGCCCTGAACCTCCATTTTACAACTCGTTTTTATGGGAGCTGGCCGCAAAATCGCAGAATGGCTTCAGGCCCAGTTCTGGTTCCGGGGGGCAGGCTGAGCCTGTGGTTAATTCTTCTTTCTGATGGGAAAATAGAGTGACCTGTGCCTGTCTCAACACCAAGAGCTAGTCTCTCGTTGGTTCCACGTCTTCCCGTTTATCCTCAGGACAAATTGCAACCTGTATGGAACAGGAGGTTAAAGGTGCTGATGCTCCAAGTAGGGAGCTTGCTAGTAAAGCAGCTGGAATGGCGAACCCGGGCACAAGGAGATGAGAAATGAGGTGCGTTTTAGAAACCTTTCCCCATCACACGGTGTACCATCTTCTGGGTTTCTCATGCATGTTTTTGATGTAGGAAGATGCCCTTGAACCTGGAGATTTGGGACCCATGCGATGGGTACCACGCAGTATTCCTTTAAAGGGTCTGCGTTTGCTCACCCAACCTCACCAAACCTCTCAGCCCCAAGAGTGTCCACCCTTATGTCTCATCCAGCTGTGCGTCTAGATATGGTCAATCCAGGTTGCATCACAGCCCCTGAACGCATTGTGTAAGAATTTCTCTCTCTTTCACTGTCTTTGTTTCATGGGTGTTTCAAAGTAATTTATTTTTATAATGGGGTTTAGCTGCTTTTCACTGCTGTGTTTATGCCGCTTTACACCCACTTGACACACTAACAGAGAGATATCAATACATAGGTTTTACGATTATTATTAGTCAGATATATTCTTGTGCGGTGAATAGGGCGTGTTGAGTCCAGTTCTCTGAGCAAGGAGTAGGTCTTGTCTATTACATATTGGGTTTATGGAACGGTATCTGAGCTAATTTGATACCCTTGTTTTATGTATCACCCCACCTCACCTTTCCCGTTAAGCAGCCATAGTGTGTTTTCTGCATGTGTGACTCTGTTCTGTTTTGTAATTCAGTTCAAGTGTAACGGTTTTTACATTCCCTCTATCAGTGATACCTTATGAGAAGTGTCCTTTTCTGTGTGACTTATTTCACTTAGAATCGTCGTACCTAAATCCACTCATCATGCTGCTACTAACCTTACGACATTGATTTCATGGCTGAGTGATATTCCATTGTACATAAGGACCACAACTTCTTTATCCATTTTTCTCTTTCCTGGGATATTTAAGGTGGAATGAAGTGGAGGTCCTGGTCAACAGAGCAGCCCTAAACTTTGGGGTGCTTGTGTCTTGCTGATTTTTAATTTTCCCAATTTATACCCCCATGAGTGGAAGTGCCCTATGCTCTCTAAGCTGTGTTTTTCAGATGTTTCAGGACTCACCGGACACTTCTCCGGAGTGGCTCTTGGCAATTTACATCCCGCCCATCAGTGTAGCAAGGCTCCCATTTCTCCATGGCCTGTCCTGCATTTCTGGTTTTGACACTTTTTTCAGCATGGCCCTTTTGACCGATGGGAAGCGAGACTTCTTTGTAGCGCTGATTTGCCTTTCCAGGTTGCTTGGTTGGCCAAAAAGGGCGTATGCGTTTTTTCCTGAATATATTCAGGAAAAAACGCATACGCCCTTTTTGGCCAAGGGCATCATTGTCAACGTTTTGCTGCGTTTCATGTGCTTTAAATGCGATTCGTATCTACCTCCTGAAATCTGTTTCCTGCAATTCTGCCTTGATTTCAAATCCTCTTCTTTGCCTTCCCTCAATATATTTGTGGACGACAGTTATCATTTATAACTCTGCAGGTTTGTGAATTGCAGTGCCCTGAACCTCCATTTTACAACTCGTTTTTATGGGAGCTGGCCGCAAAATCGCAGAATGGCTTCAGGCCCAGTTCTGGTTCCGGGGGGCAGGCTGAGCCTGTGGTTAATTCTTCTTTCTGATGGGAAAATAGAGTGACCTGTGCCTGTCTCAACACCAAGAGCTAGTCTCTCGTTGGTTCCACGTCTTCCCGTTTATCCTCAGGACAAATTGCAACCTGTATGGAACAGGAGGTTAAAGGTGCTGATGCTCCAAGTAGGGAGCTTGCTAGTAAAGCAGCTGGAATGGCGAACCCGGGCACAAGGAGATGAGAAATGAGGTGCGTTTTAGAAACCTTTCCCCATCACACGGTGTACCATCTTCTGGGTTTCTCATGCATGTTTTTGATGTAGGAAGATGCCCTTGAACCTGGAGATTTGGGACCCATGCGATGGGTACCACGCAGTATTCCTTTAAAGGGTCTGCGTTTGCTCACCCAACCTCACCAAACCTCTCAGCCCCAAGAGTGTCCACCCTTATGTCTCATCCAGCTGTGCGTCTAGATATGGTCAATCCAGGTTGCATCACAGCCCCTGAACGCATTGTGTAAGAATTTCTCTCTCTTTCACTGTCTTTGTTTCATGGGTGTTTCAAAGTAATTTATTTTTATAATGGGGTTTAGCTGCTTTTCACTGCTGTGTTTATGCCGCTTTACACCCACTTGACACACTAACAGAGAGATATCAATACATAGGTTTTACGATTATTATTAGTCAGATATATTCTTGTGCGGTGAATAGGGCATGTTGAGTCCAGTTCTCTGAGCAAGGAGTAGGTCTTGTCTATTACATATTGGGTTTATGGAACGGTATCTGAGCTAATTTGATACCCTTGTTTTATGTATCACCCCACCTCACCTTTCCCGTTAAGCAGCCATAGTGTGTTTTCTGCATGTGTGACTCTGTTCTGTTTTGTAATTCAGTTCAAGTGTAACGGTTTTTACATTCCCTCTATCAGTGATACCTTATGAGAAGTGTCCTTTTCTGTGTGACTTATTTCACTTAGAATCGTCGTACCTAAATCCACTCATCATGCTGCTACTAACCTTACGACATTGATTTCATGGCTGAGTGATATTCCATTGTACATAAGGACCACAACTTCTTTATCCATTTTTCTCTTTCCTGGGATATTTAAGGTGGAATGAAGTGGAGGTCCTGGTCAACAGAGCAGCCCTAAACTTTGGGGTGCTTGTGTCTTGCTGATTTTTAATTTTCCCAATTTATACCCCCATGAGTGGAAGTGCCCTATGCTCTCTAAGCTGTGTTTTTCAGATGTTTCAGGACTCACCGGACACTTCTCCGGAGTGGCTCTTGGCAATTTACATCCCGCCCATCAGTGTAGCAAGGCTCCCATTTCTCCATGGCCTGTCCTGCATTTCTGGTTTTGACACTTTTTTCAGCATGGCCCTTTTGACCGATGGGAAGCGAGACTTCTTTGTAGCGCTGATTTGCCTTTCCAGGTTGCTTGGTTGGCCAAAAAGGGCGTATGCGTTTTTTCCTGAATATATTCAGGAAAAAACGCATACGCCCTTTTTGGCCAAGGGCATCATTGTCAACGTTTTGCTGCGTTTCATGTGCTTTAAATGCGATTCGTATCTACCTCCTGAAATCTGTTTCCTGCAATTCTGCCTTGATTTCAAATCCTCTTCTTTGCCTTCCCTCAATATATTTGTGGACGACAGTTATCATTTATAACTCTGCAGGTTTGTGAATTGCAGTGCCCTGAACCTCCATTTTACAACTCGTTTTTATGGGAGCTGGCCGCAAAATCGCAGAATGGCTTCAGGCCCAGTTCTGGTTCCGGGGGGCAGGCTGAGCCTGTGGTTAATTCTTCTTTCTGATGGGAAAATAGAGTGACCTGTGCCTGTCTCAACACCAAGAGCTAGTCTCTCGTTGGTTCCACGTCTTCCCGTTTATCCTCAGGACAAATTGCAACCTGTATGGAACAGGAGGTTAAAGGTGCTGATGCTCCAAGTAGGGAGCTTGCTAGTAAAGCAGCTGGAATGGCGAACCCGGGCACAAGGAGATGAGAAATGAGGTGCGTTTTAGAAACCTTTCCCCATCACACGGTGTACCATCTTCTGGGTTTCTCATGCATGTTTTTGATGTAGGAAGATGCCCTTGAACCTGGAGATTTGGGACCCATGCGATGGGTACCACGCAGTATTCCTTTAAAGGGTCTGCGTTTGCTCACCCAACCTCACCAAACCTCTCAGCCCCAAGAGTGTCCACCCTTATGTCTCATCCAGCTGTGCGTCTAGATATGGTCAATCCAGGTTGCATCACAGCCCCTGAACGCATTGTGTAAGAATTTCTCTCTCTTTCACTGTCTTTGTTTCATGGGTGTTTCAAAGTAATTTATTTTTATAATGGGGTTTAGCTGCTTTTCACTGCTGTGTTTATGCCGCTTTACACCCACTTGACACACTAACAGAGAGATATCAATACATAGGTTTTACGATTATTATTAGTCAGATATATTCTTGTGCGGTGAATAGGGCATGTTGAGTCCAGTTCTCTGAGCAAGGAGTAGGTCTTGTCTATTACATATTGGGTTTATGGAACAGTATCTGAGCTAATTTGATACCCTTGTTTTATGTATCACCCCACCTCACCTTTCCCGTTAAGCAGCCATAGTGTGTTTTCTGCATGTGTGACTCTGTTCTGTTTTGTAATTCAGTTCAAGTGTAACGGTTTTTACATTCCCTCTATCAGTGATACCTTATGAGAAGTGTCCTTTTCTGTGTGACTTATTTCACTTAGAATCGTCGTACCTAAATCCACTCATCATGCTGCTACTAACCTTACGACATTGATTTCATGGCTGAGTGATATTCCATTGTACATAAGGACCACAACTTCTTTATCCATTTTTCTCTTTCCTGGGATATTTAAGGTGGAATGAAGTGGAGGTCCTGGTCAACAGAGCAGCCCTAAACTTTGGGGTGCTTGTGTCTTGCTGATTTTTAATTTTCCCAATTTATACCCCCATGAGTGGAAGTGCCCTATGCTCTCTAAGCTGTGTTTTTCAGATGTTTCAGGACTCACCGGACACTTCTCCGGAGTGGCTCTTGGCAATTTACATCCCGCCCATCAGTGTAGCAAGGCTCCCATTTCTCCATGGCCTGTCCTGCATTTCTGGTTTTGACACTTTTTTCAGCATGACCCTTTTGACCGATGGGAAGCGAGACTTCTTTGTAGCGCTGATTTGCCTTTCCAGGTTGCTTGGTTGGCCAAAAAGGGCGTATGCGTTTTTTCCTGAATATATTCAGGAAAAAACGCATACGCCCTTTTTGGCCAAGGGCATCATTGTCAACGTTTTGCCGCTTTTCATGTGCTTTAAAGGCGATTCGTATCTACCTCCTGAAATCTGTTTCCTGCAATTCTGCCTTGATTTCAAATCCTCTTCTTTGCCTTCCCTCAATATATTTGTGGACGGGAGTTATCATTTATAACTCTGCAGGTTTGTGAATTGCAGTGCCCTGAACCTCCATTTTACAACTCGTTTTTATGGGAGCTGGCCGCAAAATCGCAGAATGGCTTCAGGCCCTGTTCTGGTTCCGGGGGGCAGGCTGAGCCTGTGGTTAATTCTTCTTTCTGATGGGAAAATAGAGTGACCTGTGCCTGTCCCAACACCAAGAGCTAGTCTCTCGTTGGTTCCACGTCTTCCCGTTTATCCTCAGGACAAATTGCAACCTGCATGGAACAGGAGGTTAAAGGTGCTGATGCTCCAAGTAGGGAGCTTGCTAGTAAAGCAGCTGGAATGGCGAACCCGTGCACAAGGAGATGAGAAATGAGGTGCGTTTTAGAAACCTTTCCCCATCACACGGTGTACCATCTTCTGGGTTTCTCATGCATGTTTTTGATGTAGGAAGATGCCCTTGAACCTGGAGATTTGGGACCCATGCGATGGGTACCACGCAGTATTCCTTTAAAGGGTCTGCGTTTGCTCACCCAACCTCACCAAACCTCTCAGCCCCAAGAGTGTCCACCCTTATGTCTCATCCAGCTGTGCGTCTAGATATGGTCAATCCAGGTTGCATCACAGCCCCTGAACGCATTGTGTAAGAATTTCTCTCTCTTTCACTGTCTTTGTTTCATGGGTGTTTCAAATTAATTTATTTTTATAATGGGGTTTAGCTGCTTTTCACTGCTGTGTTTATGCCGCTTTACACCCACTTGACACACTAACAGAGAGATATCAATACATAGGTTTTACGATTATTATTAGTCAGATATATTCTTGTGCGGTGAATAGGGCGTGTTGAGTCCAGTTCTCTGAGCAAGGAGTAGGTCTTGTCTATTACATATTGGGTTTATGGAACGGTATCTGAGCTAATTTGATACCCTTGTTTTATGTATCACCCCACCTCACCTTTCCCGTTAAGCAGCCATAGTGTGTTTTCTGCATGTGTGACTCTGTTCTGTTTTGTAATTCAGTTCAAGTGTAACGGTTTTTACATTCCCTCTATCAGTGATACCTTATGAGAAGTGTCCTTTTCTGTGTGACTTATTTCACTTAGAATCGTCGTACCTAAATCCACTCATCATGCTGCTACTAACCTTACGACATTGATTTCATGGCTGAGTGGTATTCCATTGTACATAAGGACCACAACTTCTTTATCCATTTTTCTCTTTCCTGGGATATTTAAGGTGGAATGAAGTGGAGGTCCTGGTCAACAGAGCAGCCCTAAACTTTGGGGTGCTTGTGTCTTGCTGATTTTTAATTTTCCCAATTTATACCCCCATGAGTGGAAGTGCCCTATGCTCTCTAAGCTGTGTTTTTCAGATGTTTCAGGACTCACCGGACACTTCTCCGGAGTGGCTCTTGGCAATTTACATCCCACCCATCAGTGTAGCAAGGCTCCCATTTCTCCATGGCCTGTCCTGCATTTCTGGTTTTGACACTTTTTTCAGCATGGCCCTTTTGACCGATGGGAAGCGAGACTTCTTTGTAGCGCTGATTTGCCTTTCCAGGTGGCTTGGTTGGCCAAAAAGGGCGTATGCGTTTTTTCCTGAATATATTCAGGAAAAAACGCATACGCCCTTTTTGGCCAAGGGCATCATTGTCAACGTTTTGCCGCTTTTCATGTGCTTTAAAGGCGATTCGTATCTACCTCCTGAAATCTGTTTCCTGCAATTCTGCCTTGATTTCAAATCCTCTTCTTTGCCTTCCCTCAATATATTTGTGGACGGGAGTTATCATTTATAACTCTGCAGGTTTGTGAATTGCAGTGCCCTGAACCTCCATTTTACAACTCGTTTTTATGGGAGCTGGCCGCAAAATCGCAGAATGGCTTCAGGCCCTGTTCTGGTTCCGGGGGGCAGGCTGAGCCTGTGGTTAATTCTTCTTTCTGATGGGAAAATAGAGTGACCTGTGCCTGTCCCAACACCAAGAGCTAGTCTCTCGTTGGTTCCACGTCTTCCCGTTTATCCTCAGGACAAATTGCAACCTGCATGGAACAGGAGGTTAAAGGTGCTGATGCTTCAAGTAGGGAGCTTGCTAGTAAAGTGGCTGGAATGGCGAACCCGGGCACAAGGAGATGAGAAATGAGGTGCGTTTTAGAAACCTTTCCCCATCACACGGTGTACCATCTTCTGGGTTTCTCATGCATGTTTTTGATGTAGGAAGATGCCCTTGAACCTGGAGATTTGGGACCCATGCGATGGGTACCACACAGTATTCCTTTAAAGGGTCTGCGTTTGCTCACCCAACCTCACCAAACCTCTCAGCCCCAAGAGTGTCCACCCTTATGTCTCATCCAGCTGTGCGTCTAGATATGGTCAATCCAGGTTGCATCACAGCTCCTGAACGCATTGTGTAAGAATTTCTCTCTCTTTCACTGTCTTTGTTTCATGGGTGTTTCAAAGTAATTTATTTTTATAATGGGGTTTAGCTGCTTTTCACTGATGTGTTTATGCCGCTTTACACCCACTTGACACACTAACAGAGAGATATCAATACATAGGTTTTACGATTATTATTAGTCAGATATATTCTTGTGCGGTGAATAGGGCGTGTTGAGTCCAGTTCTCTGAGCCAGGAGTAGGTCTTGTCTATTACATATTGGGTTTATGGAACGGTATCTCAGCTAATTTGATACCCTTGTTTTATGTATCACCCCACCTCACCTTTCCCGTTAAGCAGCCATAGTGTGTTTTCTGCATGTGTGACTCTGTTCTGTTTTGTAATTCAGTTCAAGTGTAACGGTTTTTACATTCCCTCTATCAGTGATACCTTATGAGAAGTGTCCTTTTCTGTGTGACTTATTTCACTTAGAATCGTCGTACCTAAATCCACTCATCATGCTGCTACTAACCTTACGACATTGATTTCATGGCTGAGTGGTATTCCATTGTACATAAGGACCACAACTTCTTTATCCATTTTTCTCTTTCCTGGGATATTTAAGGTGGAATGAAGTGGAGGTCCTGGTCAACAGAGCAGCCCTAAACTTTGGGGTGCTTGTGTCTTGCTGATTTTTAATTTTCCCAATTTATACCCCCATGAGTGGAAGTGCCCTATGCTCTCTAAGCTGTGTTTTTCAGATGTTTCAGGACTCACCGGACACTTCTCCGGAGTGGCTCTTGGCAATTTACATCCCGCCCATCAGTGTAGCAAGGCTCCCATTTCTCCATGGCCTGTCCTGCATTTCTGGTTTTGACACTTTTTTCAGCATGGCCCTTTTGACCGATGGGAAGCGAGACTTCTTTGTTGTGCTGATTTGCCTTTCCAGGTTGCTTGGTTGGCCAAAAAGGGCGTATGCGTTTTTTCCTGAATATATTCAGGAAAAAACGCATACGCCCTTTTTGGCCAAGGGCATCATTGTCAACGTTTTGCCGCTTTTCATGTGCTTTAAAGGCGATTCGTATCTACCTCCTGAAATCTGTTTCCTGCAATTCTGCCTTGATTTCAAATCCTCTTCTTTGCCTTCCCTCAATATATTTGTGGACGGGAGTTATCATTTATAACTCTGCAGGTTTGTGAATTGCAGTGCCCTGAACCTCCATTTTACAACTCGTTTTTATGGGAGCTGGCCGCAAAATCGCAGAATGGCTTCAGGCCCTGTTCTGGTTCCGGGGGGCAGGCTGAGCCTGTAGTTAATTCTTCTTTCTGATGGGAAAATAGAGTGACCTGTGCCTGTCCCAACACCAAGAGCTAGTCTCTCGTTGGTTCCACGTCTTCCCGTTTATCCTCAGGATAAATTGCAACCTGTATGGAACAGGAGGTTAAAGGTGCTGATGCTCCAAGTAGGGAGCTTGCTAGTAAAGCGGCTGGAATGGCGAACCCGGGCACAAGGAGATGAGAAATGAGGTGCGTTTTAGAAACCTTTCCCCATCACACGGTGTACCATCTTCTGGGTTTCTCATGCATGTTTTTGATGTAGGAAGATGCCCTTGAACCTGGAGATTTGGGACCCATGCGATGGGTACCACGCAGTATTCCTTTAAAGGGTCTGCGTTTGCTCACCCAACCTCACCAAACCTCTCAGCCCCAAGAGTGTCCACCCTTATGTCTCATCCAGCTGTGCGTCTAGATATGGTCAATCCAGGTTGCATCACAGCCCCTGAACGCATTGTGTAAGAATTTCTCTCTCTTTCACTGTCTTTGTTTCATGGGTGTTTCAAAGTAATTTATTTTTATAATGGGGTTTAGCTGCTTTTCACTGCTGTGTTTATGCCGCTTTACACCCACTTGACACACTAACAGATATCAATACATAGGTTTTACGATTATTATTAGTCAGATATATTCTTGTGCGGTGAATAGGGCGTGTTGAGTCCAGTTCTCTGAGGAAGGAGTAGGTCTTGTCTATTACATATTGGGTTTATGGAACGGTATCTGAGCTAATTTGATACCCTTGTTTTATGTATCACCCCACCTCACCTTTCCCGTTAAGCAGCCATAGTGTGTTTTCTGCATGTGTGACTCTGTTCTGTTTTGTAATTCAGTTCAAGTGTAACGGTTTTTACATTCCCTCTATCAGTGATACCTTATGAGAAGTGTCCTTTTCTGTGTGACTTATTTCACTTAGAATCGTCGTACCTAAATCCACTCATCATGCTGCTACTAACCTTACGACATTGATTTCATGGCTGAGTGATATTCCATTGTACATAAGGACCACAACTTCTTTATCCATTTTTCTCTTTCCTGGGATATTTAAGGTGGAATGAAGTGGAGGTCCTGGTCAACAGAGCAGCCCTAAACTTTGGGGTGCTTGTGTCTTGCTCATTTTTAATTTTCCCAATTTATACCCCCATGAGTGGAAGTGCCCTATGCTCTCTAAGCTGTGTTTTTCAGATGTTTCAGAACTCACCGGACACTTCTCCGGAGTGGCTCTTGGCAATTTACATCCCGCCCATCAGTGTAGCAAGGCTCCCATTTCTCCATGGCCTGTCCTGCATTTCTGGTTTTGACACTTTTTTCAGCATGGCCCTTTTGACCGATGGGAAGCGAGACTTCTTTGTAGCGCTGATTTGCCTTTCCAGGTTGCTTGGTTGGCCAAAAAGGGCGTATGCGTTTTTTCCTGAATATATTCAGGAAAAAACGCATACGCCCTTTTTGGCCAAGGGCATCATTGTCAACGTTTTGCCGCTTTTCATGTGCTTTAAAGGCGATTCGTGTCTACCTCCTGAAATCTGTTTCCTGCAATTCTGCCTTGATTTCAAATCCTCTTCTTTGCCTTCCCTCAATATATTTGTGGACGGGAGTTATCATTTATAACTCTGCAGGTTTGTGAATTGCAGTGCCCTGAACCTCCATTTTACAACTCGTTTTTATGGGAGCTGGCCGCAAAATCGCAGAATGTCTTCAGGCCCTGTTCTGGTTCCGGGGGGCAGGCTGAGCCTGTGGTTAATTCTTCTTTCTGATGGGAAAATAGAGTGACCTGTGCCTGTCCCAACACCAAGAGCTAGTCTCTCGTTGGTTCCACGTCTTCCCGTTTATCCTCAGGACAAATTGCAACCTGCATGGAACAGGAGGTTAAAGGTGCTGATGCTCCAAGTAGGGAGCTTGCTAGTAAAGCGGCTGGAATGGCGAACCCGGGCACAAGGAGTTGAGAAATGAGGTGCGTTTTAGAAACCTTTCCCCATCACACGGTGTACCATCTTCTGGGTTTCTCATGCATGTTTTTGATGTAGGAAGATGCCCTTGAACCTGGAGATTTGGGACCCATGCGATGGGTACCACGCAGTATTCCTTTAAAGGGTCTGCGTTTGCTCACCCAACCTCACCAAACTTCTCAGCCCCAAGAGTGTCCACCCTTATGTCTCATCCAGCTGTGCGTCTAGATATGGTCAATCCAGGTTGCATCACAGCCCCTGAACGCATTGTGTAAGAATTTCTCTCTCTTTCACTGTCTTTGTTTCATGGGTGTTTCAAAGTAATTTATTTTTATAATGGGGTTTAGCTGCTTTTCACTGCTGTGTTTATGCCGCTTTACACCAACTTGACACACTAACAGAGAGATATCAATACATAGGTTTTACGATTATTATTAGTCAGATATATTCTTGTGCGGTGAATAGGGCGTGTTGAGTCCAGTTCTCTGAGCAAGGAGTAGGTCTTGTCTATTACATATTGGGTTTATGGAATGGTATCTGAGCTAATTTGATACCCTTGTTTTATATATCACCCCACCTCACCTTTCCCGTTAAGCAGCCATAGTGTGTTTTCTGCATGTGTGACGCTGTTCTGTTTTGTAATTCAGTTCAAGTGTAACGCTTTTTACATTCCCTCTATCAGTGATACCTTATGAGACGTGTCCTTTTCTGTGTGACTTATTTCACTTAGAATCGTCGTACCTAAATCCACTCATCATGCTGCTACTAACCTTATGACATTGATTTCATGGCTGAGTGATATTCCATTGTACATAAGGACCACAATTTTATTATCCATTTTTCTCTTTCCTGGGATATTTAAGGTGGAATGAAGTGGAGGTCCTGGTCAACAGAGCAGCCCTAAACTTTGGGGTGCTTGTGTCTTGCTGATTTTTAATTTTCCCAATTTATACCCCCATGAGTGGAAGTGCCCTATGCTCTCTAAGCTGTGTTTTTCAGATGTTTCAGGACTCACCGGACACTTCTCCGGAGTGGCTCTTGGCAATTTACATCCCGCCCATCAGTGTAGCAAGGCTCCCATTTCTCCATGGCCTGTCCTGCATTTCTGGTTTTGACACTTTTTTCAGCATGGCCCTTTTGACCGATGGGAAGCGAGACTTCTTTGTTGTGCTGATTTGCCTTTCCAGGTTGCTTGGTTGGCCAAAAAGGGCGTATGCGTTTTTTCCTGAATATATTCAGGAAAAAACGCATACGCCCTTTTTGGCCAAGGGCATCATTGTCAACGTTTTGCCGCTTTTCATGTGCTTTAAAGGCGATTCGTATCTACCTCCTGAAATCTGTTTCCTGCAATTCTGCCTTGATTTCAAATCCTCTTCTTTGCCTTCCCTCAATATATTTGTGGACGGGAGTTATCATTTATAACTCTGCAGGTTTGTGAATTGCAGTGCCCTGAACCTCCATTTTACAACTCGTTTTTATGGGAGCTGGCCGCAAAATCGCAGAATGGCTTCAGGCCCTGTTCTGGTTCCGGGGGGCAGGCTGAGCCTGTAGTTAATTCTTCTTTCTGATGGGAAAATAGAGTGACCTGTGCCTGTCCCAACACCAAGAGCTAGTCTCTCGTTGGTTCCACGTCTTCCCGTTTATCCTCAGGATAAATTGCAACCTGTATGGAACAGGAGGTTAAAGGTGCTGATGCTCCAAGTAGGGAGCTTGCTAGTAAAGCGGCTGGAATGGCGAACCCGGGCACAAGGAGATGAGAAATGAGGTGCGTTTTAGAAACCTTTCCCCATCACACGGTGTACCATCTTCTGGGTTTCTCATGCATGTTTTTGATGTAGGAAGATGCCCTTGAACCTGGAGATTTGGGACCCATGCGATGGGTACCACGCAGTATTCCTTTAAAGGGTCTGCGTTTGCTCACCCAACCTCACCAAACCTCTCAGCCCCAAGAGTGTCCACCCTTATGTCTCATCCAGCTGTGCGTCTAGATATGGTCAATCCAGGTTGCATCACAGCCCCTGAACGCATTGTGTAAGAATTTCTCTCTCTTTCACTGTCTTTGTTTCATGGGTGTTTCAAAGTAATTTATTTTTATAATGGGGTTTAGCTGCTTTTCACTGCTGTGTTTATGCCGCTTTACACCCACTTGACACACTAACAGATATCAATACATAGGTTTTACGATTATTATTAGTCAGATATATTCTTGTGCGGTGAATAGGGCGTGTTGAGTCCAGTTCTCTGAGGAAGGAGTAGGTCTTGTCTATTACATATTGGGTTTATGGAACGGTATCTGAGCTAATTTGATACCCTTGTTTTATGTATCACCCCACCTCACCTTTCCCGTTAAGCAGCCATAGTGTGTTTTCTGCATGTGTGACTCTGTTCTGTTTTGTAATTCAGTTCAAGTGTAACGGTTTTTACATTCCCTCTATCAGTGATACCTTATGAGAAGTGTCCTTTTCTGTGTGACTTATTTCACTTAGAATCGTCGTACCTAAATCCACTCATCATGCTGCTACTAACCTTACGACATTGATTTCATGGCTGAGTGATATTCCATTGTACATAAGGACCACAACTTCTTTATCCATTTTTCTCTTTCCTGGGATATTTAAGGTGGAATGAAGTGGAGGTCCTGGTCAACAGAGCAGCCCTAAACTTTGGGGTGCTTGTGTCTTGCTCATTTTTAATTTTCCCAATTTATACCCCCATGAGTGGAAGTGCCCTATGCTCTCTAAGCTGTGTTTTTCAGATGTTTCAGAACTCACCGGACACTTCTCCGGAGTGGCTCTTGGCAATTTACATCCCGCCCATCAGTGTAGCAAGGCTCCCATTTCTCCATGGCCTGTCCTGCATTTCTGGTTTTGACACTTTTTTCAGCATGGCCCTTTTGACCGATGGGAAGCGAGACTTCTTTGTAGCGCTGATTTGCCTTTCCAGGTTGCTTGGTTGGCCAAAAAGGGCGTATGCGTTTTTTCCTGAATATATTCAGGAAAAAACGCATACGCCCTTTTTGGCCAAGGGCATCATTGTCAACGTTTTGCCGCTTTTCATGTGCTTTAAAGGCGATTCGTGTCTACCTCCTGAAATCTGTTTCCTGCAATTCTGCCTTGATTTCAAATCCTCTTCTTTGCCTTCCCTCAATATATTTGTGGACGGGAGTTATCATTTATAACTCTGCAGGTTTGTGAATTGCAGTGCCCTGAACCTCCATTTTACAACTCGTTTTTATGGGAGCTGGCCGCAAAATCGCAGAATGTCTTCAGGCCCTGTTCTGGTTCCGGGGGGCAGGCTGAGCCTGTGGTTAATTCTTCTTTCTGATGGGAAAATAGAGTGACCTGTGCCTGTCCCAACACCAAGAGCTAGTCTCTCGTTGGTACCACGTCTTCCCGTTTATCCTCAGGACAAATTGCAACCTGCATGGAACAGGAGGTTAAAGGTGCTGATGCTCCAAGTAGGGAGCTTGCTAGTAAAGCGGCTGGAATGGCGAACCCGGGCACAAGGAGTTGAGAAATGAGGTGCGTTTTAGAAACCTTTCCCCATCACACGGTGTACCATCTTCTGGGTTTCTCATGCATGTTTTTGATGTAGGAAGATGCCCTTGAACCTGGAGATTTGGGACCCATGCGATGGGTACCACGCAGTATTCCTTTAAAGGGTCTGCGTTTGCTCACCCAACCTCACCAAACTTCTCAGCCCCAAGAGTGTCCACCCTTATGTCTCATCCAGCTGTGCGTCTAGATATGGTCAATCCAGGTTGCATCACAGCCCCTGAACGCATTGTGTAAGAATTTCTCTCTCTTTCACTGTCTTTGTTTCATGGGTGTTTCAAAGTAATTTATTTTTATAATGGGGTTTAGCTGCTTTTCACTGCTGTGTTTATGCCGCTTTACACCAACTTGACACACTAACAGAGAGATATCAATACATAGGTTTTACGATTATTATTAGTCAGATATATTCTTGTGCGGTGAATAGGGCGTGTTGAGTCCAGTTCTCTGAGCAAGGAGTAGGTCTTGTCTATTACATATTGGGTTTATGGAATGGTATCTGAGCTAATTTGATACCCTTGTTTTATATATCACCCCACCTCACCTTTCCCGTTAAGCAGCCATAGTGTGTTTTCTGCATGTGTGACGCTGTTCTGTTTTGTAATTCAGTTCAAGTGTAACGCTTTTTACATTCCCTCTATCAGTGATACCTTATGAGACGTGTCCTTTTCTGTGTGACTTATTTCACTTAGAATCGTCGTACCTAAATCCACTCATCATGCTGCTACTAACCTTATGACATTGATTTCATGGCTGAGTGATATTCCATTGTACATAAGGACCACAATTTTATTATCCATTTTTCTCTTTCGTGGGATATTTAAGGTGGAATGAAGTGGAGGTCCTTGTCAACAGAGCAGCCCTCAACTTTGGGGTGCTTGTGTCTTGCTGATTTTTAATTTTCCCAATTTATTCACCCATGAGTGGAAGTGCCCTATGCTCTCTAAGCTGTGTTTTTCAGATGTTTCAGGACACACCGTACACTTCTCCAGAGTGGCTGTTGGCAATTTACATCCCGCCCATCAGTGTAGCAAGGCTCCCATTTCTCCATGGCCTGTACTGCATTTCTGGTTTTGACACTTTTTTCAGCATGGCCCCTTTGACCGATGGGAAGCGAGACTTCTCTGTAGCGCTGATTTGCCTTTCCAGGTTGCTTGGTTGGCCAAAAAGGGCGTATGCGTTTTTTCCTGAATATATTCAGGAAAAAACGCATACGCCCTTTTTGGCCAAGGGCATCATTGTCAACGTTTTGCCGCTTTTCATGTGCTTTAAAGGCGATTCGTATCTACCTCCTGAAATCTGTTTCGTGCAATTCTGCCTTGATTTCAAATCGTCTTCTTTGCCTTCCCTCAATATATTTGTGGACGAGAGTTATCATTTATAACTCTGCAGGTTTGTGAATTGCAGTGCCCTGAACCTCCATTTTACAACTCGCATTTTTGGGAGCTGGCCGCAAAAGCGCAGGATGGCTTCACGCCCTGTTCTTGTTCTGGGGGGCAGGCTGAGCCTGTGGTTAATTCTTTTTCCTGATGGGAAAATAGAATGACCTGTGCCTGTCCCGACACCAAGAGCTAGTCTCTAGTTGGTTCCCCTTCTTCCCGTTCATCCTCGGGACAAATTGCAACCTGTACGGAACCGGAGGTTAAAGGTGCTGATGCTCCAAGTAAGGAGATTGCTAGTAAAGCGGCTGGAATGGCGAACCCGGGCACAAGGAGATGAGAAATGAGGTGCGTTTTAGAAACCTTTCCCCATCACACGGTGTACCATCTTCTGGGTTTCTCATGCATGTTTTCGATGTAGGAAGATGCCATTGAACCTGGAGATTTGGGACCCATGCGATGGGTACCACGCAGTATTACTTTAAAGGGTCTGCGTTTGCTCACCCAACCTCACCAAACCTCTCAGCCCCAAGAGTGTCCACCCTTATGCCTCATCCAGCTGTGGGTCTAGATATGGTCAATCCAGGTTGCATCACAGCCCCTGAACTCATTGTGTAAGAATTTCTATCTCTTTCACTGTCATTGTTTCATGGGTTTTTCAAAGTAATTTATTTTCATAATGGGGTTTAGCTGCTTTTCACGGCTGTGTTTATGCCGCTTTACACCCACTTGACACACTAACAGAGAGATATCAATACATAGGTTTTAAGATTATTACTAGTCAGATATATTCTTGTGCGGTGAATAGGGCGTGTTGAGTCCAGTTCTCTGAGCAAGGAGTAGGTCTTGTCTACTACATATTGGGTTTATGGAACGGTATCTGAGCTAATTTGATACCCTTGTTTTATGTATCACCCCACCTCCCCTTTCCCGTTAAGCAGCCATAGTCTGTTTTCTGCATGTGTGACTCTGTTCTGTTTTGTAATTCAGTTCAAGTGTAACGGTTTTTACATTCCCTCTAAAAGTGATACATTATGAGAAGTGTCCTTTTCTGTGTGACTTATTTCACTTAGAATCGTCGTACCTAAATCCACTCATCATGCTGCTACTAACCATATGACATTGATTTCATGGCTGAGTGATATTCCATTGTACATAAGGACCACAACTTCTTTATCCATTTTTCTCTTTCCTGGGATATTGAAGGTGGAATGAAGTGGAGGTCCTTGTCAACAGAGCAGCCATCAACTTTGGGGTGCTTGTGTCTTGCTGATTTTTAATTTTCCCAATTTATACCCCCATGAGTGGAAGTGCCCTATGCTCTCTAAGCTGTGTTTTTCAGATGTTTCAGGACACACCGTACACTTCTCCAGAGTGGCTGTTGGCAATTTACATCCCGCCCATCAGTGTAGCAAGGCTCCCATTTCTCCATGGCCTGTCCTGCATTTCTGGTTTTGACACTTTTTTCAGCATGGCCCTTTTGACCGATGGGAAGTGAGACTTCTCTGTAGCGCTGATTTGCCTTTCCAGGTTGCTTGGTTGGCCAAAAAGTGCGTATGAGTTTTTTCCTGAATATATTCAGGAAAAAACGCATACGCCCTTTTTGGCCAAGGGCATCATTGTCAACGTTTTGCCGCTTTTCATGTGCTTTAAAGGCGATTCGTATCTACCTCCTGAAATCTGTTTCGTGCAATTCTGCCTTGATTTCAAATCCTCTTCTTTGCCTTCCCTCAATATATTTGTGGACGAGAGTTATCATTTATAACTCTGCAGGTTTGTGAATTGCAGTGTCCTGAACCTCCATTTTACAACTCGCATTTTTGGGAGCTGGCCGCAAAAGCGTAGGATGGCTTCAGGCCCTGTTCTTGTTCCGGGGGGCAGGCTGAGCCTGTGGTTAATTCTTCTTCCTGATGGGAAAATAGAGTGACCTGTGCCTGTCCCGACACCAAGAGCTAGTCTCTCGTTGGTTCCCCGTCTTCCCGTTCATCCTCAGGACAAATTGCAAGCTGTACGGAACCGGAGGTTAAAGGTGCTGATGGTCCAAGTAGGGAGATTGCTAGTAAAGCGGCTGGAATGGCGAACCCGGGCACAAGGAGATGAGAAATGAGGTGCGTTTTAGAAACCTTTCCCCATCACACGGTGTACCATCTTCTGGGTTTTTCATGCATGTTTTCGATGTAGGAAGATGCCATTGAACCTGGAGATTTGGGACCCATGCGATGGGTACCACGCAGTATTACTTTAAAGGGTCTGCGTTTGCTCACCCAACCTCACCAAACCTCTCAGCCCCAAGAGTGTCCACCCTTATGTCTCATCCAGCTGTGGGTCTAGATATGGTCAATCCAGGTTGCATCACAGCCCCTGAACTCATTGTGTAAGAATTTCTATCTCTTTCACTGTCTTTGTTTCATGGGTGTTTCAAAGTAATTTATTTTTATAATGGGGTTTAGCTGCTTTTCACTGCTGTGTTTATGCCGCTTTACACCCACTTGACACACTAACAGAGAGATATCAGTACATAAGTTTTAAGATTATTACTAGTCAGATATATTCTTGTGCGGTGAATAGGGCGTGTTGAGTCCAGTTCTCTGAGCAAGGAGTAGGTCTTGTCTACTACATATTGGGTTTATGGAACGGTATCTGAGCTAATTTGAAACCCTTGTTTTATGTATCACCCCACCTCACCTTTCCCGTTAAGCAGCCATAGTGTGTTTTCTGCATGTGTGACTCTGTTCTGTTTTGTAATTCAGTTCAAGTGTAACGGTTTTTACATTCCCTCTATCAGTGATACCTTATGAGAAGTGTCCTTTTCTGTGTGACTTATTTCACTTAGAATCGTCGTACCTAAATCCACTCATCATGCTGCTACTAACCTTATGACATTGATTTCATGGCTGAGTGATATTCCATTGTACATAAGGACCACAACTTCTTTATCCATTTTTCTCTTTCCTTGGATATTTAAGGTGGAATGAAGTGGAGGTCCTTGTCAACAGAGCAGCCCTCAACTTTGGGGTGCTTGTGTCTTGCTGATTTTTCATTTTCCCAATTTATACCCCCATGAGTGGAAGTGCCCTATGCTCTCTAAGCTGTGTTTTTCAGATGTTTCAGGACACACCGTACACTTCTCCAGAGTGGCAGTTGGCAATTTACATCCCGCCCATCAGTGTAGCAAGGCTCCCATTTCTCCATGGCCTGTCCTGCATTTCTGGTTTTGACACTTTTTTCAGCATGGCCCTTTTGACCGATGGGAAGCGAGACTTCTCTGTTGCGCTGATTTGCCTTTCCAGGTTGCTTGGTTGGCCAAAAAGGGCGTATGCGTTTTTTCCTGAATATATTCAGGAAAAAACGCATACGCCCTTTTTGGCCAAGGGCATCATTGCCAACGTTTTGCCGCTTTTCATGTGCTTTAAAGGCGATTCATATCTACCTCCTGAAATCTGTTTCGTGCAATTCTGCCTTGATTTCAAATCCTCTTCTTTGCCTTCCCTCAATATATTTGTGGACGAGAGTTATCATTTATAACTCTGCAGGTTTGTGAATTGCAGTGCCCTGAACCTCCATTTTACAACTCGCTTTTTTGGGAGCTGGCCGCAAAAGCGCAGGATGGCTTCAGGCCCTGTTCTGGTTCCGGGGGGCAGGCTGAGCCTGTAGTTAATTCTTCTTCCTGATGGGAAAATAGAGTGACCTGTGCCTGTCCCAACACCAAGAGCTAGTCTCTCGTTGGTTCCCCGTCTTCCCGTTCATCTTCAGGACAAATTGCAACCTGTACGGAACAGGAGGTTAAAGGTGCTGATGCTCCAAGTAGGGAGATTGCTAGTAAAGCGGCTGGAATGGTGAACCCGGGCACAAGGAGATGAGAAATGAGGTGCGTTTTAGAAACATTTCCCCATCACACGGTGTACCATCTTCTGGGTTTCTCATGCATGTTTTCGATGTAGGAAGATGCCCTTGAACCTGGAGATTTGGAACCCATGTGATGGGTACCACGCAGTATTACTTTAAAGGGTCTGCGTTTGCTCACCCAACCTCACCAAACCTCTCAGCCCCAAGAGTGTCCACCCTTATGTCTCATCCAGCTGTGGGTCTAGATATGGTCAATCCAGGTTGCATCACAGCCCCTGAACTCATTGTGTAAGAATTTCTATCTCTTTCACTGTTGTTGTTTCATGGGTTTTTCAAAGTAATTTATTTTCATAATTGGGTTTAGCTGCTTTTCACGGCTGTGTTTATGCCGCTTTACACCCACTTGACACACTAACAGAGAGATATCAATACATAGGTTTTAAGATTATTACTAGTCAGATATATTCTTGTGCGGTGAATAGGGCGTGTTGAGTCCACTTCTCTGAGCAAGGAGTAGGTCTTGTCTACTACATATTGGGTTTATGGAACGGTATCTGAGCTAATTTGATACCCTTGTTTTATGTATCACCCCACCTCACCTTTCCCGTTAAGCAGCCATAGTGTGTTTTCTGCATGTGTGACTCTGTTCTGTTTTGTAATTCAGTTCAAGTGTAACGGTTTTTACATTCCCTCTATCAGTGATACCTTATGAGAAGTGTCCTTTTCTGTGTGACTTATTTCACTTAGAATCGTCGTACCTAAATCCACTCATCATGCTGCTACTAACCTTATGACATTGATTTCATGGCTGAGTGATATTCCATTGTACATAAGGACCACAACTTCTTTATCCATTTTTCTCTTTCCTTGGATATTTAAGGTGGAATGAAGTGGAGGTCCTTGTCAACAGAGCAGCCCTCAACTTTGGGGTGCTTGTGTCTTGCTGATTTTTCATTTTCCCAATTTATACCCCCATGAGTGGAAGTGTCCTATGCTCTCTAAGCTGTGTTTTTCAGATGTTTCAGGACACACCGTACACTTCTCCAGAGTGGCTGTTGGCAATTTACATCCCGCCCATCAGTGTAGCAAGGCTCCCATTTCTCCATGGCCTGTCCTGCATTTCTGGTTTTGACACTTTTTTCAGCATGGCCCTTTTGACCGATGGGAAGCGAGACTTCTCTGTTGCGCTGATTTGCCTTTCCAGGTTGCTTGGTTGGCCAAAAAGGGCGTATGCGTTTTTTCCTGAATATATTCAGGAAAAAACGCATACGCCCTTTTTGGCCAAGGGCATCATTGTCAACGTTTTGCCGCTTTTCATGTGCTTTAAAGGCGATTCATATCTACCTCCTGAAATCTGTTTCGTGCAATTCTGCCTTGATTTCAAATCGTCTTCTTTGCCTTCCCTCAATATATTTGTGGACGAGAGTTATCATTTATAACTCTGCAGGTTTGTGAATTGCAGTGCCCTGAACCTCCATTTTACAACTCGCTTTTTTGGGAGCTGGCCGCAAAAGCGCAGGATGGCTTCAGGCCCTGTTCTGGTTCCGGGGGGCAGGCTGAGCCTGTGGTTAATTCTTCTTCCTGATGGGAAAATAGAGTGACCTGTGCCTGTCCCGACACCAAGAGCTAGTCTCTCGTTGGTTCCCCATCTTCCCGTTCATCTTCAGGACAAATTGCAACCTGTACGGAACAGGAGGTTAAAGGTGCTGATGCTCCAAGTAGGGAGATTGCTAGTAAAGCGGCTGGAATGGTGAACCCGGGCACAAGGAGATGAGAAATGAGGTGCGTTTTAGAAACCTTTCCCCATCACACGGTGTACCATCTTCTGGGTTTCTCATGCATGTTTTCGATGTAGGAAGATGCCCTTGAACCTGGAGATTTGGAACCCATGTGATGGGTACCACGCAGTATTACTTTAAAGGGTCTGCGTTTGCTCACCCAACCTCACCAAACCTCTCAGCCCCAAGAGTGTCCACCCTTATGTCTCATCCAGCTGTGGGTCTAGATATGGTCAATCCAGGTTGCATCACAGCCCCTGACCTCATTGTGTAAGAATTTCTATCTCTTTCACTGTCGTTGTTTCATGGGTTTTTCAAAGTAATTTATTTTCATAATTGGGTTTAGCTGCTTTTCACGGCTGTGTTTATGCCGCTTTACACCCACTTGACACACTAACAGAGAGATATCAATACATAGGTTTTACGATTATTATTAGTCAGATATATTCTTGTGCGGTGAATAGGGCGTGTTGAGTCCAGTTCTCTGAGCAAGGAGTAGGTCTTGTCTACTACATATTGGGTTTATGGAACGGTATCTGAGCTAATTTGATACCCTTGTTTTATGTATCACCCCACCTCACCTTTCCCGTTAAGCAGCCATAGTGTGTTTTCTGCATGTGTGACTCTGTTCTGTTTTGTAATTCAGTTCAAGTGTAACGGTTTTTACATTCCCTCTATCAGTGATACCTTATGAGAAGTGTCCTTTTCTGTGTGACTTATTTCACTTAGAATCGTCGTACCTAAATCCACTCATCATGCTGCTACTAACCTTATGACATTGATTTCATGGCTGAGTGATATTCCATTGTACATAAGGACCACAACTTCTTTATCCATTTTTCTCTTTCCTTGGATATTTAAGGTGGAATGAAGTGGAGGTCCTTGTCAACAGAGCAGCCCTCACCTTTGGGGTGCTTGTGTCTTGCTGATTTTTCATTTTCCCAATTTATACCCCCATGAGTGGAAGTGCCCTATGCTCTCTAAGCTGTGTTTTTCAGATGTTTCAGGACACACCGTACACTTCTCCAGAGTGGCTGTTGGCAATTTACATCCCGCCCATCAGTGTAGCAAGGCTCCCATTTCTCCATGGCCTGTCCTGCATTTCTGGTTTTGACACTTTTTTCAGCATGGCCCTTTTGACCGATGGGAAGCGAGACTTCTCTGTTGCGCTGATTTGCCTTTCCAGGTTGCTTGGTTGGCCAAAAAGGGCGTATGCGTTTTTTCTTGAATATATTCAGGAAAAAACGCATACGCCCTTTTTGGCCAAGGGCATCATTGTCAACGTTTTGCCGCTTTTCATGTGCTTTAAAGGCGATTCATATCTACCTCCTGAAATCTGTTTCGTGCAATTCTGCCTTGATTTCAAATCGTCTTCTTTGCCTTCCCTCAATATATTTGTGGACGAGAGTTATCATTTATAACTCTGCAGGTTTGTGAATTGCAGTGCCCTGAACCTCCATTTTACAACTCGCTTTTTTGGGAGCTGGCCGCAAAAGCGCAGGATGGCTTCAGGCCCTGTTCTGGTTCCGGGGGGCAGGCTGAGCCTGTGGTTAATTCTTCTTCCTGATGGGAAAATAGAGTGACCTGTGCCTGTCCCGACACCAAGAGCTAGTCTCTCGTTGGTTCCCCGTCTTCCCGTTCATCTTCAGGACAAATTGCAACCTGTACGGAACAGGAGGTTAAAGGTGCTGATGCTCCAAGTAGGGAGATTGCTAGTAAAGCGGCTGGAATGGTGAACCCGGGCACAAGGAGATGAGAAATGAGGTGCGTTTTAGAAACCTTTCCCCATCACACGGTGTACCATCTTCTGGGTTTCTCATGCATGTTTTCGATGTAGGAAGATGCCCTTGAACCTGGAGATTTGGAACCCATGTGATGGGTACCACGCAGTATTACTTTAAAGGGTCTGCGTTTGCTCACCCAACCTCACCAAACCTCTCAGCCCCAAGAGTGTCCACCCTTATGTCTCATCCAGCTGTGGGTCTAGATATGGTCAATCCAGGTTGCATCACAGCCCCTGAACTCGTTGTGTAAGAATTTCTATCTCTTTCACTGTCGTTGTTTCATGGGTTTTTCAAAGTAATTTATTTTCATAATTGGGTTTAGCTGCTTTTCACGGCTGTGTTTATGCCGCTTTACACCCACTTGACACACTAACAGAGAGATATCAATACATAGGTTTTAAGATTATTACTAGTCAGATATATTCTTGTGCGGTGAATAGGGCGTGTTGAGTCCACTTCTCTGAGCAAGGAGTAGGTCTTGTCTACTACATATTGGGTTTATGGAACGGTATCTGAGCTAATTTGATACCCTTGTTTTATGTATCACCCCACCTCACCTTTCCCGTTAAGCAGCCATAGTGTGTTTTCTGCATGTGTGACTCTGTTCTGTTTTGTAATTCAGTTCAAGTGTAACGGTTTTTACATTCCCTCTATCAGTGATACCTTATGAGAAGTGTCCTTTTCTGTGTGACTTATTTCACTTAGAATCGTCGTACCTAAATCCACTCATCATGCTGCTACTAACCTTATGACATTGATTTCATGGCTGAGTGATATTCCATTGTACATAAGGACCACAACTTCTTTATCCATTTTTCTCTTTCCTTGGATATTTAAGGTGGAATGAAGTGGAGGTCTTTGTCAACAGAGCAGCCCTCAACTTTGGGGTGCTTGTGTCTTGCTGATTTTTCATTTTCCCAATTTATACCCCCATGAGTGGAAGTGCCCTATGCTCTCTAAGCTGTGTTTTTCAGATGTTTCAGGACACACCGTACACTTCTCCAGAGTGGCTGTTGGCAATTTACATCCCGCCCATCAGTGTAGCAAGGCTCCCATTTCTCCATGGCCTGTCCTGCATTTCTGGTTTTGACACTTTTTTCAGCATGGCCCTTTTGACCGACGGGTAGCGAGTCTTCTTTGTAGCGCTGATTTGCCTTTCCAGGTTGCTTGGTTGGCCAAAAAGGGCGTATGCGTTTTTTCCTGAATATATTCAGGAAAAAACGCATACGCCCTTTTTGGCCAAGGGCATCATTGTCAACGTTTTGCCGCTTTTCATGTGCTTTAAAGGCGATTCGAATCTACCTCCTGAAATCTGTTTCCTGCAATTCTGCCTTGATTTCAAATCCTCTTCTTTGCCTTCCCTCAATATATTTGTGGACGAGAGTTATCATTTATAACTCTGCAGGTTTGTGAATTGCAGTGCCCTGAAGCTCCATTTTACAACTCGCTTTTTTGGGAGCTGGCCGCAAAAGCGCAGGATGGCTTCAGGCCCTGTTCTGGTTCCGGGGGGCAGGAGGAGCCTCTGGTTAATTCTTCTTCCTGATGGGAAAATAGAGTGACCTGTGCCTGTCCCGACACCAAGAGCTAGTCTCTCGTTGGTTCCCCGTCTTCCCGTTCATCTTCAGGACAAATTGCAACCTGTACGGAACAGGAGGTTAAAGGTGCTGATGCTCCAAGTAGGGAGATTGCTAGTAAAGCGGCTGGAATGGTGAACCCGGGCACAAGGAGATGAGAAATGAGGTGCGTTTTAGAAACCTTTCCCCATCACACGGTGTACCATCTTCTGGGTTTCTCATGCATGTTTTCGATGTAGGAAGATGCCCTTGAACCTGGAGATTTGGAACCCATGTGATGGGTACCACGCAGTATTATTTTAAAGGGTCTGCGTTTGCTCACCCAACCTCACCAAACCTCTCAGCCCCAAGAGTGTCCACCCTTATGTCTCATCCAGCTGTGGGTCTAGATATGGTCAATCCAGGTTGCATCACAGCCCCTGAACTCATTGTGTAAGAATTTCTATCTCTTTCACTGTCGTTGTTTCATGGGTTTTTCAAAGTAATTTATTTTCATAATGGGGTTTAGCTGCTTTTCACGGCTGTGTTTATGCCGCTTTACACCCACTTGACACACTAACAGAGAGATATCAATACATAGGTTTTAAGATTATTACTAGTCAGATATATTCTTGTGCGGTGAATAGGGCGTGTTGAGTCCACTTCTCTGAGCAAGGAGTAGGTCTTGTCTACTACATATTGGGTTTATGGAACGGTATCTGAGCTAATTTGATACCCTTGTTTTATGTATCACCCCACCTCACCTTTCCCGTTAAGCAGCCATAGTGTGTTTTCTGCATGTGTGACTCTGTTCTGTTTTGTAATTCAGTTCAAGTGTAACGGTTTTTACATTCCCTCTATCAGTGATACCTTATGAGAAGTGTCCTTTTCTGTGTGACTTATTTCACTTAGAATCGTCGTACCTAAATCCACTCATCATGCTGCTACTAACCTTATGACATTGATTTCATGGCTGAGTGATATTCCATTGTACATAAGGACCACAACTTCTTTATCCATTTTTCTCTTTCCTTGGATATTTAAGGTGGAATGAAGTGGAGGTCCTTGTCAACAGAGCAGCCCTCACCTTTGGGGTGCTTGTGTCTTGCTGATTTTTCATTTTCCCAATTTATACCCCCATGAGTGGAAGTGCCCTATGCTCTCTAAGCTGTGTTTTTCAGATGTTTCAGGACACACCGTACACTTCTCCAGAGTGGCTGTTGGCAATTTACATCCCGCCCATCAGTGTAGCAAGGCTCCCATTTCTCCATGGCCTGTCCTGCATTTCTGGTTTTGACACTTTTTTCAGCATGGCCCTTTTGACCGATGGGAAGCGAGACTTCTCTGTTGCGCTGATTTGCCTTTCCAGGTTGCTTGGTTGGCCAAAAAGGGCGTATGCGTTTTTTCTTGAATATATTCAGGAAAAAACGCATACGCCCTTTTTGGCCAAGGGCATCATTGTCAACGTTTTGCCGCTTTTCATGTGCTTTAAAGGCGATTCATATCTACCTCCTGAAATCTGTTTCGTGCAATTCTGCCTTGATTTCAAATCGTCTTCTTTGCCTTCCCTCAATATATTTGTGGACGAGAGTTATCATTTATAACTCTGCAGGTTTGTGAATTGCAGTGCCCTGAACCTCCATTTTACAACTCGCTTTTTTGGGAGCTGGCCGCAAAAGCGCAGGATGGCTTCAGGCCCTGTTCTGGTTCCGGGGGGCAGGCTGAGCCTGTGGTTAATTCTTCTTCCTGATGGGAAAATAGAGTGACCTGTGCCTGTCCCGACACCAAGAGCTAGTCTCTCGTTGGTTCCCCGTCTTCCCGTTCATCTTCAGGACAAATTGCAACCTGTACGGAACAGGAGGTTAAAGGTGCTGATGCTCCAAGTAGGGAGATTGCTAGTAAAGCGGCTGGAATGGTGAACCCGGGCACAAGGAGATGAGAAATGAGGTGCGTTTTAGAAACCTTTCCCCATCACACGGTGTACCATCTTCTGGGTTTCTCATGCATGTTTTCGATGTAGGAAGATGCCCTTGAACCTGGAGATTTGGAACCCATGTGATGGGTACCACGCAGTATTACTTTAAAGGGTCTGCGTTTGCTCACCCAACCTCACCAAACCTCTCAGCCCCAAGAGTGTCCACCCTTATGTCTCATCCAGCTGTGGGTCTAGATATGGTCAATCCAGGTTGCATCACAGCCCCTGAACTCATTGTGTAAGAATTTCTATCTCTTTCACTGTCGTTGTTTCATGGGTTTTTCAAAGTAATTTATTTTCATAATTGGGTTTAGCTGCTTTTCACGGCTGTGTTTATGCCGCTTTACACCCACTTGACACACTAACAGAGAGATATCAATACATAGGTTTTAAGATTATTACTAGTCAGATATATTCTTGTGCGGTGAATAGGGCGTGTTGAGTCCACTTCTCTGAGCAAGGAGTAGGTCTTGTCTACTACATATTGGGTTTATGGAACGGTATCTGAGCTAATTTGATACCCTTGTTTTATGTATCACCCCACCTCACCTTTCCCGTTAAGCAGCCATAGTGTGCTTTCTGCATGTGTGACTCTGTTCTGTTTTGTAATTCAGTTCAAGTGTAACGGTTTTTACATTCCCTCTATCAGTGATACCTTATGCGAAGTGTCCTTTTCTGTGTGACTTATTTCACTTAGAATCGTCGTACCTAAATCCACTCATCATGCTGCTACTAACCTTATGACATTGATTTCATGGCTGAGTGATATTCCATTGTACATAAGGACCACAACTTCTTTATCCATTTTTCTCTTTCCTTGGATATTTAAGGTGGAATGAAGTGGAGGTCTTTGTCAACAGAGCAGCCCTCAACTTTGGGGTGCTTGTGTCTTGCTGATTTTTCATTTTCCCAATTTATACCCCCATGAGTGGAAGTGCCCTATGCTCTCTAAGCTGTGTTTTTCAGATGTTTCAGGACACACCGTACACTTCTCCAGAGTGGCTGTTGGCAATTTACATCCCGCCCATCAGTGTAGCAAGGCTCCCATTTCTCCATGGCCTGTCCTGCATTTCTGGTTTTGACACTTTTTTCAGCATGGCCCTTTTGACCGACGGGTAGCGAGTCTTCTTTGTAGCGCTGATTTGCCTTTCCAGGTTGCTTGGTTGGCCAAAAAGGCCTATGCGTTTTTTCCTGAATATATTCAGGAAAAAACGCATACGCCCTTTTTGGCCAAGGGCATCATTGTCAACGTTTTGCCGCTTTTCATGTGCTTTAAAGGCGATTCGAATCTACCTCCTGAAATCTGTTTCCTGCAATTCTGCCTTGATTTCAAATCCTCTTCTTTGCCTTCCCTCAATATATTTGTGGACGAGAGTTATCATTTATAACTCTGCATGTTTGTGAATTGCAGTGCCCTGAAGCTCCATTTTACAACTCGCTTTTTTGGGAGCTGGCCGCAAAAGCGCAGGATGGCTTCAGGCCCTGTTCTGGTTCCGGGGGGGAGGATGAGCCTCTGGTTAATTCTTCTTCCTGATGGGAAAATAGAGTGACCTGTGCCTGTCCCAACACCAAGAGCTAGTCTCTCACTGGTTCCCCGTCTACCCGTTCATCCTCAGGACAAATTGCAACCTGTATGGAACAGGAGGTTAAAGGTGCTGATGCTCCAAGTAGGGAGATTGTTAGTAAAGCAGATGGAATGGCGAACCCGGGCACAAGGAGAAGAGAAATGAGGTGCGTTTTAGAAACCTTTCCCCATCACATGGTGTACCATCTTTTTGTTTTCTCATGCATGTTTTCGATGTAGGAAGATGCCCTTGAACCTGGAGATTTGGGACCCATGCGATGGGTACCACACAGTATTACTTTAAAGGGTCTGCGTTTGCTCACCCAACCTCACCAAACCTCTCAGCCCCAAGAGTGTCCACCCTTATGTCTCATCCAGCTGTGGGTCTAGATATGGTCAATCCAGGTTGCATCACAGCCCCTGAACGCATTGTGTAAGAATTTCTCTCTCTTTCACTGTCTTTGTTTCATGGGTTTTTCAAAGTAATTTATTTTGATAATGGGGTTTAGCTGCTTTTCACTGCTGTGTTTATGCCGCTTTACACCCACTTGACACACTAACAGAGAGATATCAATACATAGGTTTTAAGATTATTACTAGTCAGATATATTCTTGTGCGGTGAATAGGGCGTGTTGAGTCCAGTTCTCTGAGCAAAGAGTAGGTCTTGTCTATTACATATTGGGTTTATGGAACGGTATCTGAGCTAATTTGAAACCCTTGTTTTATGTATCACCCCACCTCACCTTTCCCGTTAAGCAGCCATAGTGTGTTTTCTGCATGTGTGACTCTGTTCTGTTTTGTAATTCAGTTCAAGTGTAACGGCTTTTACATTCCCTCTATAAGTGATACCTTATGAGAAGTGTCTTTTCTGTGTGACTTATTTCACTTAGAATCGTCGTACCTAAATCCACTCATCATGCTGCTACTAGCCTTATGACATTGATTTCATGGCTGAGTGATATTCCATTGTACATAAGGACCACAACTTCTTTATCCATTTTTCTCTTTCCTGGGATATTGAAGGTGGAATGAAGTGGAGGTCCTTTTCAACAGAGCAGCCCTAAACTTTGAGGTGCTTGTGTCTTGCTGATTTTTCATTTTCCCAATTTATATCCCCATAAGTGGAAGTGCCCTATGCTCTCTAAGCTGTGTTTTTTAGATGTTTCAGGACACACCGTACACTTCTCCAGAGTGGCTGTTGGCAATTTACATCCCGCCCATCAGTTTAGCAAGGCTCCCATTTCTCCATGGCCTGTCCTGCATTTCTGGTTTTGAGACTTTTTTCAGCATGGCCCTTTTGACCGACGGGTAGCGAGTCTTCTTTGTAGCGCTGATTTGCCTTTCCAGGTTGCTTGGTTGGCCAAAAAGGGCGTATGCGTTTTTTCCTGAATATATTCAGGAAAAAACGCATACGCCCTTTGTGGCCAAGGGCATCATTGTCAACGTTTTGCCACTTTTCATGTGCTTTAAAGGCGATTCGAATCTACCTCCTGAAATCTGTTTCCTGCAATTCTGCCTTGATTTCAAATCCTCTTCTTTGCCTTCCCTCAATATATTTGTGGACGAGAGTTATCATTTATAACTCTGCAGGTTTGTGAATTGCAGTGCCCTGAAGCTCCATTTTACAACTCGCTTTTTTGGGAGCTGGCCGCAAAAGCGCAGGATGGCTTCAGGCCCTGTTCTGGTTCCGGGGGGGAGGAGGAGCCTCTGGTTAATTCTTCTTCCTGATGGGAAAATAGAGTGACCTGTGCCTGTCCCAACACCAAGAGCTAGTCTCTCACTGGTTCCCCGTCTACCCGTTCATCCTCAGGACAAATTGCAACCTGTACGGAACAGGAGGTTAAAGGTGCTGATGCTCCAAGTAGGGAGATTGTTAGTAAAGCGGCTGGAATGGCGAACCCGGGCACAAGGAGAAGAGAAATGAGGTGCGTTTTAGAAACCTTTCCCCATCACATGGTGTACCATCTTTTTGTTTTCTCATGCATGTTTTCGATGTAGGAAGATGCCCTTGAACCTGGAGATTTGGGACCCATGCGATGGGTACCACGCAGTATTACTTTAAAGGGTCTGCGTTTGCTCACCCAACCTCACCAAACCTCTCAGCCCCAAGAGAGTCCACCCTTATGTCTCATCCAGCTGTGGGTCTAGATATGGTCAATCCAGGTTGCATCACAGCCCCTGAACGCATTGTGTAAGAATTTCTCTCTCTTTCACTGTCTTTGTTTCATGGGTTTTTCAAAGTAATTTATTTTGATAATGGGGTTTAGCTGCTTTTCACTGCTGTGTTTATGCCGCTTTACACCCACTTGACACACTAACAGAGAGATATCAATACATAGGTTTTAAGATTATTACTAGTCAGATATATTCTTGTGCGGTGAATAGGGTGTGTTGAGGCCAGTTCTCTGAGCAAAGAGTAGGTCTTGTCTATTACATATTGGGTTTATGGAACGGTATCTGAGCTAATTTGAAACCCTTGTTTTATGTATCACGCCACCTCACCTTTCCCGTTAAGCAGCCATAGTGTGTTTTCTGCATGTGTGACTCTGTTCTGTTTTGTAATTCAGTTCAAGTGTAACGCTTTTTACATTCCCTCCTTAAGTGATACCTTATGAGAAGTGTCCTTTTCTGTGTGACTTATTTCACTTAGAATCGTCGTACCTAAATCCACTCATCATGCTGCTACTAGCCTTATGACATTGATTTCATGGCTGAGTGATATTCCATTGTACATAAGGACCACAACTTCTTTATCCATTTTTCTCTTTCCTGGGATATTGAAGGTGGAATGAAGTGGAGGTCCTTGTCAACAGAGCAGCCCTAAACTTTGGGGTGCTTGTGTCTTGCTGATTTTTCATTTTCCCAATTTATACCCCCATGAGTGGAAGTGCCCTATGCTCTCTAAGCTGTGTTTTTTAGATGTTTCAGGACACACCGTACACTTCTCCAGAGTGGCTGTTGGCAATTTACATCCCGCCCATCAGTGTAGCAAGGCTCCCATTTCTCCATGGCCTGTCCTGCATTTCTGGTTTTGACACGTTTTTCAGCATGGCCCTTTTGACTGACGGGTAGCGAGTCTTCTTTGTAGCGCTGATTTGCCTTTCCAGGTTGCTTGGTTGGCCAAAAAGGGCGTATGCGTTTTTTCCTGAATATATTCAGGAAAAAACGCATACGCCCTTTTTGGCCAAGGGCATCATTGTCAACGTTTTGCCGCTTTTCATGTGCTTTAAAGGCGATTCGAATCTACCTCCTGAAATCTGTTTCCTGCAATTCTGCCTTGATTTCAAATCCACTTCTTTGCCTTCCCTCAATATATTTGTGGACGAGAGTTATCATTTATAACTCTGCAGGTTTGTGAATTGCAGTGCCCTGAAGCTCCATTTTACAACTCGCTTTTTTGGGAGCTGGCCGCAAAAGCGCAGGATGGCTTCAGGCCCTGTTCTGGTTCCGGGGGGGAGGATGAGCCTCTGGTTAATTCTTCTTCCTGATGGGAAAATAGAGTGACCTGTGCCTGTCCCAACACCAAGAGCTAGTCTCTCACTGGTTCCCCGTCTACCCGTTCATCCTCAGGACAAATTGCAACCTGTACGGAACAGGAGGTTAAAGGTGCTGATGCTCCAAGTAGGGAGATTGTTAGTAAAGCGGCTGGAATGGCGAACCCGGGCACAAGGAGAAGAGAAATGAGGTGCGTTTTAGAAACCTTTCCCCATCACATGGTGTACCATCTTTTTGTTTTCTCATGCATGTTTTCGATGTAGGAAGATGCCCTTGAACCTGGAGATTTGGGACCCATGCAATGGGTACCACGCAGTATTACTTTAAAGGGTCTGCGTTTGCTCACCCAACCTCACCAAACCTCTCAGCCCCAAGAGTGTCCACCCTTATGTCTCATCCAGCTGTGGGTCTAGATATGGTCAATCCAGGTTGCATCACAGCCCCTGAACGCATTGTGTAAGAATTTCTCTCTCTTTCACTGTCTTTGTTTCATGGGTGTTTCAAAGTAATTTATTTTGATAATGGGGTTTAGCTGCTTTTCACTGCTGTGTTTATGCCGCTTTACACCCACTTGACACACTAACAGAGAGATATCAATACATAGGTTTTAAGATTATTACTAGTCAGATATATTCTTGTGCGGTGAATAGGGCGTGTTGAGTCCAGTTCTCTGAGCAAGGAGTAGGTCTTGTCTATTACATATTGGGTTTATGGAACGGTATCTGAGCTAATTTGAAACCCTTGTTTTATGTATCACCCCACCTCACCTTTCCCGTTAAGCAGCCATAGTGTGTTTTCTGCATGTGTGACTCTGTTCTGTTTTGTAATTCAGTTCAAGTGTAACGGTTTTTACATTCCCTCTATCAGTGATACCTTATGAGAAGTGTCCTTTTCTGTGTGACTTATTTCACTTAGAATCATCGTACCTAAATCCACTCATCATGCTGCTACTAACCTTATGACATTGATTTCATGGCTGAGTGATATTCCATTGTACATAAGGACCACAACTTCTTTATCCATTTTTCTCTTTCCTTGGATATTTAAGGTGGAATGAAGTGGAGGTCTTTGTCAACAGAGCAGCCCTCAACTTTGGGGTGCTTGTGTCTTGCTGATTTTTCATTTTCCCAATTTATACCCCCATGAGTGGAAGTGCCCTATGCTCTCTAAGCTGTGTTTTTCAGATGTTTCAGGACACACCGTACACTTCTCCAGAGTGGCTGTTGGCAATTTACATCCCGCCCATCAGTGTAGCAAGGCTCCCATTTCTCCATGGCCTGTCCTGCATTTCTGGTTTTGACACTTTTTTCAGCATGGCCCTTTTGACCGACGGGTAGCGAGTCTTCTTTGTAGCGCTGATTTGCCTTTCCAGGTTGCTTGGTTGGCCAAAAAGGGCGTATGCGTTTTTTCCTGAATATATTCAGGAAAAAACGCATACGCCCTTTTTGGCCAAGGGCATCATTGTCAACGTTTTGCCGCTTTTCATGTGCTTTAAAGGCGATTCGAATCTACCTCCTGAAATCTGTTTCCTGCAATTCTGCCTTGATTTCAAATCCTCTTCTTTGCCTTCCCTCAATATATTTGTGGACGAGAGTTATCATTTATAACTCTGCATGTTTGTGAATTGCAGTGCCCTGAAGCTCCATTTTACAACTCGCTTTTTTGGGAGCTGGCCGCAAAAGCGCAGGATGGCTTCAGGCCCTGTTCTGGTTCCGGGGGGGAGGATGAGCCTCTGGTTAATTCTTCTTCCTGATGGGAAAATAGAGTGACCTGTGCCTGTCCCAACACCAAGAGCTAGTCTCTCACTGGTTCCCCGTCTACCCGTTCATCCTCAGGACAAATTGCAACCTGTATGGAACAGGAGGTTAAAGGTGCTGATGCTCCAAGTAGGGAGATTGTTAGTAAAGCAGATGGAATGGCGAACCCGGGCACAAGGAGAAGAGAAATGAGGTGCGTTTTAGAAACCTTTCCCCATCACATGGTGTACCATCTTTTTGTTTTCTCATGCATGTTTTCGATGTAGGAAGATGCCCTTGAACCTGGAGATTTGGGACCCATGCGATGGGTACCACACAGTATTACTTTAAAGGGTCTGCGTTTGCTCACCCAACCTCACCAAACCTCTCAGCCCCAAGAGTGTCCACCCTTATGTCTCATCCAGCTGTGGGTCTAGATATGGTCAATCCAGGTTGCATCACAGCCCCTGAACGCATTGTGTAAGAATTTCTCTCTCTTTCACTGTCTTTGTTTCATGGGTTTTTCAAAGTAATTTATTTTGATAATGGGGTTTAGCTGCTTTTCACTGCTGTGTTTATGCCGCTTTACACCCACTTGACACACTAACAGAGAGATATCAATACATAGGTTTTAAGATTATTACTAGTCAGATATATTCTTGTGCGGTGAATAGGGCGTGTTGAGTCCAGTTCTCTGAGCAAAGAGTAGGTCTTGTCTATTACATATTGGGTTTATGGAACGGTATCTGAGGTAATTTGAAACCCTTGTTTTATGTATCACCCCACCTCACCTTTCCCGTTAAGCAGCCATAGTGTGTTTTCTGCATGTGTGACTCTGTTCTGTTTTGTAATTCAGTTCAAGTGTAACGGCTTTTACATTCCCTCTATAAGTGATACCTTATGAGAAGTGTCTTTTCTGTGTGACTTATTTCACTTAGAATCGTCGTACCTAAATCCACTCATCATGCTGCTACTAGCCTTATGACATTGATTTCATGGCTGAGTGATATTCCATTGTACATAAGGACCACAACTTCTTTATCCATTTTTCTCTTTCCTGGGATATTGAAGGTGGAATGAAGTGGAGGTCCTTGTCAACAGAGCAGCCCTAAACTTTGAGGTGCTTGTGTCTTGCTGATTTTTCATTTTTCCAATTTATATCCCCATAAGTGGAAGTGCCCTATGCTCTCTAAGCTGTGTTTTTTAGATGTTTCAGGACACACCGTACACTTCTCCAGAGTGGCTGTTGGCAATTTACATCCCGCCCATCAGTTTAGCAAGGCTCCCATTTCTCCATGGCCTGTCCTGCATTTCTGGTTTTGAGACTTTTTTCAGCATGGCCCTTTTGACCGACGGGTAGCGAGTCTTCTTTGTAGCGCTGATTTGCCTTTCCAGGTTGCTTGGTTGGCCAAAAAGGGCGTATGCGTTTTTTCCTGAATATATTCAGGAAAAAACGCATACGCCCTTTGTGGCCAAGGGCATCATTGTCAACGTTTTGCCACTTTTCATGTGCTTTAAAGGCGATTCGAATCTACCTCCTGAAATCTGTTTCCTGCAATTCTGCCTTGATTTCAAATCCTCTTCTTTGCCTTCCCTCAATATATTTGTGGACGAGAGTTATCATTTATAACTCTGCAGGTTTGTGAATTGCAGTGCCCTGAAGCTCCATTTTACAACTCGCTTTTTTGGGAGCTGGCCGCAAAAGCGCAGTATGGCTTCAGGCCGTATTCTGGTTCCGGGGTGAGGAGGAGCCTCTGGTTAATTCTTCTTCCTGATGGGAAAATAGAGTGACCTGTGCCTGTCCCAACACCAAGAGCTAGTCTCTCACTGGTTCCCCGTCTACCCGTTCATCCTCAGGACAAATTGCAACCTGTACGGAACAGGAGGTTAAAGGTGCTGATGCTCCAAGTAGGGAGATTGTTAGTAAAGCGGCTGGAATGGCGAACCCGGGCACAAGGAGAAGAGAAATGAGGTGCGTTTTAGAAACCTTTCCCCATCACACGGTGTACCATCTTTTTGTTTTCTCATGCATGTTTTCGATGTAGGAAGATGCCCTTGAACCTGGAGATTTGGGACCCATGCGATGGGTACCACGCAGTATTACTTTAAAGGGTCTGCGTTTGCTCACCCAACCTCACCAAACCTCTCAGCCCCAAGAGAGTCCACCCTTATGTCTCATCCAGCTGTGGGTCTAGATATGGTCAATCCAGGTTGCATCACAGCCCCTGAACGCATTGTGTAAGAATTTCTCTCTCTTTCACTGTCTTTGTTTCATGGGTTTTTCAAAGTAATTTATTTTGATAATGGGGTTTAGCTGCTTTTCACTGCTGTGTTTATGCCGCTTTACACCCACTTGACACACTAACAGAGAGATATCAATACATAGGTTTTAAGATTATTACTAGTCAGATATATTCTTGTGCGGTGAATAGGGTGTGTTGAGGCCAGTTCTCTGAGCAAAGAGTAGGTCTTGTCTATTACATATTGGGTTTATGGAACGGTATCTGAGCTAATTTGAAACCCTTGTTTTATGTATCACGCCACCTCACCTTTCCCGTTAAGCAGCCATAGTGTGTTTTCTGCATGTGTGACTCTGTTCTGTTTTGTAATTCAGTTCAAGTGTAACGCTTTTTACATTCCCTCCTTAAGTGATACCTTATGAGAAGTGTCCTTTTCTGTGTGACTTATTTCACTTAGAATCGTCGTACCTAAATCCACTCATCATGCTGCTACTAGCCTTATGACATTGATTTCATGGCTGAGTGATATTCCATTGTACATAAGGACCACAACTTCTTTATCCATTTTTCTCTTTCCTGGGATATTGAAGGTGGAATGAAGTGGAGGTCCTTGTCAACAGAGCAGCCCTAAACTTTGGGGTGCTTGTGTCTTGCTGATTTTTCATTTTCCCAATTTATACCCCCATGAGTGGAAATGCCCTATGCTCTCTAAGCTGTGTTTTTTAGATGTTTCAGGACACACCGTACACTTCTCCAGAGTGGCTGTTGGCAATTTACATCCCGCCCATCAGTGTAGCAAGGCTCCCATTTCTCCATGGCCTGTCCTGCATTTCTGGTTTTGACACGTTTTTCAGCATGGCCCTTTTGACTGACGGGTAGCGAGTCTTCTTTGTAGCGCTGATTTGCCTTTCCAGGTTGCTTGGTTGGCCAAAAAGGGCGTATGCGTTTTTTCCTGAATATATTCAGGAAAAAACGCATACGCCCTTTTTGGCCAAGGGCATCATTGTCAACGTTTTGCCGCTTTTCATGTGCTTTAAAGGCGATTCGAATCTACCTCCTGAAATCTGTTTCCTGCAATTCTGCCTTGATTTCAAATCCACTTCTTTGCCTTCCCTCAATATATTTGTGGACGAGAGTTATCATTTATAACTCTGCAGGTTTGTGAATTGCAGTGCCCTGAAGCTCCATTTTACAACTCGCTTTTTTGGGAGCTGGCCGCAAAAGCGCAGGATGGCTTCAGGCCCTGTTCTGGTTCCGGGGGGGAGGATGAGCCTCTGGTTAATTCTTCTTCCTGATGGGAAAATAGAGTGACCTGTGCCTGTCCCAACACCAAGAGCTAGTCTCTCACTGGTTCCCCGTCTACCCGTTCATCCTCAGGACAAATTGCAACCTGTACGGAACAGGAGGTTAAAGGTGCTGATGCTCCAAGTAGGGAGATTGTTAGTAAAGCGGCTGGAATGGCGAACCCGGGCACAAGGAGAAGAGAAATGAGGTGCGTTTTAGAAACCTTTCCCCATCACATGGTGTACCATCTTTTTGTTTTCTCATGCATGTTTTCGATGTAGGAAGATGCCCTTGAACCTGGAGATTTGGGACCCATGCAATGGGTACCACGCAGTATTACTTTAAAGGGTCTGCGTTTGCTCACCCAACCTCACCAAACCTCTCAGCCCCAAGAGTGTCCACCCTTATGTCTCATCCAGCTGTGGGTCTAGATATGGTCAATCCAGGTTGCATCACAGCCCCTGAACGCATTGTGTAAGAATTTCTCTCTCTTTCACTGTCTTTGTTTCATGGGTGTTTCAAAGTAATTTATTTTGATAATGGGGTTTAGCTGCTTTTCACTGCTGTGTTTATGCCGCTTTACACCCACTTGACACACTAACAGAGAGATATCAATACATAGGTTTTAAGATTATTACTAGTCAGATATATTCTTGTGCGGTGAATAGGGCGTGTTGAGTCCAGTTCTCTGAGCAAGGAGTAGGTCTTGTCTATTACATATTGGGTTTATGGAACGGTATCTGAGCTAATTTGAAACCCTTGTTTTATGTATCACCCCACCTCACCTTTCCCGTTAAGCAGCCATAGTGTGTTTTCTGCATGTGTGACTCTGTTCTGTTTTGTAATTCAGTTCAAGTGTAACGGTTTTTACATTCCCTCTATCAGTGATACCTTATGAGAAGTGTCCTTTTCTGTGTGACTTATTTCACTTAGAATCGTCGTACCTAAATCCACTCATCATGCTGCTACTAACCTTATGACATTGATTTCATGGCTGAGTGATATTCCATTGTACATAAGGACCACAACTTCTTTATCCATTTTTCTCTTTCCTTGGATATTTAAGGTGGAATGAAGTGGAGGTCTTTGTCAACAGAGCAGCCCTCAACTTTGGGGTGCTTGTGTCTTGCTGATTTTTCATTTTCCCAATTTATACCCCCATGAGTGGAAGTGCCCTATGCTCTCTAAGCTGTGTTTTTCAGATGTTTCAGGACACACCGTACACTTCTCCAGAGTGGCTGTTGGCAATTTACATCCCGCCCATCAGTGTAGCAAGGCTCCCATTTCTCCATGGCCTGTCCTGCATTTCTGGTTTTGACACTTTTTTCAGCATGGCCCTTTTGACCGACGGGTAGCGAGTCTTCTTTGTAGCGCTGATTTGCCTTTCCAGGTTGCTTGGTTGGCCAAAAAGGGCGTATGCGTTTTTTCCTGAATATATTCAGGAAAAAACGCATACGCCCTTTTTGGCCAAGGGCATCATTGTCAACGTTTTGCCGCTTTTCATGTGCTTTAAAGGCGATTCGAATCTACCTCCTGAAATCTGTTTCCTGCAATTCTGCCTTGATTTCAAATCCTCTTCTTTGCCTTCCCTCAATATATTTGTGGACGAGAGTTATCATTTATAACTCTGCAGGTTTGTGAATTGCAGTGCCCTGAAGCTCCATTTTACAACTCGCTTTTTTGGGAGCTGGCCGCAAATGCGCAGGATGGCTTCAGGCCCTGTTCTGGTTCCGGGGGGGAGGATGAGCCTCTGGTTAATTCTTCTTCCTGATGGGAAAATAGAGTGACCTGTGCCTGTCCCAACACCAAGAGCTAGTCTCTCACTGGTTCCCCGTCTACCCGTTCATCCTCAGGACAAATTGCAACCTGTACGGAACAGGAGGTTAAAGGTGCTGATGCTCCAAGTAGGGAGATTGTTAGTAAAGCAGATGGAATGGCGAACCCGGGCACAAGGAGAAGAGAAATGAGGTGCGTTTTAGAAACCTTTCCCCATCACATGGTGTACCATCTTTTTGTTTTCTCATGCATGTTTTCGATGTAGGAAGATGCCCTTGAACCTGGAGATTTGGGACCCATGCGATGGGTACCACACAGTATTACTTTAAAGGGTCTGCGTTTGCTCACCCAACCTCAACAAACCTCTCAGCCCCAAGAGTGTCCACCCTTATGTCTCATCCAGCTGTGGGTCTAGATATGGTCAATCCAGGTTGCATCACAGCCCCTGAACGCATTGTGTAAGAATTTCTCTCTCTTTCACTGTCTTTGTTTCATGGGTTTTTCAAAGTAATTTATTTTGATAATGGGGTTTAGCTGCTTTTCACTGCTGTGTTTATGCCGCTTTACACCCACTTGACACACTAACAGAGAGATATCAATACATAGGTTTTAAGATTATTACTAGTCAGATATATTCTTGTGCGGTGAATAGGGCGTGTTGAGTCCAGTTCTCTGAGCAAAGAGTAGGTCTTGTCTATTACATATTGGGTTTATGGAACGGTATCTGAGCTAATTTGAAACCCTTGTTTTATGTATCACCCCACCTCACCTTTCCCGTTAAGCAGCCATAGTGTGTTTTCTGCATGTGTGACTCTGTTCTGTTTTGTAATTCAGTTCAAGTGTAACGGCTTTTACATTCCCTCTATAAGTGATACCTTATGAGAAGTGTCTTTTCTGTGTGACTTATTTCACTTAGAATCGTCGTACCTAAATCCACTCATCATGCTGCTACTAGCCTTATGACATTGATTTCATGGCTGAGTGATATTCCATTGTACATAAGGACCACAACTTCTTTATCCATTTTTCTCTTTCCTGGGATATTGAAGGTGGAATGAAGTGGAGGTCCTTGTCAACAGAGCAGCCCTAAACTTTGAGGTGCTTGTGTCTTGCTGATTTTTCATTTTTCCAATTTATATCCCCATAAGTGGAAGTGCCCTATGCTCTCTAAGCTGTGTTTTTTAGATGTTTCAGGACACACCGTACACTTCTCCAGAGTGGCTGTTGGCAATTTACATCCCGCCCATCAGTTTAGCAAGGCTCCCATTTCTCCATGGCCTGTCCTGCATTTCTGGTTTTGAGACTTTTTTCAGCATGGCCCTTTTGACCGACGGGTAGCGAGTCTTCTTTGTAGCGCTGATTTGCCTTTCCAGGTTGCTTGGTTGGCCAAAAAGGGCGTATGCGTTTTTTCCTGAATATATTCAGGAAAAAACGCATACGCCCTTTGTGGCCAAGGGCATCATTGTCAACGTTTTGCCACTTTTCATGTGCTTTAAAGGCGATTCGAATCTACCTCCTGAAATCTGTTTCCTGCAATTCTGCCTTGATTTCAAATCCTCTTCTTTGCCTTCCCTCAATATATTTGTGGACGAGAGTTATCATTTATAACTCTGCAGGTTTGTGAATTGCAGTGCCCTGAAGCTCCATTTTACAACTCGCTTTTTTGGGAGCTGGCCGCAAAAGCGCAGGATGGCTTCAGGCCCTATTCTGGTTCCGGGGTGAGGAGGAGCCTCTGGTTAATTCTTCTTCCTGATGGGAAAATAGAGTGACCTGTGCCTGTCCCAACACCAAGAGCTAGTCTCTCACTGGTTCCCCGTCTACCCGTTCATCCTCAGGACAAATTGCAACCTGTACGGAACAGGAGGTTAAAGGTGCTGATGCTCCAAGTAGGGAGATTGTTAGTAAAGCGGCTGGAATGGCGAACCCGGGCACAAGGAGAAGAGAAATGAGGTGCGTTTTAGAAACCTTTCCCCATCACACGGTGTACCATCTTTTTGTTTTCTCATGCATGTTTTCGATGTAGGAAGATGCCCTTGAACCTGGAGATTTGGGACCCATGCGATGGGTACCACGCAGTATTACTTTAAAGGGTCTGCGTTTGCTCACCCAACCTCACCAAACCTCTCAGCCCCAAGAGAGTCCACCCTTATGTCTCATCCAGCTGTGGGTCTAGATATGGTCAATCCAGGTTGCATCACAGCCCCTGAACGCATTGTGTAAGAATTTCTCTCTCTTTCACTGTCTTTGTTTCATGGGTTTTTCAAAGTAATTTATTTTGATAATGGGGTTTAGCTGCTTTTCACTGCTGTGTTTATGCCGCTTTACACCCACTTGACACACTAACAGAGAGATATCAATACATAGGTTTTAAGATTATTACTAGTCAGATATATTCTTGTGCGGTGAATAGGGTGTGTTGAGGCCAGTTCTCTGAGCAAAGAGTAGGTCTTGTCTATTACATATTGGGTTTATGGAACGGTATCTGAGCTAATTTGAAACCCTTGTTTTATGTATCACGCCACCTCACCTTTCCCGTTAAGCAGCCATAGTGTGTTTTCTGCATGTGTGACTCTGTTCTGTTTTGTAATTCAGTTCAAGTGTAACGCTTTTTACATTCCCTCCTTAAGTGATACCTTATGAGAAGTGTCCTTTTCTGTGTGACTTATTTCACTTAGAATCGTCGTACCTAAATCCACTCATCATGCTGCTACTAGCCTTATGACATTGATTTCATGGCTGAGTGATATTCCATTGTACATAAGGACCACAACTTCTTTATCCATTTTTCTCTTTCCTGGGATATTGAAGGTGGAATGAAGTGGAGGTCCTTGTCAACAGAGCAGCCCTAAACTTTGGGGTGCTTGTGTCTTGCTGATTTTTCATTTTCCCAATTTATACCCCCATGAGTGGAAATGCCCTATGCTCTCTAAGCTGTGTTTTTTAGATGTTTCAGGACACACCGTACACTTCTCCAGAGTGGCTGTTGGCAATTTACATCCCGCCCATCAGTGTAGCAAGGCTCCCATTTCTCCATGGCCTGTCCTGCATTTCTGGTTTTGACACGTTTTTCAGCATGGCCCTTTTGACTGACGGGTAGCGAGTCTTCTTTGTAGCGCTGATTTGCCTTTCCAGGTTGCTTGGTTGGCCAAAAAGGGCGTATGCGTTTTTTCCTGAATATATTCAGGAAAAAACGCATACGCCCTTTTTGGCCAAGGGCATCATTGTCAACGTTTTGCCGCTTTTCATGTGCTTTAAAGGCGATTCGAATCTACCTCCTGAAATCTGTTTCCTGCAATTCTGCCTTGATTTCAAATCCACTTCTTTGCCTTCCCTCAATATATTTGTGGACGAGAGTTATCATTTATAACTCTGCAGGTTTGTGAATTGCAGTGCCCTGAAGCTCCATTTTACAACTCGCTTTTTTGGGAGCTGGCCGCAAAAGCGCAGGATGGCTTCAGGCCCTGTTCTGGTTCCGGGGGGGAGGATGAGCCTCTGGTTAATTCTTCTTCCTGATGGGAAAATAGAGTGACCTGTGCCTGTCCCAACACCAAGAGCTAGTCTCTCACTGGTTCCCCGTCTACCCGTTCATCCTCAGGACAAATTGCAACCTGTACGGAACAGGAGGTTAAAGGTGCTGATGCTCCAAGTAGGGAGATTGTTAGTAAAGCGGCTGGAATGGCGAACCCGGGCACAAGGAGAAGAGAAATGAGGTGCGTTTTAGAAACCTTTCCCCATCACATGGTGTACCATCTTTTTGTTTTCTCATGCATGTTTTCGATGTAGGAAGATGCCCTTGAACCTGGAGATTTGGGACCCATGCGATGGGTACCACGCAGTATTACTTTAAAGGGTCTGCGTTTGCTCACCCAACCTCACCAAACCTCTCAGCCCCAAGAGTGTCCACCCTTATGTCTCATCCAGCTGTGGGTCTAGATATGGTCAATCCAGGTTGCATCACAGCCCCTGAACGCATTGTGTAAGAATTTCTCTCTCTTTCACTGTCTTTGTTTCATGGGTGTTTCAAAGTAATTTATTTTGATAATGGGGTTTAGCTGCTTTTCACTGCTGTGTTTATGCCGCTTTACACCCACTTGACACACTAACAGAGAGATATCAATACATAGGTTTTAAGATTATTACTAGTCAGATATATTCTTGTGCGGTGAATAGGGCGTGTTGAGTCCAGTTCTCTGAGCAAGGAGTAGGTCTTGTCTATTACATATTGGGTTTATGGAACGGTATCTGAGCTAATTTGAAACCCTTGTTTTATGTATCACCCCACCTCACCTTTCCCGTTAAGCAGCCATAGTGTGTTTTCTGCATGTGTGACTCTGTTCTGTTTTGTAATTCAGTTCAAGTGTAACGCTTTTTACATTCCCTCCTTAAGTGATACCTTATGAGAAGTGTCCTTTTCTGTGTGACTTATTTCACTTAGAATCGTCGTACCTAAATCCACTCATCATGCTGCTACTAGCCTTATGACATTGATTTCATGGCTGAGTGATATTCCATTGTACATAAGGACCACAACTTCTTTATCCATTTTTCTCTTTCCTGGGATATTGAAGGTGGAATGAAGTGGAGGTCCTTGTCAACAGAGCAGCCCTAAACTTTGGGGTGCTTGTGTCTTGCTGATTTTTCATTTTCCCAATTTATACCCCCATGAGTGGAAGTGCCCTATGCTCTCTAAGCTGTGTTTTTTAGATGTTTCAGGACACACCGTACACTTCTCCAGAGTGGCTGTTGGCAATTTACATCCCGCCCATCAGTGTAGCAAGGCTCCCATTTCTCCATGGCCTGTCCTGCATTTCTGGTTTTGACACGTTTTTCAGCATGGCCCTTTTGACTGACGGGTAGCGAGTCTTCTTTGTAGCGCTGATTTGCCTTTCCAGGTTGCTTGGTTGGCCAAAAAGGGCGTATGCGTTTTTTCCTGAATATATTCAGGAAAAAACGCATACGCCCTTTTTGGCCAAGGGCATCATTGTCAACGTTTTGCCGCTTTTCATGTGCTTTAAAGGCGATTCGAATCTACCTCCTGAAATCTGTTTCGTGCAATTCTGCCTTGATTTCAAATCCACTTCTTTGCCTTCCCTCAATATATTTGTGGACGAGAGTTATCATTTATTACTCTGCAGGTTTGTGAATTGCAGTGCCCTGAAGCTCCATTTTACAACTCGCTTTTTTGCTAGCTGGCCGCAAAAGCGCAGGATGGCTTCAGGCCCTGTTCTGGTTCCGGGGGGGAGGATGAGCCTCTGGTTAATTCTTCTTCCTGATGGGAAAATAGAGTGACCTGTGCCTGTCCCAACACCAAGAGCTAGTCTCTCACTGGTTCCCCGTCTACCCGTTCATCCTCAGGACAAATTGCAACCTGTACGGAACAGGAGGTTAAAGGTGCTGATGCTCCAAGTAGGGAGATTGTTAGTAAAGCGGCTGGAATGGCGAACCCGGGCACAAGGAGAAGAGAAATGAGGTGCGTTTTAGAAACCTTTCCCCATCACATGGTGTACCATCTTTTTGTTTTCTCATGCATGTTTTCGATGTAGGAAGATGCCCTTGAACCTGGAGATTTGGGACCCATGCAATGGGTACCACGCAGTATTACTTTAAAGGGTCTGCGTTTGCTCACCCAACCTCACCAAACCTCTCAGCCCCAAGAGTGTCCACCCTTATGTCTCATCCAGCTGTGGGTCTAGATATGGTCAATCCAGGTTGCATCACAGCCCCTGAACGCATTGTGTAAGAATTTCTCTCTCTTTCACTGTCTTTGTTTCATGGGTGTTTCAAAGTAATTTATTTTGATAATGGGGTTTAGCTGCTTTTCACTGCTGTGTTTATGCCGCTTTACACCCACTTGACACACTAACAGAGAGATATCAATACATAGGTTTTAAGATTATTACTAGTCAGATATATTCTTGTGCGGTGAATAGGGCGTGTTGAGTCCAGTTCTCTGAGCAAGGAGTAGGTCTTGTCTATTACATATTGGGTTTATGGAACGGTATCTGAGCTAATTTGAAACCCTTGTTTTATGTATCACCCCACCTCACCTTTCCCGTTAAGCAGCCATAGTGTGTTTTCTGCATGTGTGACTCTGTTCTGTTTTGTAATTCAGTTCAAGTGTAACGGTTTTTACATTCCCTCTATCAGTGATACCTTATGAGAAGTGTCCTTTTCTGTGTGACTTATTTCACTTAGAATCGTCGTACCTAAATCCACTCATCATGCTGCTACTAACCTTATGACATTGATTTCATGGCTGAGTGATATTCCATTGTACATAAGGACCACAACTTCTTTATCCATTTTTCTCTTTCCTTGGATATTTAAGGTGGAATGAAGTGGAGGTCTTTGTCAACAGAGCAGCCCTCAACTTTGGGGTGCTTGTGTCTTGCTGATTTTTCATTTTCCCAATTTATACCCCCATGAGTGGAAGTGCCCTATGCTCTCTAAGCTGTGTTTTTCAGATGTTTCAGGACACACCGTACACTTCTCCAGAGTGGCTGTTGGCAATTTACATCCCGCCCATCAGTGTAGCAAGGCTCCCATTTCTCCATGGCCTGTCCTGCATTTCTGGTTTTGACACTTTTTTCAGCATGGCCCTTTTGACCGACGGGTAGCGAGTCTTCTTTGTAGCGCTGATTTGCCTTTCCAGGTTGCTTGGTTGGCCAAAAAGGGCGTATGCGTTTTTTCCTGAATATATTCAGGAAAAAACGCATACGCCCTTTTTGGCCAAGGGCATCATTGTCAACGTTTTGCCGCTTTTCATGTGCTTTAAAGGCGATTCGAATCTACCTCCTGAAATCTGTTTCCTGCAATTCTGCCTTGATTTCAAATCCTCTTCTTTGCCTTCCCTCAATATATTTGTGGACGAGAGTTATCATTTATAACTCTGCAGGTTTGTGAATTGCAGTGCCCTGAAGCTCCATTTTACAACTCGCTTTTTTGGGAGCTGGCCGCAAAAGCGCAGGATGGCTTCAGGCCCTGTTCTGGTTCCGGGGGGGAGGATGAGCCTCTGGTTAATTCTTCTTCCTGATGGGAAAATAGAGTGACCTGTGCCTGTCCCAACACCAAGAGCTAGTCTCTCACTGGTTCCCCGTCTACCCGTTCATCCTCAGGACAAATTGCAACCTGTACGGAACAGGAGGTTAAAGGTGCTGATGCTCCAAGTAGGGAGATTGTTAGTAAAGCAGATGGAATGGCGAACCCGGGCACAAGGAGAAGAGAAATGAGGTGCGTTTTAGAAACCTTTCCCCATCACATGGTGTACCATCTTTTTGTTTTCTCATGCATGTTTTCGATGTAGGAAGATGCCCTTGAACCTGGAGATTTGGGACCCATGCGATGGGTACCACACAGTATTACTTTAAAGGGTCTGCGTTTGCTCACCCAACCTCACCAAACCTCTCAGCCCCAAGAGTGTCCACCCTTATGTCTCATCCAGCTGTGGGTCTAGATATGGTCAATCCAGGTTGCATCACAGCCCCTGAACGCATTGTGTAAGAATTTCTCTCTCTTTCACTGTCTTTGTTTCATGGGTTTTTCAAAGTAATTTATTTTGATAATGGGGTTTAGCTGCTTTTCACTGCTGTGTTTATGCCGCTTTACACCCACTTGACACACTAACAGAGAGATATCAATACATAGGTTTTAAGATTATTACTAGTCAGATATATTCTTGTGCGGTGAATAGGGCGTGTTGAGTCCAGTTCTCTGAGCAAAGAGTAGGTCTTGTCTATTACATATTGGGTTTATGGAACGGTATCTGAGCTAATTTGAAACCCTTGTTTTATGTATCACCCCACCTCACCTTTCCCGTTAAGCAGCCATAGTGTGTTTTCTGCATGTGTGACTCTGTTCTGTTTTGTAATTCAGTTCAAGTGTAACGGCTTTTACATTCCCTCTATAAGTGATACCTTATGAGAAGTGTCTTTTCTGTGTGACTTATTTCACTTAGAATCGTCGTACCTAAATCCACTCATCATGCTGCTACTAACCTTATGACATTGATTTCATGGCTGAGTGATATTCCATTGTACATAAGGACCACAACTTCTTTATCCATTTTTCTCTTTCCTGGGATATTGAAGGTGGAATGAAGTGGAGGTCCTTGTCAACAGAGCAGCCCTAAACTTTGAGGTGCTTGTGTCTTGCTGATTTTTCATTTTCCCAATTTATATCCCCATAAGTGGAAGTGCCCTATGCTCTCTAAGCTGTGTTTTTTAGATGTTTCAGGACACACCGTACACTTCTCCAGAGTGGCTGTTGGCAATTTACATCCCGCCCATCAGTTTAGCAAGGCTCCCATTTCTCCATGGCCTGTCCTGCATTTCTGGTTTTGAGACTTTTTTCAGCATGGCCCTTTTGACCGACGGGTAGCGAGTCTTCTTTGTAGCGCTGATTTGCCTTTCCAGGTTGCTTGGTTGGCCAAAAAGGGCGTATGCGTTTTTTCCTGAATATATTCACGAAAAAACGCATACGCCCTTTGTGGCCAAGGGCATCATTGTCAACGTTTTGCCACTTTTCATGTGCTTTAAAGGCGATTCGAATCTACCTCCTGAAATCTGTTTCCTGCAATTCTGCCTTGATTTCAAATCCTCTTCTTTGCCTTCCCTCAATATATTTGTGGACGAGAGTTATCATTTATAACTCTGCAGGTTTGTGAATTGCAGTGCCCTGAAGCTCCATTTTACAACTCGCTTTTTTGGGAGCTGGCCGCAAAAGCGCAGGATGGCTTCAGGCCCTGTTCTGGTTCCGGGGTGAGTAGGAGCCTCTGGTTAATTCTTCTTCCTGATGGGAAAATAGAGTGACCTGTGCCTGTCCCAACACCAAGAGCTAGTCTCTCACTGGTTCCCCGTCTACCCGTTCATCCTCAGGACAAATTGCAACCTGTACGGAACAGGAGGTTAAAGGTGCTGATGCTCCAAGTAGGGAGATTGTTAGTAAAGCGGCTGGAATGGCGAACCCGGGCACAAGGAGATGAGAAATGAGGTGCGTTTTAGAAACCTTTCCCCATCACACGGTGTACCATCTTTTTGTTTTCTCATGCATGTTTTCGATGTAGGAAGATGCCCTTGAACCTGGAGATTTGGGACCCATGCGATGGGTACCACGCAGTATTACTTTAAAGGGTCTGTGTTTGCTCACCCAACCTCACCAAACCTCTCAGCCCCAAGAGAGTCCACCCTTATGTCTCATCCAGCTGTGGGTCTAGATATGGTCAATCCAGGTTGCATCACAGCCCCTGAACGCATTGTGTAAGAATTTCTCTCTCTTTCACTGTCTTTGTTTCATGGGTTTTTCAAAGTAATTTATTTTGATAATGGGGTTTAGCTGCTTTTCACTGCTGTGTTTATGCCGCTTTACACCCACTTGACACACTAACAGAGAGATATCAATACATAGGTTTTAAGATTATTACTAGTCAGATATATTCTTGTGCGGTGAATAGGGTGTGTTGAGGCCAGTTCTCTGAGCAAAGAGTAGGTCTTGTCTATTACATATTGGGTTTATGGAACGGTATCTGAGCTAATTTGAAACCCTTGTTTTATGTATCACGCCACCTCACCTTTCCCGTTAAGCAGCCATAGTGTGTTTTCTGCATGTGTGACTCTGTTCTGTTTTGTAATTCAGTTCAAGTGTAACGCTTTTTACATTCCCTCCTTAAGTGATACCTTATGAGAAGTGTCCTTTTCTGTGTGACTTATTTCACTTAGAATCGTCGTACCTAAATCCACTCATCATGCTGCTACTAGCCTTATGACATTGATTTCATGGCTGAGTGATATTCCATTGTACATAAGGACCACAACTTCTTTATCCATTTTTCTCTTTCCTGGGATATTGAAGGTGGAATGAAGTGGAGGTCCTTGTCAACAGAGCAGCCCTAAACTTTGGGGTGCTTGTGTCTTGCTGATTTTTCATTTTCCCAATTTATACCCCCATGAGTGGAAGTGCCCTATGCTCTCTAAGCTGTGTTTTTTAGATGTTTCAGGACACACCGTACACTTCTCCAGAGTGGCTGTTGGCAATTTACATCCCGCCCATCAGTGTAGCAAGGCTCCCATTTCTCCATGGCCTGTCCTGCATTTCTGGTTTTGACACGTTTTTCAGCATGGCCCTTTTGACTGACGGGTAGCGAGTCTTCTTTGTAGCGCTGATTTGCCTTTCCAGGTTGCTTGGTTGGCCAAAAAGGGCGTATGCGTTTTTTCCTGAATATATTCAGGAAAAAACGCATACGCCCTTTTTGGCCAAGGGCATCATTGTCAACGTTTTGCCGCTTTTCATGTGCTTTAAAGGCGATTCGAATCTACCTCCTGAAATCTGTTTCCTGCAATTCTGCCTTGATTTCAAATCCACTTCTTTGCCTTCCCTCAATATATTTGTGGACGAGAGTTATCATTTATAACTCTGCAGGTTTGTGAATTGCAGTGCCCTGAAGCTCCATTTTACAACTCGCTTTTTTGGGAGCTGGCCGCAAAAGCGCAGGATGGCTTCAGGCCCTGTTCTGGTTCCGGGGTGAGGAGGAGCCTCTGGTTAATTCTTCTTCCTGATGGGAAAATAGAGTGACCTGTGCCTGTCCCAACACCAAGAGCTAGTCTCTCACTGGTTCCCCGTCTACCCGTTCATCCTCAGGACAAATTGCAACCTGTACGGAACAGGAGGTTAAAGGTGCTGATGCTCCAAGTAGGGAGATTGTTAGTAAAGCGGCTGGAATGGCGAACCCGGGCACAAGGAGAAGAGAAATGAGGTGCGTTTTAGAAACCTTTCCCCATCACACGGTGTACCATCTTTTTGTTTTCTCATGCATGTTTTCGATGTAGGAAGATGCCCTTGAACCTGGAGATTTGGGACCCATGCGATGGGTACCACGCAGTATTACTTTAAAGGGTCTGTGTTTGCTCACCCAACCTCACCAAACCTCTCAGCCCCAAGAGAGTCCACCCTTATGTCTCATCCAGCTGTGGGTCTAGATATGGTCAATCCAGGTTGCATCACAGCCCCTGAACGCATTGTGTAAGAATTTCTCTCTCTTTCACTGTCTTTGTTTCATGGGTTTTTCAAAGTAATTTATTTTGATAATGGGGTTTAGCTGCTTTTCACTGCTGTGTTTATGCCGCTTTACACCCACTTGACACACTAACAGAGAGATATCAATACATAGGTTTTAAGATTATTACTAGTCAGATATATTCTTGTGCGGTGAATAGGGTGTGTTGAGGCCAGTTCTCTGAGCAAAGAGTAGGTCTTGTCTATTACATATTGGGTTTATGGAACGGTATCTGAGCTAATTTGAAACCCTTGTTTTATGTATCACGCCACCTCACCTTTCCCGTTAAGCAGCCATAGTGTGTTTTCTGCATGTGTGACTCTGTTCTGTTTTGTAATTCAGTTCAAGTGTAACGCTTTTTACATTCCCTCCTTAAGTGATACCTTATGAGAAGTGTCCTTTTCTGTGTGACTTATTTCACTTAGAATCGTCGTACCTAAATCCACTCATCATGCTGCTACTAGCCTTATGACATTGATTTCATGGCTGAGTGATATTCCATTGTACATAAGGACCACAACTTCTTTATCCATTTTTCTCTTTCCTGGGATATTGAAGGTGGAATGAAGTGGAGGTCCTTGTCAACAGAGCAGCCCTAAACTTTGGGGTGCTTGTGTCTTGCTGATTTTTAATTTTCCCAATTTATACCCCCATGAGTGGAAGTGCCCTATGCTCTCTAAGCTGTGTTTTTTAGATGTTTCAGGACACACCGTACACTTCTCCAGAGTGGCTGTTGGCAATTTACATCCCGCCCATCAGTGTAGCAAGGCTCCCATTTCTCCATGGCCTGTCCTGCATTTCTGGTTTTGACACGTTTTTCAGCATGGCCCTTTTGACTGACGGGTAGCGAGTCTTCTTTGTAGCGCTGATTTGCCTTTCCAGGTTGCTTGGTTGGCCAAAAAGGGCGTATGCGTTTTTTCCTGAATATATTCAGGAAAAAACGCATACGCCCTTTTTGGCCAAGGGCATCATTGTCAACGTTTTGCCGCTTTTCATGTGCTTTAAAGGCGATTCGAATCTACCTCCTGAAATCTGTTTCCTGCAATTCTGCCTTGATTTCAAATCCACTTCTTTGCCTTCCCTCAATATATTTGTGGACGAGAGTTATCATTTATAACTCTGCAGGTTTGTGAATTGCAGTGCCCTGAAGCTCCATTTTACAACTCGCTTTTTTGGGAGCTGGCCGCAAAAGCGCAGGATGGCTTCAGGCCCTGTTCTGGTTCCGGGGTGAGGAGGAGCCTCTGGTTAATTCTTCTTCCTGATGGGAAAATAGAGTGACCTGTGCCTGTCCCAACACCAAGAGCTAGTCTCTCACTGGTTCCCCGTCTACCCGTTCATCCTCAGGACAAATTGCAACCTGTACGGAACAGGAGGTTAAAGGTGCTGATGCTCCAAGTAGGGAGATTGTTAGTAAAGCGGCTGGAATGGCGAACCCGGGCACAAGGAGAAGAGAAATGAGGTGCGTTTTAGAAACCTTTCCCCATCACACGGTGTACCATCTTTTTGTTTTCTCATGCATGTTTTCGATGTAGGAAGATGCCCTTGAACCTGGAGATTTGGGACCCATGCGATGGGTACCACGCAGTATTACTTTAAAGGGTCTGTGTTTGCTCACCCAACCTCACCAAACCTCTCAGCCCCAAGAGAGTCCACCCTTATGTCTCATCCAGCTGTGGGTCTAGATATGGTCAATCCAGGTTGCATCACAGCCCCTGAACGCATTGTGTAAGAATTTCTCTCTCTTTCACTGTCTTTGTTTCATGGGTTTTTCAAAGTAATTTATTTTGATAATGGGGTTTAGCTGCTTTTCACTGCTGTGTTTATGCCGCTTTACACCCACTTGACACACTAACAGAGAGATATCAATACATAGGTTTTAAGATTATTACTAGTCAGATATATTCTTGTGCGGTGAATAGGGTGTGTTGAGGCCAGTTCTCTGAGCAAAGAGTAGGTCTTGTCTATTACATATTGGGTTTATGGAACGGTATCTGAGCTAATTTGAAACCCTTGTTTTATGTATCACGCCACCTCACCTTTCCCGTTAAGCAGCCATAGTGTGTTTTCTGCATGTGTGACTCTGTTCTGTTTTGTAATTCAGTTCAAGTGTAACGCTTTTTACATTCCCTCCTTAAGTGATACCTTATGAGAAGTGTCCTTTTCTGTGTGACTTATTTCACTTAGAATCGTCGTACCTAAATCCACTCATCATGCTGCTACTAGCCTTATGACATTGATTTCATGGCTGAGTGATATTCCATTGTACATAAGGACCACAACTTCTTTATCCATTTTTCTCTTTCCTGGGATATTGAAGGTGGAATGAAGTGGAGGTCCTTGTCAACAGAGCAGCCCTAAACTTTGGGGTGCTTGTGTCTTGCTGATTTTTCATTTTCCCAATTTATACCCCCATGAGTGGAAGTGCCCTATGCTCTCTAAGCTGTGTTTTTTAGATGTTTCAGGACACACCGTACACTTCTCCAGAGTGGCTGTTGGCAATTTACATCCCGCCCATCAGTGTAGCAAGGCTCCCATTTCTCCATGGCCTGTCCTGCATTTCTGGTTTTGACACGTTTTTCAGCATGGCCCTTTTGACTGACGGGTAGCGAGTCTTCTTTGTAGCGCTGATTTGCCTTTCCAGGTTGCTTGGTTGGCCAAAAAGGGCGTATGCGTTTTTTCCTGAATATATTCAGGAAAAAACGCATACGCCCTTTTTGGCCAAGGGCATCATTGTCAACGTTTTGCCGCTTTTCATGTGCTTTAAAGGCGATTCGAATCTACCTCCTGAAATCTGTTTCCTGCAATTCTGCCTTGATTTCAAATCCACTTCTTTGCCTTCCCTCAATATATTTGTGGACGAGAGTTATCATTTATAACTCTGCAGGTTTGTGAATTGCAGTGCCCTGAAGCTCCATTTTACAACTCGCTTTTTTGGGAGCTGGCTGCAAAAGCGCAGGATGGCTTCAGGCCCTGTTCTGGTTCCGGGGGGGAGGATGAGCCTCTGGTTAATTCTTCTTCCTGATGGGAAAATAGAGTGACCTGTGCCTGTCCCAACACCAAGAGCTAGTCTCTCACTGGTTCCCCGTCTACCCGTTCATCCTCAGGACAAATTGCAACCTGTACGGAACAGGAGGTTAAAGGTGCTGATGCTCCAAGTAGGGAGATTGTTAGTAAAGCGGCTGGAATGGCGAACCCGGGCACAAGGAGAAGAGAAATGAGGTGCGTTTTAGAAACCTTTCCCCATCACATGGTGTACCATCTTTTTGTTTTCTCATGCATGTTTTCGATGTAGGAAGATGCCCTTGAACCTGGAGATTTGGGACCCATGCGATGGGTACCACGCAGTATTACTTTAAAGGGTCTGCGTTTGCTCACCCAACCTCACCAAACCTCTCAGCCCCAAGAGTGTCCACCCTTATGTCTCATCCAGCTGTGGGTCTAGATATGGTCAATCCAGGTTGCATCACAGCCCCTGAACGCATTGTGTAAGAATTTCTCTCTCTTTCACTGTCTTTGTTTCATGGGTGTTTCAAAGTAATTTATTTTGATAATGGGGTTTAGCTGCTTTTCACTGCTGTGTTTATGCCGCTTTACACCCACTTGACACACTAACAGAGAGATATCAATACATAGGTTTTAAGATTATTACTAGTCAGATATATTCTTGTGCGGTGAATAGGGCGTGTTGAGTCCAGTTCTCTGAGCAAGGAGTAGGTCTTGTCTATTACATATTGGGTTTATGGAACGGTATCTGAGCTAATTTGAAACCCTTGTTTTATGTATCACCCCACCTCACCTTTCCCGTTAAGCAGCCATAGTGTGTTTTCTGCATGTGTGACTCTGTTCTGTTTTGTAATTCAGTTCAAGTGTAACGCTTTTTACATTCCCTCTATAAGTGATACCTTATGAGAAGTGTCCTTTTCTGTGTGACTTATTTCACTTAGAATCGTCGTACCTAAATCCACTCATCATGCTGCTACTAGCCTTATGACATTGATTTCATGGCTGAGTGATATTCCATTGTACATAAGGACCACAACTTCTTTATCCATTTTTCTCTTTCCTGGGATATTGAAGGTGGAATGAAGTGGAGGTCCTTGTCAACAGAGCAGCCCTAAACTTTGGGGTGCTTGTGTCTTGGTGATTTTTCATTTTCCCAATTTATACCCCCATGAGTGGAAGTGCCCTATGCTCTCTAAGCTGTGTTTTTTAGATGTTTCTGGACACACCGTACACTTCTCCAGAGTGGCTGTTGGCAATTTACATCCCGCCCATCAGTGTAGCAAGGCTCCCATTTCTCCATGGCCTGTCCTGCATTTCTGGTTTTGACACTTTTTTCAGCATGGCCCTTTTGACCGACGGGTAGCGAGTCTTCTTTGTAGCGCTGATTTGCCTTTCCAGGTTGCTTGGTTGGCCAAAAAGGGCGTATGCGTTTTTTCCTGAATATATTCAGGAAAAAACGCATACGCCCTTTTTGGCCAAGGGCATCATTGTCAACGTTTTGCCGCTTTTCATGTGCTTTAAAGGCGATTCGAATCTACCTCCTGAAATCTGTTTCCTGCAATTCTGCCTTGATTTCAAATCCACTTCTTTGCCTTCCCTCAATATATTTGTGGACGAGAGTTATCATTTATAACTCTGCAGGTTTGTGAATTGCAGTGCCCTGAAGCTCCATTTTACAACTCGCTTTTTTGGGAGCTGGCCGCAAAAGCGCAGGATGGCTTCAGGCCCTGTTCTGGTTCCGCGGGGGAGGATGAGCCTGTGGTTAATTCTTCTTCCTGATGGGAAAATAGAGTGACCTGTGCCTGTCCCAACACCAAGAGCTAGTCTCTCACTGGTTCCCCGTCTACCCGTTCATCCTCAGGACAAATTGCAACCTGTACGGAACAGGAGGTTAAAGGTGCTGATGCTCCAATTAGGGAGATTGTTAGTAAAGCGGATGGAATGGCGAACCCGGGCACAAGGAGAAGAGAAATGAGGTGCGTTTTAGAAACCTTTCCCCATCACATGGTGTACCATCTTTTTGTTTTCTCATGCATGTTTTCGATGTAGGAAGATGCCCTTGAACCTGGAGATTTGGCACCCATGCGATGGGTACCACGCAGTATTCCTTTAAAGGGTCTGCGTTTGCTCACCCAACCTCACCAAACCTCTCAGCCCCAAGAGTGTCCACCCTTATGTCTCATCCAGCTGTGGGTCTAGATATGGTCAATCCAGGTTGTATCACAGCCCCTGAACTCATTGTGTAAGAATTTCTATCTCTTTCACTGTCTTTGTTTTATGGGTTTTTAAAAGTAGTTTATTTTTATAATGGGGTTTAACTGCTTTTCACTGCTGGGTTTATGCCGCTTTACACCCACTTGACACACTAACAGAGAGATATCAATACATAGGTTTTACGATTATTATTAGTCAGATATATTCTTGTGCGGTGAATAGGGCGTGTTGAGTCCAGTTCTCTGAGCAAGGAGTAGGTCTTTTCTATTACATATTGGGTGTATGGAACGGTATCTGAGCTAATTTGATACCCTTGTTTTATGTATCACCCCACCTCACCTTTCCCGTTAAGCAGCCATAGTCTGTTTTCTGCATGTGTGACTCTGTTCTGCTTGGTAATTCAGTTCAAGTGTAACGGTTTTTACATTCCCTCTATCAGTGATACCTTATGAGAAGTGTCCTTTTCTGTGTGACTTATTTCACTTAGAATCGTCGTACCTAAATCCACTCATCATGCTGCTACTAGCCTTATGACATTGATTTCATGGCTGAGTGATATTCCATTGTACATAAGGACCACAACTTCTTTATCCATTTTTCTCTTTCCTGGGATATTTAAGGTGGAATGAAGTGGAGGTCCTTGTCAAGAGAGCAGCCCTAAACTTTGGGGTGCTTTTGTGTTGCTGATTTTTCATTTTGCCAATTTATATCCCCATGAGTGGAAGTGCCCTATGCTCTCTAAGCTGTGTTTTTTAGATGTTTCAGGACACACCGTACACTTCTCCAGAGTGGCTGTTGGCAATTTACATCCCGCTCATCAGTGTAGCAAGGCTCCCATTTCTCCATGGCCTGTCCTGCATTTCTGGTTTTGACACTTTTTTCAGCATGGCCCTTTTGACCGACGGGAAGCGAGACTTCTTTGTAACACTGATTTGCCTTTCCAGGTTGCTTGGTTGGCCAAAAAGGGCGTATGCGTTTTTTCCTGAATATATTAAGGAAAAAACGCATACGCCCTTTTTGGCCAAGGGCATCATTGTCAACGTTTTGCCGCTTTTCGTGTGCTTTAAAGCGATTCGAATCTACCTCCTGAAATCTGTTTCCTGCAATTCTGCCTTGATTTCAAATCCTCTTCTTTGCCTTCCCTCAATATATTTGTGGACGAGAGTTATCATTTATAACTCTGCAGGTTTGTGAATTGCAGTGCCCTGAAGCTCCATTGTGTAACTCGCTTTTTAGGGAGCTGGCCGCAAAAGCGCAGGATGGCTTCAGGCCCTGTTCTAGTTCCGCGGGGCAGGCTGAGCCTGTGGTTAATTCTTCTTCCTGATGAGAAAATAGAGTGACCTGTGCCTGTCCCAACACCAAGAGCTAGTCTCTCATTGGTTCCCCGTCTTCCCGTTCATCCTCCGGACAAATTGCATCCTGTACGGCAGAGGAGTTTAAAGGTGCTGATGCTCCAAGTAGGGAGATTGCTAGTAAAGTGGCTGCAATCGCAAACCCGAGCACAAGGAGATGAGAAATGAGGTGCGTTTTAGAAACCTTTCCCCATCACACGGTGTACCATCTTCTGGGTTTCTCATGCATGTTTTCGATGTAGGAAGATGCCCTTGAACCTGGAGATTTGGGACCCATGCGATGGGTACCACGCAGTATTACTTTAAAGGGTCTGCGTTTGCTCACCCAACCTCACCAAATCTCTCAGCCCCAAGAGTGTCCACCCTTATGTCTCATCCAACTGTGGGTCTAGATATGGTCAATCCAGTTTGCATCACAGCCCCTGAACGAATTGTATAAGAATTTCTCTCTCTTTCACTGTCTTTGTTTCATGGGTTTTTAAAAGTAATTTATTTTTATAATGTGGTTTAGCTGCTTTTCACTGCTGTGTTTATGCCGCTTTACAGCGACTTGACACACTAACAGAGTGATATCAATACATAGGTTTTAAGATTATTACTAGTCAGATATATTCTTGTGCGGTGAATAGGGCGTGTTGAGTCCAGTTCTCTGAGCAAGGAGTAGGTCTTGTCTATTACATATTGGGTTTATGGAACGGTATCTGAGCTAGTTTGAAACCCTTGTTTTATGTATCACCCCACCTCACCTTTCCCGTTAAGCAGCCATAGTGTGTTTTCTGCATGTGTGACTTTGTTCTGTTTTGTAATTCAGTTCAAGTGTAACGGTTTTTACATTCCCTCTATAAGTGATACCTTATGAGAAGTGTCTTTTTCTGTGTGACTTATTTCACTTAGAATCGTTGTACTTAAATCCACTCATCATGCTGCTACTACCCTTATGACATTGATTTCATTGCTGAGTGATATTCCATTGTACATAAGGACCACAACTTCTTTATCCATTTTTCTCTTTCCTTGCATATTTAAGGTGGAATTAAGTGGAGGTTCTTGTCAACAGAGCAGCCCTAAAGTTTTGGGTGCCTGTGTCTTGCTGATTTTTAGTTTTCCCTATTTATACGCCCATGAGTCGATGTGCCCCTTTCTCTCTAGCTGTGTTTTTTAGATGTTTTAGGAAACACCATACCCTTCTCCAGAGTCATCATTGGCAATTTACACCCCACCCATCAGTGTAACAAGGCTCCCTTTACTCCCTGGCCTCTCCTGCTTTTCTTGTTTTTACACTTTTGTAGGAAGGCCATTTTGACCGATGGGAAGTCAGACTTCTTTGTAGAGCTGAATTGCATTTCCGGCTTGCTTGGTTGGCCACAAAGGGCCTATGGGTTTTTTCCTGAATTCATTCAGAAAAAAACGCATATGCTCTTTTTGGCCAAGTGCATCATTGTCGACGTTTTGATGTTTTTCATGTGCTTTAGGGGTGATTCAAATCTAACTCCTGAAATCTGTTTCCTGCAATTCTGCCTTGATTTCAAATCCTCTTCGTTGCCTTCCCTCAATATATTTGTGGACGAGAGTTATCATTTATAACTCTGCATATTTGTGAATTGCAGTGCCCCTGAGCTCCATTTTTCAACTCGCTTTTTTGGGAGCTTTCCGCAGAACTGCTCGTTTGCTTCTGGCCCTACTCTGGTTCCCGGTGGCAGGCTAAGCCTTTGCTTAATTCTTCTTCCTGACTGGAAAGTAGAGTGACATGTGCCTCTCCGAACATCTAGGGCTTGGCTCTCCTTGTTTCTCCTCCTTCCCCTTCTTCCTTTGGACAAATTCCGAGTTCTGTGCAACTGGATGTTGAAGGTGCTGACATCCTCAAGTGGGGAGATTTTAAGGAAAAAGGCTGGAGGGGTGAACCCAACAACCAGGAAATTAGGCGTTTTGGTGCCTTTTCCAAAATCTTCCTGATCCAACCGTGTTCCATCTTCTGGGTGTCACAGGCATGTTTTAGCTGTAGGAAAGGTCCCGTGTATGTAAGGAGAACACAAGGGATTTTTCCAAATCAGTGTCTCCCCGAACTCCAATCTGGGGAATTTTTAAGCTACTGGTACATGTGTGTTCATTAAGGGACTTGGGCCGTAGGCAGAGTCCGAACTTTAGATGATTGAAGTCTTTAGGTTCAGAAACGCTCACCATCGGCCTCCTTTAGTTTCCATTTTATCTGTAGTTGATAGATGATGTCGATATAGATATCTATTGTTTTTCAGGTTATTTCCCCTCAGGGGTCATTACAAAATATTGAGTATAGTTCCCTGTGCTATACAGTAGTTCCTTGTTGATGATATATTTTATACATAGCAGTGTGTATATGTTAATCTGAAACTGTTAATTTATCCCTCCTCCCACCTTTCCCCTTTGGTAATAAAAAATATAAGATTTTATACTTCTCAGAAATCTAGGAGCTGAAAGAGAGGTATCATTTTCAATGGAAAATCATTCCAAACAAGGTTGAAACTTCAACCAAGATTATTAGATGTACATCCTTGGAAAGAAATCACTGCATTTCTCTACTCTTGACCTGACAAATAAGACAAACCCCTCCACTGAACTTGCTTATAATAAAGTGATGGAAATATCAAATGGAAGTGTTAGAAACATCTTATTTTACACGAGCCTTATACACTGCTCTATGTTAATTACAGTTTGGCTCACACATCTGTTCATTGAAGTTACAATGTTCTCAAATTCTGTTACTGATCCTGCAGAGTGGGCCCCAACAAGGGTCTCCCTGCCCAGTGTCATTGGAGCCAACAGATCGAGACTGACTTTGGTTCAGAAGCAAAGGAAAACTTTATATTTTGATCAGAGAATGGAGAGGTGAGAGTGTGTGCTCCCCTGCGGGTTGTGGGCCGGGCTGCTGTGTAGGGATCCTGTCAGCATCAGCGGGAGGGAGGGGGCGGAGCTCTCGAGGGCCAGGTTGGCTGGAGCTCAGGCTCTATGTCGCAGAGTCTGCACGGGGCCCCACGAGCTGAGGTGTCGGCCCAGCCATTTTGCACGAGGAAATCGGGTCTGAAGTGTCGGGTGTGGGACCTCTGCATGTGGAAACCTAGGAGCAAGTGAAATTAGACAAAGCACAAAGGAAAAAATGGTTAGACTTTATTTTATTGCCCAGATTCTATTTTTATCTCCCAGGAATTTTTAATGGGCTTTGCCAGTGACAAAGCCCTCCTCTGCCTTTTGTCCCATTCCTCATTCTTGGGGCGCTGAGGGTGCAGACACGTCTTCTGTAAATGCTTCATGCTGAGTTGGGTGTCCTCATACCCGGGGGGAGGGGCAGGACTTCTCCCCAGCAGCCTCCAGGTGAGGTTGATTGTCCGCAGGCCTCCTCCCTCACTGCTCGTCTGCCTGAGCACCAGCATTGGAAGTTTTATAGATTCTAATGACCTTTAAGGGTCCAGGAAAGAGATGTGCAGAGACGCTGGGGGGGTGGGCGGTTTTACCCTGCTCCACATTGGTTCGGCCCCCTTAGGCTGATGGTTTCTGCCAGCCTAGATGCTCTGACCAGTAGTCTGTGCTTTCTTCAGTTAGGCCACTGAATTAACGTACAAACAGCACCAGGTGTCAGAGCCCTGCTTGCTCAACTCCCAGACAGTCCAGGGCCGGTGGTGATCCAGGACCATGACGGCCACTCAGTCAACGGCCTTTTGAAGTAGCCAGGAGTACAGCCGGTCTCATTGGCCGCCATCACTGCGGTGTCTGTAGGCTTTTCTATGGTGGCAGCGTTATTTACGGTTCCCCTGCCAAGTTTATTAGCTCCGCTCTGGGTGCAGTAAGTCCTGTAAGCAATAGTCTGCTCTTTTGGGGCACACTCTTGTTGTTTTCTGAGAGAAGCTCCAGGTCAAGTGATGGTCACACGAGTCGTCATGGGGGCCCATTGCCCCAGGTTGTCTCTCTGGAGGTTGGTGTTGGAGGGCCTCCTCACTCGAGGTCATTGTGCCCACGGAGCAATCCCTGCAACTTCAGGGCATGGTGGGTGGTTAGGATCACCAAGTGGCGTCCTTTTCCCTTAGGAGGGAGCTGGCCTTGCGGGCTGCTGATTTCCAGGTTTTTAGATACCCCCAGTATCCTGGTCGGATGGGGTGGCTGGCCAATGCCTGGAGGGCATTCTTGCATTGTTCCATTTCAAGTGGTCCCAGTTTTTGCACTAATACTCCAAGGGCGATTCGCCTTGGACCAGGAATGTAAAGGTCAAAGGGTTTAGCTAACTTAGGGAGGTCCAGGGCCAGGGTCTGAATTGACTGCTCTTTCCATTCTTGAAAGGCCGCTTCTGGATTCTATTCAAAAGGATCATCATCTTTTCCTTTCAGTGTTTCATATAGAGGCCCAGCTATTAGACTGTAGTTAGGGATCCAGATGCAGCAAACCCCGGTCTCCCCAGGAACCCCTAAGCTGTCTTCTAGTTTCAGGAAAGGTGAGGCTGCAAATGGCTTCTTCCCTTTCCTGGGGTGGGCTTCTCCGACCTTCTGTGCGAATGAAGCCCAGGAAGGCCACCTTAGTTTGTGATATTTGAGCCTTTTCCTTGGACACCTTCTATCTTTTATTGGCTAGGTAGTTCAGAGGCCTCCTTAGTCGGGCTGGTGATCAGAATGTCATCTGCATATTGAAGGAGGGTTCCCTTCTCCAGAGGTAGATCTTTTAGGTCTTTAGCTAACGTTTCCCCAAAGATGGTGTGGGAATTTTTGAACCCCTGGGGCAGGACGGCCCAGCAGTATTGTTTTTGTTGTAGGTTGAGTCCTGCCACTCACAGCCAAAATTTCTTGTGACTCTGGGACTAATGGAATACAGAAGAAGGCATCATTGAAGTCTAATACAGAATGCCATGTCCTGGTGGATGGTAGAATGACCAGCAGGGTGTAGGAATTAGGAACTACTAGATGTATATCCTCTGTGGCTTCCCTGACTGTCCTGGCGTCCTCTACCAGGTCCCCAGCAGCCCACGGGGCTCTTGTGGTCAGGCCCCTCCCAGGATATGGAGCTCACCTGGGCAGGTACGCAGCAGCCCACGGGGCTCTCGTGGGCAGGCCCCTCCCTGGATATGGAGCTCCCGTGGACAGGTACCCCGGCAGGGCTGGGCACACAGGAACCGTGCACATAGCCCTCATTGCAGAGCACCCCCAGCACCCCTGTCACTCAGAGCTGACACAGAGCACCTCAGAGCAGAGCTTGAACTAACAAACAGCAGCTCCAACAGGTCTGTGACCCTAGGCTTCACTCTGTGCGGCCTCCCTCTGCCTGGTCTTCCAGGGGCTTCCACTGCAGCCGGGGCACCAGGCCTCTGTCTCCACCCACCACCCCTCCTCTCCCTGACTCCTGGGTTCCTCTCATTAGCAGAGGGTCTTCTTGAAGTTGTCTCCCACTCATGGACCAGATAAAATGATTCGAAAACAAGCCAGGGCTGCCGCCCCTTATCTATCCTGACTCTCGGGACCCTACACCTGTTCCTTGGATCTGGCCGGTGCAGCAAGGCCCATTTTCTGCAACTCTGAGCCCCTGAGGGGCGAGGATTGGCTGACCTGGGCAGCCTGACCCGGCCGGCCAGCCCTTCCCAGGTGTGCCTGGGTTGAGGTCAATATAAACACCCCTCCAGGCAGCAAAAGCCTCTGCAGCTGTGCCTGACGCCATATTCTCTGCCCCGTCAGCAGTCTCGGGGTTGGGCTGGTGGGAGGGAGTAGGGCCCACGGCTCTATGAGTGGCCCAGTGTGACTGGGGCTCTGCTGGACTTTCTGCAGGAGTTGCCGGGCTGCCACCTGCTAAAGAAGAGGATGTGTCACCCATACTTGCTGCTGGAATTTCTCCCCGGGCAGAGGTGAGGAAGGAAAAAAGCAGTGGGGGCCGGGACAGGAGGGGTACCTCAGGCAGGGAAATGGAAAGCTTCCAGACGAGCGCCCGGGGCCAGGACCATCCTGGCTGGCCTGCAGGCACCAAGTCGGCCTGCGTGCTGTCGCTGGTGTGACTCCAAGCCCCTTCCTCTAGTTTTTAAAGTCTTTGCACACATTCAGGTGTTTTACCTGGGAAGGGTGGGAAAAGTTCAGCAGCAGCTGGCCTGGGGCTCAGCTCACGTTTACTCAGAGACGCCTCCTCACGGTCCCCCAGCTTTGCAATGAGGACGCTCCTCGTGTGGGGGCTGCTGGCTGCATGGGAGATGATTCCCCACCTGTGACCAACTTCAGAATTGTTTACCCCTGGAGCAAGTGCCCTGATAGGGTTTTCCTCTGTATGACCAGTGGGTTCTGTTTTTTTTTTTTTCTTTTTTGGTTCAAGGTAAGTTTTATTCCTCTTTTTGTATTTATGGATATAAGCATGGAAATAATTCATTCATATAAATACGTCTATGGGAAGGGCAGAACTTTTTTTTCTGTTTTATTTTTTTAAGTATTACTTATTTTTTAATTTTTGAATTTATTTTATTCATTTTTTTATACAGCAGGCTCTTATTGGTAACCTATTTTATACATATAAGTGTATATATGTCAATCCCAGGCTCGCAATTCATCCCACCACCACCACCCTGCCACTTTCCCCCCTTGGTGTCCATACATTTGTTCTCTACATCTGTGTCTCTATTTCTGCCTTGCAAACCGGTTCATCTTTACCATTTTTCTAGGTTCCACATGTATGCGTTAATATACGATATTTGTTTTTCTCTTTCTGACTTACTTCACTCTGTATGACAGTCTCTAGATCTATCCACGTCTCTACAAATGACCCAATTTCATTCCTTTTTATGGCTGAGTAATATTCCATTTTATATATGTAGCACATCTTTTCTGTTCGTCTGTCTATGGGCATTTAGGTTGCTTCCATGACCTGGCTATTGTAAATAGTGCTGCAATGAATATTGTGGTGAATATGTCTTTTTGAATTATGGTTTTCTCTGGGTATATGGCCAGTAGTGGGATTGCTGGGTCATATGGTAATTCTATTTTTAGTTTTTTAAGGAACCTCCATACTGTTCTCCATCGTGACTGTATCAATTTACATTCCCACAAATAGTGTAAGAGGGTTCCCTTTTCTCCACACCCTCTCCAGCATTTGTTGCTTGTAGATTTTCTGATGATGCCCATTCTAACTCGTGTGAGGCGATACCTCATTGTAGTTTTGGTTTATATTTCTCTAATAATTAGTGATGTTGAGCAGCTTTTCATGTGCTTCTTGGTCATCTGTATGTCTTCTTGGGACAAATGTCTATTTACGTCATCTGCCCATTTTTGGATTGGGTTGTTTGTTTTTTTACTGTTGAGCTGCATGAGCTGTTTATATACATTGGAGATTAATCCTTTGTCCATTGATTCGTTTGCAAATATTTTCTCCCATTGTGAGGGTTGTCTTTTCGTCTTGTTTGTAGTTTCCTTTGCTTTGCAAAAGCTTTTAGGTTTCATTTGCTCCCATATGTTTATTTTTTTTTATTCCATTACTCTAGGAGGTGGATCAAAAAAGATCTTGCTGTGATTTATGTCAAAGAGTATTCTTCCTATGTTTTCCTCTAAGAGTTTTATAGTGTCCGGTCTTACATTTTGGTCTCTAATCCATTTTGAGTTTATTTTTTGTGTATGGTGTTAGGGAGTGTTCTAATTTCATTCTTTTACATGTAGCTGTCCATTTTTCCCAGCACCACTTATTGAAGAGACTGTCTTTTCTCCTTTGTATACCCTTGCCTCCTTTGTCATAGATTAGTGGGCCATAGGTGTGTAGGTTTATTTCTGGGCTTTTTTTTTTCTTTTACATCTTTATTGGAGTATAATTGCTTTACAATTGTGTGTTAGTTTCTGCTGTATAAAAAAGTGAATCAGCTGTGCGTATACATATAACACCATATCCCCTCCCTCTTGCAACTCCCTCTCACTCCCTTATCCCACCCTTTTAGGTGGTCACAAAGCACAGAGCTGATCTCCCTGTGCTATGTGGCTGCTTCCCAGTAGCTATCAATTTTACATTTGGTAGTGTATATATGTCCATACCACTCTCTCACTTTGTCCGAGCTTACCCTTCCCTCTCCCCATGTCCTCAAGTCCTTTCTCTACGTCTGTGTCCTTAATCCTTTCCTGCCCCTAGGTTCTTCATAAACTTTTTTTTGAAGATTCCATATATATGTGTTAGCATACGGTATTTGTTTTTCTCTTTCTGACTTACTTCACTCTGTAGGACAGACTCTAGATCCATCCACCTCACTAAAAGTAACTCAATTTCGTTTCTTTTTATGGCTGAATAATGTTCCATTGTATATTTGTGCCACATCTTCCTTATCCATTTATCTGTTGATGGACACTTAGGTTGCTTCCATGTCCTGGCTATTGTAAATAGAGCTACAGTGAACATTGTGGTACATGACTCTTTTTGAATTATGGTTTTCTCAGGGTAAATGTCCAGGAGTGGGTTTGCTGGGTTGTATGGTAGTTCTATTTTTAGTTTTTAAGGAACCCCCATACCGTTCTCCCTAGTGGCTATATCAATTTACATTCCCACCAACAGTGCAAGAGGGTTCCCTTTGCTCCAATAAATGCCTCTCCAGCATTTATTGTTGGTAGATTTTTTGATGATGGCCATTCTGACTGGTGTGAGGTGATAACCTCACTGTAGTTTTGATTTGCATTTCTCTAATGATTAGTGATGTTCAGCATCCTTTCATGTGTTTGTTGGCAACCTGTATATCTTCTTTGGAGAAATGTCTATTTAGGTCTTCTGCCCATTTTTGGATTGGGTTGTTTGGTTTTGTGATATTGAGCTACATGAGCTGCTTTTTGGAGATTAATCCTTTGCCATTTGCTTCATTTGAAAATATTTTCTCCCATTCTGATGGTTGTCTTTTCATCTTGCTTATGTTTTCCTTTGCTGTGCAAAAGAATTTATGTTTCATTCGGTCCCATTTTTTAATTTTTGTTTTTATTTCCATTTCTCTAGGAGGTGGGTCAAAAAGGATCTTGCTGTGATTTATGTCATAGACTGTTCTGCTTATGTTTTCCTCTAAGAGTTTTATAGTGGCTGGTCTTATATTTAGGTCTCTAATCCATTTTGAGTTTATTTTTGTGTATGGTGTTAGGGTGTGTACTAATTTCATTCTTTTACATGTAACTGTCCAGTTTTCCCAGCACCACTTGCTGAAGACACTGTCTTTTCTCCATTGTATACCCTTGCCTCCTTTGTCATAGATTAGTGAACCATAGGTACGTGGGTTTATCTCTGTGCTTTCTATCCTGTTCTATTGACCTATATTTCTGTTCTTGTGTCAGTACCATATTATCTTGATTACTGTAGCTTTGCAATATAGTCTGAAGTCTGGAAGTCTGATTCCTCCAGCTCTTTTTTTTCCCCCCTCAAGACTGCTTTGGCTATCCAGGGTCTTTTGTGTCTCCCTACAAATTTTAAGATTTTTTTTTCTTGTTCTGTAGAAAATGCCAAAGGTATTTTGATCGGGATTGCATTGAATCTGTAGATTGCTTTGGGTAGTATAGTCATTTTCACAATATTGATTCTTCTAATCCGAGAACATGGTATATGTCTCCATCTGTTTATATCATCTTTGATTTCTTTCATCAGTGTCTTATAGTTTTCTGAGTACAGGTCTTTTACTTCCTTAGGTAGGTTTATTCCTAGGTATTTTATTCTTTTTGTTGCAGTGGTAATGGGATTGTTTCCTTAATTTCTCTTTCTGATCTTTCATTGTTAGTGTATAGGAATGCAAGCAATTTCTGTGCATTAATTTTGTATCCTGCAACTTTACCAAATTCATTGATTAGCTCCAGTGGTTTTCTGGTGGCATCTTTAGGATTCTCTATCTATGATATCATGTCATCTGCAAACAGTGACAATTTTACTTCTTCTTTTCCTTTTTGTATTCCTTTTATTTCTTTTTCTTCTCTGATTGCCATGGCTAGGACTTCCAAAACTATGTTGAATAGCAGTGGTGAGAGTGGACATCCTCGTCTTGTTCCTGATCTTAGAGGAAACGCTTTCAGTTTTTCACCATTGAGAATGTTGTTTGCTGTGGGTTTGTCATATATGGCCTTTATTATGTTGAGGTAGTTTCCCTCTATGCCCACACTCTGCAGAGTTTTTATCGTAAATGAGTGTTGAATTTTCTCAAAATCTTTTCCTTCATCTATTGAGATGATCATATGCTTTTATTCTACAATTTGTTAATATGGTGTATCACATTGATTTGTGTATATTGAAGAATCCTCGCATCCCTGGGATAAACCCCACTTGATCATGGTGTATGATCCTTTTCATGTGTTGTTCGATTCTGTTTGCTAGTATTTTGTTGAGGATTTTTACATCTATATTCATCAGTGATATTGGTCTATAATTTTCTTTCCTTGTAGTATCTCTGTCTGATTTTGGTATCAGGGTGATGGTGGTCTCATAGAATGAGTTTGGGAGTGTTCCTTCCCCTGCAATTGTTTTGAAGAATTTGAGAAGGTTGGGTGTTAGCTCTGCTCTAAATGTTTGATAGAATTCACCTGTGATGCCATCTGGTTCTGGACTTTTGTTTGTTGGAAGATTTTTAATCACAGTTTCAATTTCATTGCTTGTGATAGGTTTGTTCATATTTTCTATTTCTTCCTGGTTCAGTCTTAGAAGGTTATCCCTTTCTAAGAATTTGTCCATTTCTTCCAGATTGTCCATTTTATTGGCCTAGAGTTGCTTGTAGTAGTCTCTTAGGATGCTTTGTATTCCTGTGGTGTCTGTTGTAACTTCTGCTTTTTCACTTCTAATTTTGTTGATTTGCGTCCTCTCCCTCTTTTTCTGGAGTCCGGCTAAAGGTTGATCATTTTTGCTTATCTTCTCAAAGAACCAGCTTTTAGTTTTATTGATCTTTGCTTTCGTTTTCTTTGTTTCTATTTCATTTATTTCTGCTCTGATCTTTATGATTTCTTTCCTTCTACTAACTTTGGGTTTTGTTCTTCTTTCTCTAGTTCCTCTAGGTGTAAGGTTAGATTGTTTATTTGAGATTTTTCTTGTTTCTTGAGGTAGGCTTGTATTGCTATAAACTTCCCTCTTAGAACTCCTTTTGCTGCATCCCATAGGTTTTGGATCATCGTGTTTTTGTTGTCATTTGTCTCTAGGTAGTTTTTGATTTCCTCTTTGATTTCTTCAGTGATCTCTTGGTTATTTAGTAACGTATTGTTTAGCCTCCATGTGTTTGTGTTTTTTACGGTTTTTTCCGTGTAATTGATTTCTAATCTCATAGCATTGTGGTCGGAACAGCTGCTTGATATGATTTCAGTTTTCTTAAATTTACTGAGGCTTTATCTGTGACCCAAGATGTGATCTATCCTGGAGAATGTTCCGTGTGCAGTTGAGAAGAACGTGTAATCTGCTGTTTTTGGATGGAATGTCCTATAAATATCAATTAACTCTATCTGGTCTATTGTGTCATTTAAAGCTTGTGTTTCCTTATTAATTGTCTGTCTGGCTGATCTCCACTGGTGTAAGTGAGCTGTTAAAGTCCCCCGCTATTATTGTGTTACTGTCGATTTCCTCTTTTATAGCTGTTAGCAGTTGCCTTATACATTGAGCTGCTCTTATTTTGGGTACATATATATTTATAGTTGTTATATCTTCTTCTTGGATTGATCCCCTGACCATTATGTAGTGCCTTTCCTCGTCTCTTGTAACATTCTTTATTTTAAAGTCTATTTTATCTGATATGAGTATTGCTACTCCAGCTTTCTTTTGATTTTCATTTGCATAGAATATATTTTTCCATCGCCTCACTTTGAGTCTGTATGTGTCCCTAGGTCTGAAATGGATCTCTTGTAGACAGCATATATATGGGTCTTGTTTTTGTATCCATTCAGCGAGCCTGTGTCTTTTGGTTGGAACATGTAGTGCATTCACGTTTAAGGTAATTATCGATATGTATGTTCCTACTACTATTTTCTTAATTGTTATGGGTTTGTCTTGGTGGGTCCTTTTCTTCTCTTGTGTTTCCCACTTAGAGAAGTTCCTTTAGCATTTGGTGTAGAGCTGGTTTCATGGTGCTGAATTCTCTTAGCTTTTGCTTGTCTGTAAGGCTTTTGATTTCTCCATCAAATCTGAATGAGCTCTTTGCAGGGTGGAGTACTCTTGGTTGTAGGTTCTTCCCTTTCATCACTTTAAATTTATCATGCCACTTCCTTCTGGCTTGTAGATTTTCTGCTGAGAAATCAGTTGTTATCCTTATGGGAGTTCCCTTGTATGTTATTTGTCATTTTTCCCTTGCTGCTTTCAATCATTTTTCTTTGTCGTTAATTTTTGTCAATTTGATTACTATGTGTCTTGTCATTTTTCTCCTTTGGTTTATCCTGCCTGGGACACTCTGTGCTTCTGGACTTGGGTGGCTATTTCTTTTCCCATGCTAGGGAAGTTTTTGACCATTATCTCTTTAAATATATTCTCGGGTCCTTTCTCTCTCTCTTCTCCTTCTGGGACCCCTATAATGCGAATGTTGTTGCGTTTAATGTTGTCCCAGAGGACTCTTGGGGTGTCTTCGTTTATTTTCATTCTTTTTCTTTATTCTGTTCCATGGCAGTGATTTCCACCTTTCTGTCTTCCAGGTCACTTATCCGTTCTTCTGCCACAGTTATTCTGCTACTGATTCCTTCTAGTGTATTTTTCATTTCAGTTATTCCATTGTTCACCTCTGTTTGTTTGTTCTTTAATTCTTCTAGGTGTTTGTTCCTTAATTCTTCTAGGTCTTTGTTAAACATTTCTTGCATCTTCTCGATCTTTGCCTCCTTTCTTTTTCCAAGGTCTTGGCTCAACTTCACTATCATTATTCTGAATTTTTTTTCTGGAAGGTTCCCTATCTCCACCTCATTTCGTTTTTTTTTCTGGGGTTTTATCTTGTTCCTTGATCTGGTATAAAGTCCTCTGCCTTTTCATTTTGTCTATCTTTCTGTGAATGTGGTTTTCCTTCCACAGGCTGCAGAATTGTAGTTCTTCTTGCTTCTGCTGTCTGCTCTCCGGTGGATGAGTCTATCTTAGAGGCTTGTGCAAGCTTCCTGATGGGAGGGACTGGTGGTGGGTAGAGCTGGGTGTTGCTTTGGTGGGCAGAGCTTTAATCCGCTTGTCTACGGATTAAATAAAACTTTAATAAAAAGTTTAATCCGCTTGTCTGCTGATGCATGGGGCTGGGTTCCCTCCCTGTTGGTTGTTTGGCCTGAGGCGACCCAGCCCTGGAGCCTACCTTGCTCTTGGTGGGGCTAATGGCGGACTCTGGGAGGGCTCACACCAAGGAGTATTTCCCAGAACTTCTGCTGCCAGTGTCGTTGTCCTCACGGTGAGCCACAGCCACAGCCACCACCTGCCTCTGCAAGAGACCCTCTAAAAGTAGCAGGTAGTTCTGGTCATTCTCCTACAGGGTCACTGCTCCTTCCCCTGGGTCCTGATGTGCACACTACTTTGTGTGTGCCCTCCAAGAGTGGAGTATCTGAGTGGAGTTGAGACTCTGAGACTCTGTGTGGAGTTGCACAGACTCTGGGTCCTGTGAAGCTTCGATGTTTTGTGATTCTAGAAATCCTATAGGAGACGGTCCACAGCAGGTGACGCTAATGTTGTCAGTAGAGGTGTTGAAGCCAAAGATCTGCAGTTCCAACTAGAGGTGCCGATGTACATACAGGACAAAATCATCTCGTGTGAATGTAGTTCAGGCATGTTTAAGATGAATGCAGTCATGTTAATGTCTACCATATTCTATCTTGAGCCTCTCCTCAGGGACCCCCTCCTCAGTTCCTGAGGCTCCTGTAAGTCATGTACAGGGGACTGGAGAGTGGGCTCTGTCCAGTCTGAGCCCTGAGTTACCCTGTGTGTATCTTAGGATACTTTGTATTTCTGTGGTGTCCGTTGTAACATCATCTCTTTCATTTCAGATTTATTTGGGCCCTCTCTTTTTAAAAAAACATACTACTGTTGTCTTTTATTCTTTACAGAAGTTTAATAAGTGTTTGATCTACTATCCTTACCCTATGTATACTTTTTGCAGTGAGATTTTTACTTTTCTTTGTTTCCTTGTTACTATCAATAATTAGTGAGACTTCTTTTAAGCTACCTTCAACATTGCTTATAAAGCTGCTTTATTAGTGATGACAGAGCCTTAATGGAAGTCATGTTCTGGTTGTAAATTAGAATGCAATGTGCCAGCAAATAGCCCCTTAAGTTTATGTCTCATTACTTCTTGTTCTTTTTTTAATTTAATTTTTATTTTTTGTCAGAGCAAATTTAATTAAAATGTTTTGTTTCTTCTAGGTGTGAAAGATGTGGTTCTTTTAAACATATACATATATCTATTCTTCTTTGGATCATTTTCCCATGTAGGTTATGACACGATGTTGAGTAGTCTTGTCTTGGTATTACGTAGGTCTTTGGTGATTACATATTTCACATGTGTTTCTATATCTATCTTAACCCCAATATCCTAATGTATCCAATCCTCACACCTTTCCATTTGGTGAACCATAAGTTTGTTTAATGAATCTGTGATTGCATTTCTCTGTGGAAATATTTTCATTGGTATCAATTTTTAGCTAAGACCTATAAGTGATATTATAGGATATGTGTCTTTTGCTTTCTGACTTAGTACAATTTGCCTGATTACCTCAAGAATCATACATGGTGCTGCAAATGGCATTGTTTCATTTTTTTCCCTGGCTAATATTCCATCTGTACGTGTACCAGTTCTTCTTTGGCCACGCACCTCTTGATGGACTTTCTGGTTGCCTCCATGTCTTGGCTATTGTAATACTGCTGCAATGCACATTTGCTTGCCTGTGTCTTTCCAGTTATATCTTCTTATGTTATAGGCCAAGCAGTGGGCTTGCTGTATCATATGGTAGCTCAGTGTGTATGTTTTAAAGGCACCACCATTCAGTTCTCATTAGTGGCTCTTTCCAGGTTACGTCCCACTTAAAATTGAGGGTATGCATTTCTCCAAAACACCTTCAATATTTATTGTTTGTAGTTTTCTTGCTGATGGTTATTCTAATGGGTGCGAGCTGATGCCTATCTGTGGTTGAATTTGCATGTGTCCCATAATCTGTTGAAATTGAGCTTTAAAGCATGCCCTTTTTATTTATCAAACTGTGATTACAGCTCAGTTCTTCAAAGTGTTTTCTTAAAGTAAGTGTCACATTTTGAAAATTTTTGGCCATTACCTCCCTCAAGACATTTTGAGGGCACGTTTCATTTACAGCCCTGAAGTACTTGTTCATATAAAGTGACCATTAGCACAGGTTTTAAAGCTGCTTTTGCAGGTAACGGCCAGAGGGTGGCAGCCTTTCTACGTTCCTAATCTGGTAAATAGGGAAAGAGACCTTCAGCCCCAAGAGTGTCCAGCTTTATTTCTCATCCAGCTGTGGGTCTAGATATGGTCACACCAGGTTGCATCACAGCCTCGGAACGAATTACGTAAAAATTTTCCCTCTATCACTGTCTTTGTTTTTTGGAATTTTTAACTAATTTATTTTTATAATGGGGTTTACCTGATTTTCACTGCTGTGTTTATGCCCCTTTACACCCACTTGATTCACTTACAGAGGGACATCAATACATAGGTTTTAAGATTATTACTAGTCAGATATATTCTTGTGCAGCGAATAGGGCGTGTTGAGTCCAGTTCTCTGAGCAAGGAGTAGGTCTTGTCTATTACATATTGGGTTTATGGAACGGTATCTGAGCTAATTTGAAACCCTTGTTTTATGTATCACCCCACCTCACCTTTCCCGTTAAGCAGCCATAGTGTGTTTTCTGCATGTGTGACTCTGTTCTGTTTTGTAATTCAGTTCAAGTGTAACGGTTTTTACATTCCCTCTATAAGTGATACCTTATGAGAAGTGTCCTTTTCTATGTGACTTATTTCACTTAGAATCGTCGTACCTAAATCCACTCATCATGCTGCTACTAGCCTTATGACATTGATTTCATGGCTGAGTGATATTCCATTGTACATAAGGACCACAACTTCTTTATCCATTTTTCTCTTTCCTGGGATATTGAAGGTGGAATGAAGTGGAGGTCCTTGTCAACAGAGCAGCCCTCAACTTGGGGGTGCTTGTGTCTTGCTGATTTTTCATTTTCCCAATTTATACCCCCATGAGTGGAAGTGCCCTATGCTCTCTAAGCTGTGTTTTTTAGATGTTTCAGGACTCACCGTACACTTCTCCAGAGTGGCTGTTGGCAATTTACATCCCGCCCATCAGTGTAGCAAGGCTCCCATTTCTCCATGGCCTGTCCTGCATTTCTGGTTTTGACACTTTTTTCAGCATGGCCCTTTTGACCGATGGGAAGTGAGACTTCTCTGTAGTGCTGATTTGCCTTTCCAGGTTGCTTGGTTGGCCAAAAAGGGCGTATGCGTTTTTTCCTGAATATATTCAGGAAAAAACGCATACGCCCTTTTTGGCCAAGGGCATCATTGTCAACGTTTTGCCGCTTTTCATGTGCTTTAAAGGCGATTCGTATCTACCTCCTGAAATCTGTTTCGTGCAATTCTGCCTTGATTTCAAATCCTCTTCTTTGCCTTCCCTCAATATAATTGTGGACGAGAGTTATCATTTATAACTCTGCAGGTTTGTGAATTGCAGTGCCCTCAAGCTCCATTTTACAACTCGCTTTTTTGGGAGCTGGCCGCAAAAGCGCAGGATGGCTTCAGGCCCTCTTCTGGTTCCGGGGGGCAGGCTGAGCCTGTAGTTAATTCTTCTTCCTGATGGGAAAATAGAGTGACCTGTGCCTGTCCCGACACCAAGAGCTAGTCTCTCGTTGGTTCCCCGTCTTCCCGTTCATCCTCAGGACAAATTGCAACCTGTACGGAACCGGAGGTTAAAGGTGCTGATGCTCCAAGTAAGGAGATTGCTAGTAAAGCGGCTGGAATGGCGAACCCGGGCACAAGGAGATGAGAAATGAGGTGCGTTTTAGAAACCTTTCCCCATCACACGGTGTACCATCTTCTGGGTTTCTCATGCATGTTTTCGATGTAGGAAGATGCTATTGAACCTGGAGATTTGGGACCCATGCGATGGGTACCACGCAGTATTACTTTAAAGGGTCTGCGTTTGCTCACCCAACCTCACCAAACCTCTCAGCCCCAAGAGTGTCCACCCTTATGTCTCATCCAGCTGTGGGTCTAGATATGGTCAATCCAGGTTGCATCACAGCCCCTGAACTCATTGTGTAGGAATTTCTATCTCTTTCACTGTCATTGTTTCATGGGTTTTTCAAAGTAATTTATTTTCATAATGGGGTTTAGCTGCTTTTCACTGCTGTGTTTATGCCGCTTTACACCCACTTGACACACTAACAGAGAGATATCAGTACATAGGTTTTAAGATTATTACTAGTCAGATATATTCTTGTGCGGTGAATAGGGCGTGTTGAGTCCAGTTCTCTGAGCAAGGAGTAGGTCTTGTCTACTACATATTGGGTTTATGGAACGGTATCTGAGCTAATTTGATACCCTTGTTTTATGTATCACCCCACCTCACCTTTCCCGTTAAGCAGCCATAGTGTGTTTTCTGCATGTGTGACTCTGTTCTGTTTTGTAATTCAGTGCAAGTGTAACGGTTTTTACATTCCCTCTATCAGTGATACCTTATGAGAAGTGTCCTTTTCTGTGTGACTTATTTCACTTAGAATCGTCGTACCTAAATCCACTCATCATGCTGCTACTAACCTTATGACATTGATTTCATGGCTGAGTGATATTCCATTGTACATAAAGACCACAACTTTATTATCCATTTTTCTCTTTCCTGGGATATTTAAGGTGGAATGAAGTGGAGGTCCTTGTCAACAGAGAAGCCCTCAACTTTGGGTGCTTGTGTCTTGCTGATTTTTAATTTTCCCAATTTATACACCCATGAGTAGAAGTGCCCTATGCTCTCTAAGCTGTGTTTTTCAGATGTTTCAGGACACACCGTACACTTCTCCAGAGTGGCTGTTGGCAATTTACATCCCGCCCATCAGTGTAGCAAGGCTCCCATTTCTCCATGGCCTGTCCTGCATTTCTGGTTTTCACACTTTTTTCAGCATGGCCCTTTTGACCGATGGGAAGCGAGACTTCTCTGTAGCGCTGATTTGCCTTTCCAGGTTGCTTGGTTGGCCAAAAAGGGCGTATGCGTTTTTTCCTGAATATATTCAGGAAAAAACGCATACGCCCTTTTTGGCCAAGGGCATCATTGTCAACGTTTTGCCGTTTTTCATGTGCTTTAAAGGCGATTCGAATCTACCTCCTGAAATCTGTTTCGTGCAATTCTGCCTTGATTTCAAATCCTCTTCTTTGCCTTCCCTCAATATAATTGTGGACGAGAGTTATCATTTATAACTCTGCAGGTTTGTGAATTGCAGTGCCCTCAAGCTCCATTTTACAACTCGCTTTTTTGGGAGCTGGCCGCAGAAGTGCAGTATGGCTTCAGGCCCTGTTCTGGTTCTGGGGGGCAGGCTGAGCCTGTGGTTAATTCTTCTTCCTGATGGGAAAATAGAGTGACCAGTGCCTGTCCCGACACCAAGAGCTAGTCTCTCGTTGGTTCCCCGTCTTCCCGTTCATCCTCAGGACAAATTGCAACCTGTACGGAACAGGAGGTTAAAGGTGCTGATGTTCCAAGTAGGGAGATTGCTAGTAAAGCGGCTGGAATGGCGAACCCGGGCACAAGGAGATGAGAAATGAGGTGCGTTTTAGAAACCTTTCCCCATCACACGGTGTACCATCTTCTGGGTTTCTCATGCATGTTTTCGATGTAGGAAGATGCCCTTGAACCTGGAGATTTGGGACCCATGCGATGGGTACCACGCAGTATTACTTTAAAGGGTCTGCATTTGCTCACCCAACCTCACCAAACCTCTCAGCCCCAAGAGTGTCCACCCTTATGTCTCATCCAGCTGTGGGTCTAGATATGGTCAATCCAGGTTGCATCACAGCCCCTGAACTCATTGTGTAAGAATTTCTATCTCTTTCACTGTCGTTGTTTCATGGGTTTTTCAAAGTAATTTATTTTCATAATGGGGTTTAGCTGCTTTTCACGGCTGTGTTTATGCCGCTTTACACCCACTTGACACACTAACAGAGAGATATCAATACATAGGTTTTAAGATTATTACTAGTCAGATATATTCTTGTGCGGTGAATAGGGCGTGTTGAGTCCAGTTCTCTGAGCAAGGAGTAGGTCTTGTCTACTACATATTGGGTTTATGGAACGGTATCTGAGCTAATTTGATACCCTTGTTTTATGTATCACCCCACCTCACCTTTCCCGTTAAGCAGCCATAGTGTGTTTTCTGCATGTGTGACTCTGTTCTGTTTTGTAATTCAGTTCAAGTGTAACGGTTTTTACATTCCCTCTAAAAGTGATACCTTAGGAGAAGTGTCCTTTTCTGTGTGACTTATTTCACTTAGAATCGTCGTACCTAAATCCACTCATCATGCTGCTACTAACCTTATGACATTGATTTCATGGCTGAGTGATATTCCATTGTACATAAGGACCACAACTTCTTTATCCATTTTTCTCTTTCCTTGGATATTTAAGGTGGAATGAAGTGGAGGTCCTTGTCAACAGAGCAGCCCTCAACTTTGGGGTGCTTGTGTCTTGCTGATTTTTCATTTTCCCAATTTATACCCCCATGAGTGGAAGTGCCCTATGCTCTCTAAGCTGTGTTTTTCAGATGTTTCAGGACACACCGTACACTTCTCCAGAGTGGCTGTTGGCAATTTATATCCCGCCCATCAGTGTAGCAAGGCTCTCATTTCTCCATGGCCTGTCCTGCATTTCTGGTTTTGACACTTTTTTCAGCATGGCCCTTTTGACCGATGGGTAGCGAGTCTTCTTTGTAGTGCTGATTTGCCTTTCCAGGTTGCTTGGTTGGCCAAAAAGGGCGTATGCGTTTTTTCCTGAATATATTCAGGAAAAAACGCATACGCCCTTTTTGGCCAAGGGCATCATTGTCAACATTTTGCCGCTTTTCATGTGCTTAAAAGGCGATTCGAATCTACCTCCTGAAATCTGTTTCCTGCAATTCTGCCTTGATTTCAAATCCTCTTCTTTGCCTTCCCTCAATATATTTGTGGACGAGAGTTATCATTTATAACTCTGCAGGTTTGTGAATTGCACTGCCCTGAACCTCCATTTTACAACTCGCTTTTTTGGGAGCTGGCCGCAAAAGCGCAGGATGGCTTCAGGCCCTGTTCTGGTTCCAGGGGGCAGGCTGAGCCTGTGGTTAATTCTTCTTCCTGATGAGAAAATAGAGTGACCTGTGCCTGTCCCAACACCAAGAGCTAGTCTCTCGTTGGTTCTCCGTCTTCCCGTTCATCCTCAGGACAAATTGCAACCTGTACGGAAAAGGAGGTTAAAGGTGCTGATGCTCCAAGTAGGGAGATTGCTAGTAAAGCGGCTGGAATGGCGAACCCGGGCACAAGGAGATGAGAAATGAGGTGCGTTTTAGAAACCTTACCCTATCACACGGTGTACCATCTTCTGGGTTTCTCATGCATGTTTTCGATGTAGGAAGATGCCCTTGAACCTGGAGATTTGGGACCCATGCGATGGGTACCACGCAGTATTACTTTAAAGGGTCTGTGTTTGCTCACCCAACCTCACCAAACCTCTCAGCCCCAAGAGTGTCCACCCTTATGTCTCATCCAGCTGTGGGTCTAGATATGGTCAATCCAGGTTGCATCACAGCCCCTGAACTCATTGTGTAAGAATTTCTATCTCTTTCACTTTTGTTGTTTCATGGGTTTTTCAAAGTAATTTATTTTCATAATGGGGTTTACTTGCTTTTCACTGCTGTGTTTATGCCGCTTTACACCCACTTGACACACTAACAGAGAGATATCAATACATAGGTTTTAAGATTATTACTAGTCAGATAGATTCTTGTGTGGTGAATAGGGCGTGTTGAGTCCAGTTCTCTGAGCAAGGAGTAGGTCTTGTCTATTACATATTGGGTTTATGGAACGGTATCTGAGCTAATTTGATACCCTTGTTTTATGTATCACCCCACCTCACCTTTCCCGTTAAGCAGCCATAGTGTGTTTTCTGCATGTGTGACGCTGTTCTGTTTTGTAATTCAGTTCAAGTGTAACGGTTTTTACATTCCCTCTATAAGTGATACCTTATGAGACGTGTCCTTTTCTGTGTGACTTATTTCACTTAGAATCGTCGTACCTAAATCCACTCATCATGCTGCTACTAACCTTATGACATTGATTTCATGGCTGAGTGATATTCCATTGTACATAAGGACCACAATTTTATTATCCATTTTTCTCTTTCGTGGGATATTTAAGGTGGAATGAAGTGGAGGTCCTTGTCAACAGAGCAGCCCTCAACTTTGGGGTGCTTGTGTCTTGCTGATTTTTAATTTTCCCAATTTATTCACCCATGAGTGGAAGTGCCCTATGCTCTCTAAGCTGTGTTTTTCAGATGTTTCAGGACACACCGTACACTTCTCCAGAGTGGCTGTTGGCAATTTACATCCCGCCCATCAGTGTAGCAAGGCTCCCATTTCTCCATGGCCTGTACTGCATTTCTGGTTTTGACACTTTTTTCAGCATGGCCCCTTTGACCGATGGGAAGCGAGACTTCTCTGTAGCGCTGATTTGCCTTTCCAGGTTGCTTGGTTGGCCAAAAAGGGCGTATGCGTTTTTTCCTGAATATATTCAGGAAAAAACGCATACGCCCTTTTTGGCCAAGGGCATCATTGTCAACGTTTTGCCGCTTTTCATGTGCTTTAAAGGCGATTCGTATCTACCTCCTGAAATCTGTTTCGTGCAATTCTGCCTTGATTTCAAATCCTCTTCTTTGCCTTTCCTCAATATATTTGTGGACGAGAGTTATCATTTATAACTCTGCAGGTTTGTGAATTGCAGTGTCCTGAACCTCCATTTTACAACTCGCATTTTTGGGAGCTGGCCGCAAAAGCGCAGGATGGCTTCACGCCCTGTTCTTGTTCCGGGGGGCAGGCTGAGCCTGTGGTTAATTCTTCTTCCTGATGGGAAAATAGAATGACCTGTGCCTGTCCCGACACCAAGAGCTAGTCTCTAGTTGGTTCCCCGTCTTCCCGTTCATCCTCGGGACAAATTGCAACCTGTACGGAACCGGAGGTTAAAGGTGCTGATGCTCCAAGTAAGGAGATTGCTAGTAAAGCGGCTGGAATGGCGAACCCGGGCACAAGGAGATGAGAAATGAGGTGCGTTTTAGAAACCTTTCCCCATCACACGGTGTACCATCTTCTGGGTTTCTCATGCATGTTTTCGATGTAGGAAGATGCCCTTGAACCTGGAGATTTGGGACCCATGCGATGGGTACCACGCAGTATTACTTTAAAGGGTCTGCGTTTGCTCACCCAACCTCACCAAACCTCTCAGCCCCAAGAGTGTCCACCCTTATGTCTCATCCAGCTGTGGGTCTAGATATGGTCAATCCAGTTTGCATCACAGCCCCTGAACTCATTGTGTAAGAATTTCTATCTCTTTCACTGTCATTGTTTCATGGGTTTTTCAAAGTAATTTATTTTCATAATGGGGTTTAGCTGCTTTTCACGGCTGTGTTTATGCCGCTTCACACCCACTTGACACACTAACAGAGAGATATCAATACATAGGTTTTAAGATTATTACTAGTCAGATATATTCTTGTGCGGTGAATAGGGCGTGTTGAGTCCAGTTCTCTGAGCAAGGAGTAGGTCTTGTCTACTACATATTGGGTTTATGGAACGGTATCTGAGCTAATTTGATACCCTTGTTTTATGTATCACCCCACCTCCCCTTTCCCGTTAAGCAGCCATAGTCTGTTTTCTGCATGTGTGACTCTGTTCTGTTTTGTAATTCAGTTCAAGTGTAACGGTTTTTACATTCCCTCTAAAAGTGATACCTTATGAGAAGTGTCCTTTTCTGTGTGACTTATTTCACTTAGAATCGTCGTACCTAAATCCACTCATCATGCTGCTACTAACCTTATGACATTGATTTCATGGCTGAGTGATATTCCATTGTACATAAGGACCACAACTTCTTTATCCATTTTTCTCTTTCCTGGGATATTGAAGGTGGAATGAAGTGGAGGTCCTTGTCAACAGAGCAGCCATCAACTTTGTGGTGCTTGTGTCTTGCTGATTTTTAATTTTCCCAATTTATACCCCCATGAGTGGAAGTGCCCTATGCTCTCTAAGCTGTGTTTTTCAGATGTTTCAGGACACACCGTACACTTCTCCAGAGTGGCTGTTGGCAATTTACATCCCGCCCATCAGTGTAGCAAGGCTCCCATTTCTCCATGGCCTGTCCTGCATTTCTGGTTTTGACACTTTTTTCAGCATGGCCCTTTTGACCGATGGGAAGTGAGACTTCTCTGTAGCGCTGATTTGCCTTTCCAGGTTGCTTGGTTGGCCAAAAAGGGCGTATGAGTTTTTTCCTGAATATATTCAGGAAAATACGCATACGCCCTTTTTGGCCAAGGGCATCATTGTCAACGTTTTGCCGCTTTTCATGTGCTTTAAAGGCGATTCGTATCTACCTCCTGAAATCTGTTTCGTGCAATTCTGCCTTGATTTCAGATCGTCTTCTTTGCCTTCCCTCAATATATTTGTGGACGAGAGTTATCATTTATAACTCTGCAGGTTTGTGAATTGCAGTGCCCTGAACCTCCATTTTACAACTCGCTTTTTTGGGAGCTGGCCGCAAAAGCGCAGGATGGCTTCAGGCCCTGTTCTGGTTCCGGGGGGCAGGCTGAGCCTGTGGTTAATTCTTCTTCCTGATGGGAAAATAGAGTGACCTGTGCCTGTCCCGACACCAAGAGCTAGTCTCTCGTTGGTTCCCCGTCTTCCCGTTCATCTTCAGGACAAATTGCAACCTGTACGGAACAGGAGGTTAAAGGTGCTGATGCTCCAAGTAGGGAGATTGCTAGTAAAGCGGCTGGAATGGTGAACCCGGGCACAAGGAGATGAGAAATGAGGTGCGTTTTAGAAACCTTTCCCCATCACACGGTGTACCATCTTCTGGGTTTCTCATGCATGTTTTCGATGTAGGAAGATGCCCTTGAACCTGGAGATTTGGAACCCATGTGATGGGTACCACGCAGTATTACTTTAAAGGGTCTGCGTTTGCTCACCCAACCTCACCAAACCTCTCAGCCCCAAGCGTGTCCACCCTTATGTCTCATCCAGCTGTGGGTCTAGATATGGTCAATCCAGGTTGCATCACAGCCCCTGAACTCATTGTGTAAAAATTTCTATCTCTTTCACTGTCGTTGTTTCATGGGTTTTTAAAGTAATTTATTTTCATAATGGGGTTTAGCTGCTTTTCACGGCTGTGTTTATGCCGCTTTACACCCACTTGACACACTAACAGAGAGATATCAATACATAGGTTTTAAGATTATTACTAGTCAGATATATTCTTGTGCGGTGAATAGGGCGTGTTGAGTCCAGTTCTCTGAGCAAGGAGTAGGTCTTGTCTACTACATATTGGGTTTATGGAACGGTATCTGAGCTAATTTGATACCCTTGTTTTATGTATCACCCCACCTCACCTTTCCCGTTAAGCAGCCATAGTGTGTTTTCTGCATGTGTGACTCTGTTCTGTTTTGTAATTCAGTGCAAGTGTAACGGTTTTTACATTCCCTCTATCAGTGATACCTTATGAGAAGTGTCCTTTTCTGTGTGACTTATTTCACTTAGAATCGTCGTACCTAAATCCACTCATCATGCTGCTACTAACCTTATGACATTGATTTCATGGCTGAGTGATATTCCATTGTACATAAAGACCACAACTTTATTATCCATTTTTCTCTTTCCTGGGATATTTAAGGTGGAATGAAGTGGAGGTCCTTGTCAACAGAGAAGCCCTCAACTTTGGGTGCTTGTGTCTTGCTGATTTTTAATTTTCCCAATTTATACACCCATGAGTAGAAGTGCCCTATGCTCTCTAAGCTGTGTTTTTCAGATGTTTCAGGACACACCGTACACTTCTCCAGAGTGGCTGTTGGCAATTTACATCCCGCCCATCAGTGTAGCAAGGCTCCCATTTCTCCATGGCCTGTCCTGCATTTCTGGTTTTCACACTTTTTTCAGCATGGCCCTTTTGACCGATGGGAAGCGAGACTTCTCTGTAGCGCTGATTTGCCTTTCCAGGTTGCTTGGTTGGCCAAAAAGGGCGTATGCGTTTTTTCCTGAATATATTCAGGAAAAAACGCATACGCCCTTTTTGGCCAAGGGCATCATTGTCAACGTTTTGCCGTTTTTCATGTGCTTTAAAGGCGATTCGAATCTACCTCCTGAAATCTGTTTCGTGCAATTCTGCCTTGATTTCAAATCCTCTTCTTTGCCTTCCCTCAATATAATTGTGGACGAGAGTTATCATTTATAACTCTGCAGGTTTGTGAATTGCAGTGCCCTCAAGCTCCATTTTACAACTCGCTTTTTTGGGAGCTGGCCGCAGAAGTGCAGTATGGCTTCAGGCCCTGTTCTGGTTCTGGGGGGCAGGCTGAGCCTGTGGTTAATTCTTCTTCCTGATGGGAAAATAGAGTGACCAGTGCCTGTCCCGACACCAAGAGCTAGTCTCTCGTTGGTTCCCCGTCTTCCCGTTCATCCTCAGGACAAATTGCAACCTGTACGGAACAGGAGGTTAAAGGTGCTGATGTTCCAAGTAGGGAGATTGCTAGTAAAGCGGCTGGAATGGCGAACCCGGGCACAAGGAGATGAGAAATGAGGTGCGTTTTAGAAACCTTTCCCCATCACACGGTGTACCATCTTCTGGGTTTCTCATGCATGTTTTCGATGTAGGAAGATGCCCTTGAACCTGGAGATTTGGGACCCATGCGATGGGTACCACGCAGTATTACTTTAAAGGGTCTGCATTTGCTCACCCAACCTCACCAAACCTCTCAGCCCCAAGAGTGTCCACCCTTATGTCTCATCCAGCTGTGGGTCTAGATATGGTCAATCCAGGTTGCATCACAGCCCCTGAACTCATTGTGTAAGAATTTCTATCTCTTTCACTGTCGTTGTTTCATGGGTTTTTCAAAGTAATTTATTTTCATAATGGGGTTTAGCTGCTTTTCACGGCTGTGTTTATGCCGCTTTACACCCACTTGACACACTAACAGAGAGATATCAATACATAGGTTTTAAGATTATTACTAGTCAGATATATTCTTGTGCGGTGAATAGGGCGTGTTGAGTCCAGTTCTCTGAGCAAGGAGTAGGTCTTGTCTACTACATATTGGGTTTATGGAACGGTATCTGAGCTAATTTGATACCCTTGTTTTATGTATCACCCCACCTCACCTTTCCCGTTAAGCAGCCATAGTGTGTTTTCTGCATGTGTGACTCTGTTCTGTTTTGTAATTCAGTTCAAGTGTAACGGTTTTTACATTCCCTCTAAAAGTGATACCTTAGGAGAAGTGTCCTTTTCTGTGTGACTTATTTCACTTAGAATCGTCGTACCTAAATCCACTCATCATGCTGCTACTAACCTTATGACATTGATTTCATGGCTGAGTGATATTCCATTGTACATAAGGACCACAACTTCTTTATCCATTTTTCTCTTTCCTTGGATATTTAAGGTGGAATGAAGTGGAGGTCCTTGTCAACAGAGCAGCCCTCAACTTTGGGGTGCTTGTGTCTTGCTGATTTTTCATTTTCCCAATTTATACCCCCATGAGTGGAAGTGCCCTATGCTCTCTAAGCTGTGTTTTTCAGATGTTTCAGGACACACCGTACACTTCTCCAGAGTGGCTGTTGGCAATTTATATCCCGCCCATCAGTGTAGCAAGGCTCTCATTTCTCCATGGCCTGTCCTGCATTTCTGGTTTTGACACTTTTTTCAGCTTGGCCCTTTTGACCGATGGGTAGCGAGTCTTCTTTGTAGTGCTGATTTGCCTTTCCAGGTTGCTTGGTTGGCCAAAAAGGGCGTATGCGTTTTTTCCTGAATATATTCAGGAAAAAACGCATACGCCCTTTTTGGCCAAGGGCATCATTGTCAACATTTTGCCGCTTTTCATGTGCTTAAAAGGCGATTCGAATCTACCTCCTGAAATCTGTTTCCTGCAATTCTGCCTTGATTTCAAATCCTCTTCTTTGCCTTCCCTCAATATATTTGTGGACGAGAGTTATCATTTATAACTCTGCAGGTTTGTGAATTGCACTGCCCTGAACCTCCATTTTACAACTCGCTTTTTTGGGAGCTGGCCGCAAAAGCGCAGGATGGCTTCAGGCCCTGTTCTGGTTCCAGGGGGCAGGCTGAGCCTGTGGTTAATTCTTCTTCCTGATGAGAAAATAGAGTGACCTGTGCCTGTCCCAACACCAAGAGCTAGTCTCTCGTTGGTTCTCCGTCTTCCCGTTCATCCTCAGGACAAATTGCAACCTGTACGGAAAAGGAGGTTAAAGGTGCTGATGCTCCAAGTAGGGAGATTGCTAGTAAAGCGGCTGGAATGGCGAACCCGGGCACAAGGAGATGAGAAATGAGGTGCGTTTTAGAAACCTTACCCTATCACACGGTGTACCATCTTCTGGGTTTCTCATGCATGTTTTCGATGTAGGAAGATGCCCTTGAACCTGGAGATTTGGGACCCATGCGATGGGTACCACGCAGTATTACTTTAAAGGGTCTGTGTTTGCTCACCCAACCTCACCAAACCTCTCAGCCCCAAGAGTGTCCACCCTTATGTCTCATCCAGCTGTGGGTCTAGATATGGTCAATCCAGGTTGCATCACAGCCCCTGAACTCATTGTGTAAGAATTTCTATCTCTTTCACTTTTGTTGTTTCATGGGTTTTTCAAAGTAATTTATTTTCATAATGGGGTTTAGCTGCTTTTCACTGCTGTGTTTATGCCGCTTTACACCCACTTGACACACTAACAGAGAGATATCAATACATAGGTTTTAAGATTATTACTAGTCAGATAGATTCTTGTGTGGTGAATAGGGCGTGTTGAGTCCAGTTCTCTGAGCAAGGAGTAGGTCTTGTCTATTACATATTGGGTTTATGGAACGGTATCTGAGCTAATTTGATACCCTTGTTTTATGTATCACCCCACCTCACCTTTCCCGTTAAGCAGCCATAGTGTGTTTTCTGCATGTGTGACGCTGTTCTGTTTTGTAATTCAGTTCAAGTGTAACGGTTTTTACATTCCCTCTATAAGTGATACCTTATGAGACGTGTCCTTTTCTGTGTGACTTATTTCACTTAGAATCGTCGTACCTAAATCCACTCATCATGCTGCTACTAACCTTATGACATTGATTTCATGGCTGAGTGATATTCCATTGTACATAAGGACCACAATTTTATTATCCATTTTTCTCTTTCGTGGGATATTTAAGGTGGAATGAAGTGGAGGTCCTTGTCAACAGAGCAGCCCTCAACTTTGGGGTGCTTGTGTCTTGCTGATTTTTAATTTTCCCAATTTATTCACCCATGAGTGGAAGTGCCCTATGCTCTCTAAGCTGTGTTTTTCAGATGTTTCAGGACACACCGTACACTTCTCCAGAGTGGCTGTTGGCAATTTACATCCCGCCCATCAGTGTAGCAAGGCTCCCATTTCTCCATGGCCTGTACTGCATTTCTGGTTTTGACACTTTTTTCAGCATGGCCCCTTTGACCGATGGGAAGCGAGACTTCTCTGTAGCGCTGATTTGCCTTTCCAGGTTGCTTGGTTGGCCAAAAAGGGCGTATGCGTTTTTTCCTGAATATATTCAGGAAAAAACGCATACGCCCTTTTTGGCCAAGGGCATCATTGTCAACGTTTTGCCGCTTTTCATGTGCTTTAAAGGCGATTCGTATCTACCTCCTGAAATCTGTTTCGTGCAATTCTGCCTTGATTTCAAATCCTCTTCTTTGCCTTTCCTCAATATATTTGTGGACGAGAGTTATCATTTATAACTCTGCAGGTTTGTGAATTGCAGTGTCCTGAACCTCCATTTTACAACTCGCATTTTTGGGAGCTGGCCGCAAAAGCGCAGGATGGCTTCACGCCCTGTTCTTGTTCCGGGGGGCAGGCTGAGCCTGTGGTTAATTCTTCTTCCTGATGGGAAAATAGAATGACCTGTGCCTGTCCCGACACCAAGAGCTAGTCTCTAGTTGGTTCCCCGTCTTCCCGTTCATCCTCGGGACAAATTGCAACCTGTACGGAACCGGAGGTTAAAGGTGCTGATGCTCCAAGTAAGGAGATTGCTAGTAAAGCGGCTGGAATGGCGAACCCGGGCACAAGGAGATGAGAAATGAGGTGCGTTTTAGAAACCTTTCCCCATCACACGGTGTACCATCTTCTGGGTTTCTCATGCATGTTTTCGATGTAGGAAGATGCCCTTGAACCTGGAGATTTGGGACCCATGCGATGGGTACCACGCAGTATTACTTTAAAGGGTCTGCGTTTGCTCACCCAACCTCACCAAACCTCTCAGCCCCAAGAGTGTCCACCCTTATGTCTCATCCAGCTGTGGGTCTAGATATGGTCAATCCAGTTTGCATCACAGCCCCTGAACTCATTGTGTAAGAATTTCTATCTCTTTCACTGTCATTGTTTCATGGGTTTTTCAAAGTAATTTATTTTCATAATGGGGTTTAGCTGCTTTTCACGGCTGTGTTTATGCCGCTTTACACCCACTTGACACACTAACAGAGAGATATCAATACATAGGTTTTAAGATTATTACTAGTCAGATATATTCTTGTGCGGTGAATAGGGCGTGTTGAGTCCAGTTCTCTGAGCAAGGAGTAGGTCTTGTCTACTACATATTGGGTTTATGGAACGGTATCTGAGCTAATTTGATACCCTTGTTTTATGTATCACCCCACCTCCCCTTTCCCGTTAAGCAGCCATAGTCTGTTTTCTGCATGTGTGACTCTGTTCTGTTTTGTAATTCAGTTCAAGTGTAACGGTTTTTACATTCCCTCTAAAAGTGATACCTTATGAGAAGTGTCCTTTTCTGTGTGACTTATTTCACTTAGAATCGTCGTACCTAAATCCACTCATCATGCTGCTACTAACCTTATGACATTGATTTCATGGCTGAGTGATATTCCATTGTACATAAGGACCACAACTTCTTTATCCATTTTTCTCTTTCCTGGGATATTGAAGGTGGAATGAAGTGGAGGTCCTTGTCAACAGAGCAGCCATCAACTTTGTGGTGCTTGTGTCTTGCTGATTTTTAATTTTCCCAATTTATACCCCCATGAGTGGAAGTGCCCTATGCTCTCTAAGCTGTGTTTTTCAGATGTTTCAGGACACACCGTACACTTCTCCAGAGTGGCTGTTGGCAATTTACATCCCGCCCATCAGTGTAGCAAGGCTCCCATTTCTCCATGGCCTGTCCTGCATTTCTGGTTTTGACACTTTTTTCAGCATGGCCCTTTTGACCGATGGGAAGTGAGACTTCTCTGTAGCGCTGATTTGCCTTTCCAGGTTGCTTGGTTGGCCAAAAAGGGCGTATGAGTTTTTTCCTGAATATATTCAGGAAAATACGCATACGCCCTTTTTGGCCAAGGGCATCATTGTCAACGTTTTGCCGCTTTTCATGTGCTTTAAAGGCGATTCGTATCTACCTCCTGAAATCTGTTTCGTGCAATTCTGCCTTGATTTCAGATCGTCTTCTTTGCCTTCCCTCAATATATTTGTGGACGAGAGTTATCATTTATAACTCTGCAGGTTTGTGAATTGCAGTGCCCTGAACCTCCATTTTACAACTCGCTTTTTTGGGAGCTGGCCGCAAAAGCGCAGGATGGCTTCAGGCCCTGTTCTGGTTCCGGGGGGCAGGCTGAGCCTGTGGTTAATTCTTCTTCCTGATGGGAAAATAGAGTGACCTGTGCCTGTCCCGACACCAAGAGCTAGTCTCTCGTTGGTTCCCCGTCTTCCCGTTCATCTTCAGGACAAATTGCAACCTGTACGGAACAGGAGGTTAAAGGTGCTGATGCTCCAAGTAGGGAGATTGCTAGTAAAGCGGCTGGAATGGTGAACCCGGGCACAAGGAGATGAGAAATGAGGTGCGTTTTAGAAACCTTTCCCCATCACACGGTGTACCATCTTCTGGGTTTCTCATGCATGTTTTCGATGTAGGAAGATGCCCTTGAACCTGGAGATTTGGAACCCATGTGATGGGTACCACGCAGTATTACTTTAAAGGGTCTGCGTTTGCTCACCCAACCTCACCAAACCTCTCAGCCCCAAGCGTGTCCACCCTTATGTCTCATCCAGCTGTGGGTCTAGATATGGTCAATCCAGGTTGCATCACAGCCCCTGAACTCATTGTGTAAAAATTTCTATCTCTTTCACTGTCGTTGTTTCATGGGTTTTTAAAGTAATTTATTTTCATAATGGGGTTTAGCTGCTTTTCACGGCTGTGTTTATGCCGCTTTACACCCACTTGACACACTAACAGAGAGATATCAATACATAGGTTTTAAGATTATTACTAGTCAGATATATTCTTGTGCGGTGAATAGGGCGTGTTGAGTCCAGTTCTCTGAGCAAGGAGTAGGTCTTGTCTACTACATATTGGGTTTATGGAACGGTATCTGAGCTAATTTGATACCCTTGTTTTATGTATCACCCCACCTCACCTTTCCCGTTAAGCAGCCATAGTGTGTTTTCTGCATGTGTGACTCTGTTCTGTTTTGTAATTCAGTTCAAGTGTAACGGTTTTTACATTCCCTCTATCAGTGATACCTTATGAGAAGTGTCCTTTTCTGTGTGCCTTATTTCACTTAGAATCGTCGTACCTAAATCCACTCATCATGCTGCTACTAACCTTATGACATTGATTTCATGGCTGAGTGATATTCCATTGTACATAAGGACCACAACTTCTTTATCCATTTTTCTCTTTCCTTGGATATTTAAGGTGGAATGAAGTGGAGGTCCTTGTCAACAGAGCAGCCCTCAACTTTGGGGTGCTTGTGTCTTGCTGATTTTTCATTTTCCCAATTTATACCCCCATGAGTGGAAGTGCCCTATGCTCTCTAAGCTGTGTTTTTCAGATGTTTCAGGACACACCGTACACTTCTCCAGAGTGGCTGTTGGCAATTTACATCCCGCCCATCAGTGTAGCAAGGCTCTCATTTCTCCATGGCCTGTCCTGCATTTCTGGTTTTGACACTTTTTTCAGCATGGCCCTTTTGACCGATGGGGAGCGAGACTTCTCTGTAGCGCTGATTTGCCTTTCCAGGTTGCTTGGTTGGCCAAAAAGGGCGTATGCGTTTTTTCCTGAATATATTCAGGAAAAAACGCATACGCCCTTTTTGGCCAAGGGCATCATTGTCAACGTTTTGCCGCTTTTCATGTGCTTTAAAGGTGATTCGTATCTACCTCCTGAAATCTGTTTCGTGCAATTCTGCCTTGATTTCAAATCCTCTTCTTTGCCTTCCCTCAATATATTTGTGGACGAGAGTTATCATTTATAACTCTGCAGGTTTGTGAATTGCAGTGCCCTGAACCTCCATTTTACAACTCGCTTTTTTGGGAGCTGGCCGCAAAAGTGCAGGATGGTTTCAGGCCCTGTTCTTTTTCCGGGGGGCAGGCTGAGCCTGTGGTTAATTCTTCTTCCTGATGGGAAAATCGAGTGACCTGTGCCTGTCCCGACACCAAGACCTAGTCTCTCGTTGGTTCCCCAACTTCCCGTTCATCCTCAGGACAAATTGCAACTTGTAGGGAACCGGAGGTTAAAGGTGCTGATGCTCCAAGTAGGGAGCTTGCTAGTAAAGCGGCTGGAATGGTGAACCCGGGCACAAGGAGATGAGAAATGAGGTGCGTTTTAGAAACCTTTCCCCATCACACGGTGTACCATCTTCTGGGTTTCTTATGCATGTTTTCGATGTAAGAAGATGCCCTTGAACCTGTAGATTTGGGACCCATGCGATGGGTACCACGCAGTATTACTTTAAAGGGTCTGCGTTTGCTCACCCAACCTCACCAAACCTCTCAGCCCCAAAAGTGTCCACCCTTATGTCTCATCCAGCTGTGGGTCTAGATATGGTCAATCCAGGTTGCATCACAGCCCCTGAACGCATTGTGTAAGAATTTCTAACTCTTTCACTTTTGTTGTTTCATGGGTTTTTCAAAGTAATTTATTTTCATAATGGGGTTTAGCTGCTTTTCAGTGCTGTGTTTATGCCGCTTTACACCCACTTGACACACTAACAGAGAGATATCAGTACATAGGTTTTAAGATTATTACTAGTCAGATAGATTCTTGTGTGGTGAATAGGGCGTGTTGAGTCCAGTTCTCTGAGCAAAGAGTAGGTCTTGTCTATTACATATTGGGTTTATGGAACGGTATCTGAGCTAATTTGAAACCCTTGTTTTATGTATCACCCCACCTCACCTTTCCCGTTAAGCAGCCATAGTGTGTTTTCTGCATGTGTGACTCTGTTCTGTTTTGTAATTCAGTTCAAGTGTAACGGCTTTTACATTCCCTCTATAAGTGATACCTTATGAGAAGTGTCCTTTTCTGTGTGACTTATTTCACTTAGAATCGTCGTACCTAAATCCACTCATCATGCTGCTACTAGCCTTATGACATTGATTTCATGGCTGAGTGATAGTCCATTGTACATAAGGACCACAACTTATTTATCCATTTTTCTCTTTCCTGGGATATTGAAGGTGGAATGAAGTGGAGGTCCTTGTCAACAGAGCAGCCCTAAACTTTGGGGTGCTTGTGTCTTGCTGATTTTTCATTTTCCCAATTTATACCCCCATGAGTGGAAGTGCCCTATGCTCTCTAAGCTGTGTTTTTTAGATGTTTCTGGACACACCGTACACTTCTCCAGAGTGGATGTTGGCAATTTACATCCCGCCCATCAGTGTAGCAAGGCTCCCATTTCTCCATGGCCTGTCCTGCATTTCTGGTTTTGACACGTTTTTCAGCATGGCCTTTTGACCGACGGGTAGCGAGTCTTCTTTGTAGCGCTGATTTGCCTTTCCAGGTTGCTTGGTTGCCCAAAAAGGGCGTATGCGTTTTTTCCTGAATATATTCAGGAAAAAACGCATACGCCCTTTTTGGCCAAGGGCATCATTGTCAACGTTTTGCCGCTTTTCATGTGCTTTAAAGGCGATTCGAATCTACCTCCTGAAATCTGTTTCCTGCAATTCTGCCTTGATTTCAAATCCACTTCTTTGCCTTCCCTCAATATATTTGTGGACGAGAGTTATCATTTATAACTCTGCAGGTTTGTGAATTGCAGTGCCCTGAAGCTCCATTTTACAACTCGCTTTTTTGGGAGCTGGCCGCAAAAGCGCAGGATGGCTTCAGGCCCTGTTCTGGTTCCGGGGGGGAGGATGAGCCTCTGGTTAATTCTTCTTCCTGATGGGAAAATAGAGTGACCTGTGCCTGTCCCAACACCAAGAGCTAGTCTCTCACTGGTTCCCCGTCTACCCGTTCATCCTCAGGACAAATTGCAACCTGTACGGAACAGGAGGTTAAAGGTGCTGATGCTCCAAGTAGGGAGATTGTTAGTAAAGCGGCTGGAATGGCGAACCCGGGCACAAGGAGAAGAGAAATGAGGTGCGTTTTAGAAACCTTTCCCCATCACATGGTGTACCATCTTTTTGTTTTCTCATGCATGTTTTCGATGTAGGAAGATGCCCTTGAACCTGGAGATTTGGGACCCATGCGATGGGTACCACGCAGTATTACTTTAAAGGGTCTGCGTTTGCTCACCCAACCTCACCAAACCTCTCAGCCCCAAGAGAGTCCACCCTTATGTCTCATCCAGCTGTGGGTCTAGATATGGTCAATCCAGGTTGCATCACAGCCCCTGAACGCATTGTGTAAGAATTTCTCTCTCTTTCACTGTCTTTGTTTCATGGGTTTTTCAAAGTAATTTATTTTGATAATGGGGTTTAGCTGCTTTTCACTGCTGTGTTTATGCCGCTTTACACCCACTTGACACACTAACAGAGAGATATCAATACATAGGTTTTAAGATTATTACTAGTCAGATATATTCTTGTGCGGTGAATAGGGTGTGTTGAGGCCAGTTCTCTGAGCAAAGAGTAGGTCTTGTCTATTACATATTGGGTTTATTGAACGGTATCTGAGCTAATTTGAAACCCTTGTTTTATGTATCACGCCACCTCACCTTTCCCGTTAAGCAGCCATAGTGTGTGTTTTGCATGTGTGACTCTGTTCTGTTTTGTAATTCAGTTCAAGTGTAACGCTTTTTGCATTCCCTCCTTAAGTGATACCTTATGAGAAGTGTCCTTTTCTGTGTGACTTATTTCACTTAGAATCATCGTACCTAAATCCACTCATCATGCTGCTACTAGCCTTATGACATTTATTTCATGGCTGAGTGATATTCCATTGTACATAAGGACCACAACTTCTTTATCCATTTTTCTCTTTCCTGGGATATTGAAGGTGGAATGAAGTGGAGGTCCTTGTCAACAGAGCAGCCCTAAACTTTGGGGTGCTTGTGTCTTGCTGATTTTTCATTTTCCCAATTTATACCCCCATGAGTGGAAGTGCCCTATGCTCTCTAAGCTGTGTTTTTTAGATGTTTCAGGACACACCGTACACTTCTCCAGAGTGGCTGTTGGCAATTTACATCCCGCCCATCAGTGTAGCAAGGCTCCCATTTCTCCATGGCCTGTCCTGCATTTCTGGTTTTGACACGTTTTTCAGCATGGCCCTTTTGACCGACGGGTAGCGAGTCTTCTTTGTAGCGCTGATTTGCCTTTCCAGGTTGCTTGGTTGGCCAAAAAGGGCGTATGCGTTTTTTCCTGAATATATTCAGGAAAAAACGCATACGCCCTTTTTGGCCAAGGGCATCATTGTCAACGTTTTGCCGCTTTTCATGTGCTTTAAAGGCGATTCGAATCTACCTCCTGAAATCTGTTTCCTACAATTCTGCCTTGATTTCAAATCCACTTCTTTGCCTTCCCTCAATATATTTGTGGACGAGAGTTATCATTTATAACTCTGCAGGTTTGTGAATTGCAGTGCCCTGAAGCTCCATTTTACAACTCGCTTTTTTGGGAGCTGGCCGCAAATGCGCAGGATGGCTTCAGGCCCTGTTCTGGTTCCGGGGGGGAGGATGAGCCTCTGGTTAATTCTTCTTCCTGATGGGAAAATAGAGTGACCTGTGCCTGTCCCAACACCAAGAGCTAGTCTCTCACTGGTTCCCCGTCTACCCGTTCATCCTCAGGACAAATTGCAACCTGTACGGAACAGGAGGTTAAAGGTGCTGATGCTCCAAGTAGGGAGATTGTTAGTAAAGCGGCTGGAATGGCGAACCCGGGCACAAGGAGAAGAGAAATGAGGTGCGTTTTAGAAACCTTTCCCCATCACATGGTGTACCCTCTTTTTGTTTTCTCATGCATGTTTTCGATGTAGGAAGATGCCCTTGAACCTGGAGATTTGGGACCCATGCGATGGGTACCACGCAGTATTACTTTAAAGGGTCTGCGTTTGCTCACCCAACCTCACCAAACCTCTCAGCCCCAAGAGTGTCCACCCTTATGTCTCATCCAGCTGTGGGTCTAGATATGGTCAATCCAGGTTGCATCACAGCCCCTGAACGCATTGTGTAAGAATTTCTCTCTCTTTCACTGTCTTTGTTTCATGGGTGTTTCAAAGTAATTTATTTTGATAATGGGGTTTAGCTGCTTTTCACTGCTGTGTTTATGCCGCTTTACACCCACTTGACACACTAACAGAGAGATATCAATACATAGGTTTTAAGATTATCACTAGTCAGATATATTCTTGTGCGGTGAATAGGGCGTGTTGAGTCCAGTTCTCTGAGCAAGGAGTAGGTCTTGTCTATTACATATTGGGTTTATGGAACGGTATCTGAGCTAATTTGAAACCCTTGTTTTATGTATCACCCCACCTCACCTTTCCCGTTAAGCAGCCATAGTGTGTTTTCTGCATGTGTGACTCTGTTCTGTTTTGTAATTCAGTTCAAGTGTAACGCTTTTTACATTCCCTCTATCAGTGATACCTTATGAGAAGTGTCCTTTTCTGTGTGACTTATTTCACTTAGAATCGTCGTACCTAAATCCACTCATCATGCTGCTACTAGCCTTATGACATTGATTTCATGGCTGAGTGATATTCCATTGTACATAAGGACCACAACTTCTTTATCCATTTTTCTCTTTCCTGGGATATTGAAGGTGGAATGAAGTGGAGGTCCTTGTCAACAGAGCAGCCCTAAACTTTGGGGTGCTTGTGTCTTGCTGATTTTTCATTTTCCCAATTTATACCCCCATGAGTGGAAGTGCCCTATGCTCTCTAAGCTGTGTTTTTTAGATGTTTCTGGACACACCGTACACTTCTCCAGAGTGGCTGTTGGCAATTTACATCCCGCCCATCAGTGTAGCAAGGCTCCCATTTCTCCATGGCCTGTCCTGCATTGCTGGTTTTGACACGTTTTTCAGCATGGCCCTTTTGACCGACGGGTAGCGAGTCTTCTTTGTAGCGCTGATTTGCATTTCCAGGTTGCTTGGTTGCCCAAAAAGGGCGTATGCGTTTTTTCCTGAATATATTCAGGAAAAAACGCATACGCCCTTTTTGGCCAAGGGCATCATTGTCAACGTTTTGCCGCTTTTCATGTGCTTTAAAGGCGATTCGAATCTACCTCCTGAAATCTGTTTCCTGCAATTCTGCCTTGATTTCAAATCCACTTCTTTGCCTTCCCTCAATATATTTGTGGACGAGAGTTATCATTTATAACTCTGCAGGTTTGTGAATTGCAGTGCCCTGAAGCTCCATTTTACAACTCGCTTTTTTGGGAGCTGGCCGCAAAAGCGCAGGATGGCTTCAGGCCCTGTTCTGGTTCCGGGGGGGAGGATGAGCCTCTGGTTAATTCTTCTTCCTGATGGGAAAATAGAGTGACCTGTGCCTGTCCCAACACCAAGAGCTAGTCTCTCACTGGTTCCCCGTCTACCCGTTCATCCTCAGGACAAATTGCAACCTGTACGGAACAGGAGGTTAAAGGTGCTGATGCTCCAAGTAGGGAGATTGTTAGTAAAGCGGCTGGAATGGCGAACCCGGGCACAAGGAGAAGAGAAATGAGGTGCGTTTTAGAAACCTTTCCCCATCACATGGTGTACCATCTTTTTGTTTTCTCATGCATGTTTTCGATGTAGGAAGATGCCCTTGAACCTGGAGATTTGGGACCCATGCGATGGGTACCACGCAGTATTACTTTAAAGGGTCTGCGTTTGCTCACCCAACCTCACCAAACCTCTCAGCCCCAAGAGTGTCCACCCTTATGTCTCATCCAGCTGTGGGTCTAGATATGGTCAATCCAGGTTGCATCACAGCCCCTGAACTCATTGTGTAAGAATTTCTATCTCTTTCACTTTTGTTGTTTCATGGGTTTTTCAAAGTAATTTATTTTCATAATGGGGTTTAGCTGCTTTTCACTGCTGTGTTTATGCCGCTTTACACCCACTTGACACACTAACAGAGAGATATCAATACATAGGTTTTAAGATTATTACTAGTCAGATATATTCTTGTGCGGTGAATAGGGTGTGTTGAGGCCAGTTCTCTGAGCAAAGAGTAGGTCTTGTCTATTACATATTGGGTTTATGGAACGGTATCTGAGCTAATTTGAAACCCTTGTTTTATGTATCACGCCACCTCACCTTTCCCGTTAAGCAGCCATAGTGTGTTTTTTGCATGTGTGACTCTGTTCTGTTTTGTAATTCAGTTCAAGTGTAACGCTTTTTACATTCCCTCCTTAAGTGATACCTTATGAGAAGTGTCCTTTTCTGTGTGACTTATTTCACTTAGAATCATCGTACCTAAATCCACTCATCATGCTGCTACTAGCCTTATGACATTGATTTCATGGCTGAGTGATATTCCATTGTACATAAGGACCACAACTTCTTTATCCATTTTTCTCTTTCCTGGGATATTGAAGGTGGAATGAAGTGGAGGTCCTTGTCAACAGAGCAGCCCTAAACTTTGGGGTGCTTGTGTCTTGCTGATTTTTCATTTTCCCAATTTATACCCCCATGAGTGTTAGTGCCCTATGCTCTCTAAGCTTTGTTTTTTAGATGTTTCAGGACACACCGTACACTTCTCCAGAGTGGCTGTTGGCAATTTACATCCCGCCCATCAGTGTAGCAAGGCTCCCATTTCTCCATGGCCTGTCCTGCATTTCTGGTTTTGACACGTTTTTCAGCATGGCCCTTTTGACCGACGGGTAGCGAGTCTTCTTTGTAGCGCTGATTTGCCTTTCCAGGTTGCTTGGTTGGCCAAAAAGGGCGTATGCGTTTTTTCCTGAATATATTCAGGAAAAAACGCATACGCCCTTTTTGGCCAAGGGCATCATTGTCAACGTTTTGCCGCTTTTCATGTGCTTTAAAGGCGATTCGAATCTACCTCCTGAAATCTGTTTCCTACAATTCTGCCTTTATTTCAAATCCACTTCTTTGCCTTCCCTCAATATATTTGTGGACGAGAGTTATCATTTATAACTCTGCAGGTTTGTGAATTGCAGTGCCCTGAAGCTCCATTTTACAACTCGCTTTTTTGGGAGCTGGCCGCAAAAGCGCAGGATGGCTTCAGGCCCTGTTCTGGTTCCGGGGGGGAGGATGAGCCTCTGGTTAATTCTTCTTCCTGATGGGAAAATAGAGTGACCTGTGCCTGTCCCAACACCAAGAGCTAGTCTCTCACTGGTTCCCCGTCTACCCGTTCATCCTCAGGACAAATTGCAACCTGTACGGAACAGGAGGTTAAAGGTGCTGATGCTCCAAGTAGGGAGATTGTTAGTAAAGCGGCTGGAATGGCGAACCCGGGCACAAGGAGAAGAGAAATGAGGTGCGTTTTAGAAACCTTTCCCCATCACATGGTGTACCATCTTTTTGTTTTCTCATGCATGTTTTCGATGTAGGAAGATGCCCTTGAACCTGGAGATTTGGGACCCATGCGATGGGTACCACGCAGTATTACTTTAAAGGGTCTGCGTTTGCTCACCCAACCTCACCAAACCTCTCAGCCCCAAGAGTGTCCACCCTTATGTCTCATCCAGCTGTGGGTCTAGATATGGTCAATACAGGTTGCATCACAGCCCCTGAACGCATTGTGTAAGAATTTCTCTCTCTTTCACTGTCTTTGTTTCATGGGTGTTTCAAAGTAATTTATTTTGATAATGGGGTTTAGCTGCTTTTCACTGCTGTGTTTATGCCGCTTTACACCCACTTGACACACTAACAGAGAGATATCAATACATAGGTTTTAAGATTATCACTAGTCAGATATATTCTTGTGCGGTGAATAGGGCGTGTTGAGTCCAGTTCTCTGAGCAAGGAGTAGGTCTTGTCTATTACATATTGGGTTTATGGAACGGTATCTGAGCTAATTTGAAACCCTTGTTTTATGTATCACCCCACCTCACCTTTCCCGTTAAGCAGCCATAGTGTGTTTTCTGCATGTGTGACTTTGTTCTGTTTTGTAATTCAGTTCAAGTGTAACGGTTTTTACATTCCCTCTATAAGTGATACCTTATGAGAAGTGTCTTTTTCTGTGTGACTTATTTCACTTAGAATCGTTGTACTTAAATCCACTCATCATGCTGCTACTACCCTTATGACATTGATTTCATTGCTGAGTGATATTCCATTGTACATAAGGACCACAACTTCTTTATCCATTTTTCTCTTTCCTGGGATATTGAAGGTGGAATGAAGTGGAGGTCCTTGTCAACAGAGCAGCCCTAAAGTTTTGGGTGCCTGTGTCTTGCTGATTTTTAGTTTTCCCTATTTATACGCCCATGAGTCGATGTGCCCCTTTCTCTCTAGCTGTGTTTTTTAGATGTTTTAGGAAACACCATACCCTTCTCCAGAGTCATCATTGGCAATTTACACCCCACCCATCAGTGTAACAAGGCTCCCTTTACTCCCTGGCCTCTCCTGCTTTTCTTGTTTTTACACTTTTGTAGGAAGGCCATTTTGACCGATGGGAAGTCAGACTTCTTTGTAGAGCTGAATTGCATTTCCGGCTTGCTTGGTTGGCCACAAAGGGCCTATGGGTTTTTTCCTGAATTCATTCAGAAAAAAACGCATATGCTCTTTTTGGCCAAGTGCATCATTGTCGACGTTTTGATGTTTTTCATGTGCTTTAGGGGTGATTCAAATCTAACTCCTGAAATCTGTTTCCTGCAATTCTGCCTTGATTTCAAATCCTCTTCGTTGCCTTCCCTCAATATATTTGTGGACGAGAGTTATCATTTATAACTCTGCATATTTGTGAATTGCAGTGCCCCTGAGCTCCATTTTTCAACTCGCTTTTTTGGGAGCTTTCCGCAGAACTGCTCGTTTGCTTCTGGCCCTACTCTGGTTCCCGGTGGCAGGCTAAGCCTTTGCTTAATTCTTCTTCCTGACTGGAAAGTAGAGTGACATGTGCCTCTCCGAACATCTAGGGCTTGGCTCTCCTTGTTTCTCCTCCTTCCCCTTCTTCCTTTGGACAAATTCCGATTTCTGTGCAACTGGATGTTGAAGGTGCTGACATCCTCAAGTGGGGAGATTTTAAAGAAAAAGGCTGGAGGGGTGAACCCAACAACCAGGAAATTAGGCGTTTTGGTGCCTTTTCCAAAATCTTCCTGATCCAACCGTGTTCCATCTTCTGGGTGTCACAGGCATGTTTTAGCTGTAGGAAAGGTCCCGTGTATGTAAGGAGAACACAAGGGATTTTTCCAAATCAGTGTCTCCCCGAACTCCAATCTGGGGAATTTTTAAGCTACTGGTACATGTGTGTTCATTAAGGGACTTGGGCCGTAGGCAGAGTCCGAACTTTAGATGATTGAAGTCTTTAGGTTCAGAAACGCTCACCATCGGCCTCCTTTAGTTTCCATTTTATCTGTAGTTGATAGATGATGTCGATATAGATATCTATTGTTTTTCAGGTTATTTCCCCTCAGGGGTCATTACAAAATATTGAGTATAGTTCCCTGTGCTATACAGTAGTTCCTTGTTGATGATATATTTTATACATAGCAGTGTGTATATGTTAATCTGAAACTGTTAATTTATCCCTCCTCCCACCTTCCCCTTTGGTAATAAAAAATATAAGATTTTATACTTCTCAGAAATCTAGGAGCTGAAAGAGAGGTATCATTTTCAATGGAAAATCATTCCAAACAAGGTTGAAACTTCAACCAAGATTATTAGATGTACATCCTTGGAAAGAAATCACTGCATTTCTCTACTCTTGACCTGACAAATAAGACAAACCCCTCCACTGAACTTGCTTATAATAAAGTGATGGAAATATCAAATGGAAGTGTTAGAAACATCTTATTTTACACGAGCCTTATACACTGCTCTATGTTAATTACAGTTTGGCTCACACATCTGTTCATTGAAGTTACAATGTTCTCAAATTCTGTTACTGATCCTGCAGAGTGGGCCCCAACAAGGGTCTCCCTGCCCAGTGTCATTGGAGCCAACAGATCGAGACTGACTTTGGTTCAGAAGCAAAGGAAAACTTTATATTTTGATCAGAGAATGGAGAGGTGAGAGTGTGTGCTCCCCTGCGGGTAGTGGGCCGGGCTGCTGTGTAGGGATCCTGTCAGCATCAGCGGGAGGGAGGGGGCGGAGCTCTCGAGGGCCAGGTTGGCTGGAGCTCAGGCTCTATGTCGCAGAGTCTGCACGGGGCCCCACGAGCTGAGGTGTCGGCCCAGCCATTTTGCACGAGGAAATCGGGTCTGAAGTGTCGGGTGTGGGACCTCTGCATGTGGAAACCTAGGAGCAAGTGAAATTAGACAAAGCACAAAGGAAAAAATGGTTAGACTTTATTTTATTGCCCAGATTCTATTTTTATCTCCCAGGAATTTTTAATGGGCTTTGCCAGTGACAAAGCCCTCCTCTGCCTTTTGTCCCATTCCTCATTCTTGGGGCGCTGAGGGTGCAGACACGTCTTCTGTAAATGCTTCATGCTGAGTTGGGTGTCCTCATACCCGGGGGGAGGGGCAGGACTTCTCCCCAGCAGCCTCCAGGTGAGGTTGATTGTCCGCAGGCCTCCTCCCTCACTGCTCGTCTGCCTGAGCACCAGCATTGGAAGTTTTATAGATTCTAATGACCTTTAAGGGTCCAGGAAAGAGATGTGCAGAGACGCTGGGGGGGTGGGCGGTTTTACCCTGCTCCACATTGGTTCGGCCCCCTTAGGCTGACGGTTTCTGCCAGCCTAGATGCTCTGACCAGTAGTCTGTGCTTTCTTCAGTTAGGCCACTGAATTAACGTACAAACAGCACCAGGTGTCAGAGCCCTGCTTGCTCAACTCCCAGACAGTCCAGGGCCGGTGGTGATCCAGGACCATGACGGCCACTCAGTCAACGGCCTTTTGAAGTAGCCAGGAGTACAGCCGGTCTCATTGGCCGCCATCACTGCGGTGTCTGTAGGCTTTTCTATGGTGGCAGCGTTATTTACGGTTCCCCTGCCAAGTTTATTAGCTCCGCTCTGGGTGCAGTAAGTCCTGTAAGCAATAGTCTGCTCTTTTGGGGCACACTCTTGTTGTTTTCTGAGAGAAGCTCCAGGTCAAGTGATGGTCACACGAGTCGTCATGGGGGCCCATTGCCCCAGGTTGTCTCTCTGGAGGTTGGTGTTGGAGGGCCTCCTCACTCGAGGTCATTGTGCCCACGGAGCAATCCCTGCAACTTCAGGGCATGGTGGGTGGTTAGGATCACCAAGTGGCGTCCTTTTCCCTTAGGAGGGAGCTGGCCTTGCGGGCTGCTGATTTCCAGGTTTTTAGATACCCCCAGTATCCTGGTCGGATGGGGTGGCTGGCCAATGCCTGGAGGGCATTCTTGCATTGTTCCATTTCAAGTGGTCCCAGTTTTTGCACTAATACTCCAAGGGCGATTCGCCTTGGACCAGGAATGTAAAGGTCAAAGGGTTTAGCTAACTTAGGGAGGTCCAGGGCCAGGGTCTGAATTGACTGCTCTTTCCATTCTTGAAAGGCCGCTTCTGGATTCTATTCAAAAGGATCATCATCTTTTCCTTTCAGTGTTTCATATAGAGGCCCAGCTATTAGACTGTAGTTAGGGATCCAGATGCAGCAAACCCCGGTCTCCCCAGGAACCCCTAAGCTGTCTTCTAGTTTCAGGAAAGGTGAGGCTGCAAATGGCTTCTTCCCTTTCCTGGGGTGGGCTTCTCCGACCTTCTGTGCGAATGAAGCCCAGGAAGGCCACCTTAGTTTGTGATATTTGAGCCTTTTCCTTGGACACCTTCTATCTTTTATTGGCTAGGTAGTTCAGAGGCCTCCTTAGTCGGGCTGGTGATCAGAATGTCATCTGCATATTGAAGGAGGGTTCCCTTCTCCAGAGGTAGATCTTTTAGGTCTTTAGCTAACGTTTCCCCAAAGATGGTGTGGGAATTTTTGAACCCCTGGGGCAGGACGGCCCAGCAGTATTGTTTTTGTTGTAGGTTGAGTCCTGCCACTCACAGCCAAAATTTCTTGTGACTCTGGGACTAATGGAATACAGAAGAAGGCATCATTGAAGTCTAATACAGAATGCCATGTCCTGGTGGATGGTAGAATGACCAGCAGGGTGTAGGAATTAGGAACTACTAGATGTATATCCTCTGTGGCTTCCCTGACTGTCCTGGCGTCCTCTACCAGGTCCCCAGCAGCCCACGGGGCTCTTGTGGTCAGGCCCCTCCCAGGATATGGAGCTCACCTGGGCAGGTACGCAGCAGCCCACGGGGCTCTCGTGGGCAGGCCCCTCCCTGGATATGGAGCTCCCGTGGACAGGTACCCCGGCAGGGCTGGGCACACAGGAACCGTGCACATAGCCCTCATTGCAGAGCACCCCCAGCACCCCTGTCACTCAGAGCTGACACAGAGCACCTCAGAGCAGAGCTTGAACTAACAAACAGCAGCTCCAACAGGTCTGTGACCCTAGGCTTCACTCTGTGCGGCCTCCCTCTGCCTGGTCTTCCAGGGGCTTCCACTGCAGCCGGGGCACCAGGCCTCTGTCTCCACCCACCACCCCTCCTCTCCCTGACTCCTGGGTTCCTCTCATTAGCAGAGGGTCTTCTTGAAGTTGTCTCCCACTCATGGACCAGATAAAATGATTCGAAAACAAGCCAGGGCTGCCGCCCCTTATCTATCCTGACTCTCGGGACCCTACACCTGTTCCTTGGATCTGGCCGGTGCAGCAAGGCCCATTTTCTGCAACTCTGAGCCCCTGAGGGGCGAGGATTGGCTGACCTGGGCAGCCTGACCCGGCCGGCCAGCCCTTCCCAGGTGTGCCTGGGTTGAGGTCAATATAAACACCCCTCCAGGCAGCAAAAGCCTCTGCAGCTGTGCCTGACGCCATATTCTCTGCCCCGTCAGCAGTCTCGGGGTTGGGCTGGTGGGAGGGAGTAGGGCCCACGGCTCTATGAGTGGCCCAGTGTGACTGGGGCTCTGCTGGACTTTCTGCAGGAGTTGCCGGGCTGCCACCTGCTAAAGAAGAGGATGTGTCACCCATACTTGCTGCTGGAATTTCTCCCCGGGCAGAGGTGAGGAAGGAAAAAAGCAGTGGGGGCCGGGACAGGAGGGGTACCTCAGGCAGGGAAATGGAAAGCTTCCAGACGAGCGCCCGGGGCCAGGACCATCCTGGCTGGCCTGCAGGCACCAAGTCGGCCTGCGTGCTGTCGCTGGTGTGACTCCAAGCCCCTTCCTCTAGTTTTTAAAGTCTTTGCACACATTCAGGTGTTTTACCTGGGAAGGGTGGGAAAAGTTCAGCAGCAGCTGGCCTGGGGCTCAGCTCACGTTTACTCAGAGATGCCTCCTCACGGTCCCCCAGCTTTGCAATGAGGACGCTCCTCGTGTGGGGGCTGCTGGCTGCATGGGAGATGATTCCCCACCTGTGACCAACTTCAGAATTGTTTACCCCTGGAGCAAGTGCCCTGATAGGGTTTTCCTCTGTATGACCAGTGGGTTCTGTTTTTTTTTTTTTTTTCTTTTTTGGTTCAAGGTAAGTTTTATTCCTCTTTTTGTATTTATGGATATAAGCATGGAAATAATTCATTCATATAAATACGTCTATGGGAAGGACAGAACTTTTTTTCTGTTTTATTTTTTTAAGTATTACTTATTTTTTAATTTTTGAATTTATTTTATTCATTTTTTTTATACAGCAGGCTCTTATTGGTAACCTATTTTATACATATAAGTGTATATATGTCAATCCCAGGCTCGCAATTCATCCCACCACCACCACCCTGCCACTTTCCCCCCTTGGTGTCCATACATTTGTTCTCTACATCTGTGTCTCTATTTCTGCCTTGCAAACCGGTTCATCTTTACCATTTTTCTAGGTTCCACATGTATGCGTTAATATACGATATTTGTTTTTCTCTTTCTGACTTACTTCACTCTGTATGACAGTCTCTAGATCTATCCACGTCTCTACAAATGACCCAATTTCATTCCTTTTTATGGCTGAGTAATATTCCATTTTATATATGTAGCACATCTTTTCTGTTCGTCTGTCTATGGGCATTTAGGTTGCTTCCATGACCTGGCTATTGTAAATAGTGCTGCAATGAATATTGTGGTGAATATGTCTTTTTGAATTATGGTTTTCTCTGGGTATATGGCCAGTAGTGGGATTGCTGGGTCATATGGTAATTCTATTTTTAGTTTTTTAAGGAACCTCCATACTGTTCTCCATCGTGACTGTATCAATTTACATTCCCACAAATAGTGTAAGAGGGTTCCCTTTTCTCCACACCCTCTCCAGCATTTGTTGCTTGTAGATTTTCTGATGATGCCCATTCTAACTCGTGTGAGGCGATACCTCATTGTAGTTTTGGTTTATATTTCTCTAATAATTAGTGATGTTGAGCAGCTTTTCATGTGCTTCTTGGTCATCTGTATGTCTTCTTGGGACAAATGTCTATTTACGTCATCTGCCCATTTTTGGATTGGGTTGTTTGTTTTTTTACTGTTGAGCTGCATGAGCTGTTTATATACATTGGAGATTAATCCTTTGTCCATTGATTCGTTTGCAAATATTTTCTCCCATTGTGAGGGTTGTCTTTTCGTCTTGTTTGTAGTTTCCTTTGCTTTGCAAAAGCTTTTAGGTTTCATTTGCTCCCATATGTTTATTTTTTTTTATTCCATTACTCTAGGAGGTGGATCAAAAAAGATCTTGCTGTGATTTATGTCAAAGAGTATTCTTCCTATGTTTTCCTCTAACAGTTTTATAGTGTCCGGTCTTACATTTCGGTCTCTAATCCATTTTGAGTTTATTTTTTGTGTATGGTGTTAGGGAGTGTTCTAATTTCATTCTTTTACATGTAGCTGTCCATTTTTCCCAGCACCACTTATTGAAGAGACTGTCTTTTCTCCTTTGTATACCCTTGCCTCCTTTGTCATAGATTAGTGGGCCATAGGTGTGTAGGTTTATCTCTGGGCTTTTTTTTTTTCTTTTACATCTTTATTGGAGTATAATTGCTTTACAATTGTGTGTTAGTTTCTGCTGTATAAAAAAGTGAATCAGCTGTGCGTATACATATAACACCATATCCCCTCCCTCTTGCAACTCCCTCTCACTCCCTTATCCCACCCTTTTAGGTGGTCACAAAGCACAGCGCTGATCTCCCTGTGCTATGTGGCTGCTTCCCAGTAGCTATCAATTTTACATTTGGTAGTGTATATATGTCCATACCACTCTCTCACTTTGTCCCAGCTTACCCTTCCCTCTCCCCATGTCCTCAAGTCCTTTCTCTACGTCTGTGTCCTTAATCCTTTCCTGCCCCTAGGTTCTTCATAAACTTTTTTTTTTAAGATTCCATATATATGTGTTAGCATACGGTATTTGTTTTTCTCTTTCTGACTTACTTCACTCTGTAGGACAGACTCTAGATCCATCCACCTCACTAAAAGTAACTCAATTTCGTTTCTTTTTATGGCTGAATAATGTTCCATTGTATATTTGTGCCACATCTTCCTTATCCATTTATCTGTTGATGGACACTTAGGTTGCTTCCATGTCCTGGCTATTGTAAATAGAGCTACAGTGAACATTGTGGTACATGACTCTTTTTGAATTATGGTTTTCTCAGGGTAAATGTCCAGGAGTGGGTTTGCTGGGTTGTATGGTAGTTCTATTTTTAGTTTTTAAGGAACCCCCATACCGTTCTCCCTAGTGGCTATATCAATTTACATTCCCACCAACAGTGCAAGAGGGTTCCCTTTGCTCCAATAAATGCCTCTCCAGCATTTATTGTTGGTAGATTTTTTGATGATGGCCATTCTGACTGGTGTGAGGTGATAACCTCACTGTAGTTTTGATTTGCATTTCTCTAATGATTAGTGATGTTCAGCATCCTTTCATGTGTTTGTTGGCAACCTGTATATCTTCTTTGGAGAAATGTCTATTTAGGTCTTCTGCCCATTTTTGGATTGGATTGTTTGGTTTTGTGATATTGAGCTACATGAGCTGCTTTTTGGAGATTAATCCTTTGCCATTTGCTTCATTTGAAAATATTTTCTCCCATTCTGATGGTTGTCTTTTCATCTTGCTTATGTTTTCCTTTGCTGTGCAAAAGAATTTATGTTTCATTCGGTCCCATTTTTTTATTTTTGTTTTTATTTCCATTTCTCTAGGAGGTGGGTCAAAAAGGATCTTGCTGTGATTTATGTCATAGACTGTTCTGCTTATGTTTTCCTCTAAGAGTTTTATAGTGGCTGGTCTTATATTTAGGTCTCTAATCCATTTTGAGTTTATTTTTGTGTATGGTGTTAGGGTGTGTACTAATTTCATTCTTTTACATGTAACTGTCCAGTTTTCCCAGCACCACTTGCTGAAGACACTGTCTTTTCTCCATTGTATACCCTTGCCTCCTTTGTCATAGATTAGTGAACCATAGGTACGTGGGTTTATCTCTGTGCTTTCTATCCTGCTCTATTGACCTATATTTCTGTTCTTGTGTCAGTACCATATTATCTTGATTACTGTAGCTTTGCAATATAGTCTGAAGTCTGGAAGTCTGATTCCTCCAGCTCTTTTTTTTCCCCCCTCAAGACTGCTTTGGCTATCCAGGGTCTTTTGTGTCTCCCTACAAATTTTAAGATTTTTTTTTTCTTGTTCTGTAGAAAATGCCAAAGGTATTTTGATCGGGATTGCATTGAATCTGTAGATTGCTTTGGGTAGTATAGTCATTTTCACAATATTGATTCTTCTAATCCGAGAACATGGTATATGTCTCCATCTGTTTATATCATCTTTGATTTCTTTCATCAGTGTCTTATAGTTTTCTGAGTACAGGTCTTTTACTTCCTTAGGTAGGTTTATTCCTAGGTATTTTATTCTTTTTGTTGCAGTGGTAATGGGATTGTTTCCTTAATTTCTCTTTCTGATCTTTCATTGTTAGTGTATAGGAATGCAAGCAATTTCTGTGCATTAATTTTGTATCCTGCAACTTTACCAAATTCATTGATTAGCTCCAGTGGTTTTCTGGTGGCATCTTTAGGATTCTCTATCTATGATATCATGTCATCTGCAAACAGTGACAATTTTACTTCTTCTTTTCCTTTTTGTATTCCTTTTATTTCTTTTTCTTCTCTGATTGCCATGGCTAGGACTTCCAAAACTATGTTGAATAGCAGTGGTGAGAGTGGACATCCTCGTCTTGTTCCTGATCTTAGAGGAAACGCTTTCAGTTTTTCACCATTGAGAATGTTGTTTGCTGTGGGTTTGTCATATATGGCCTTTATTATGTTGAGGTAGTTTCCCTCTATGCCCACACTCTGCAGAGTTTTTATCGTAAATGAGTGTTGAATTTTCTCAAAATCTTTTCCTTCATCTATTGAGATGATCATATGCTTTTATTCTACAATTTGTTAATATGGTGTATCACATTGATTTGTGTATATTGAAGAATCCTCGCATCCCTGGGATAAACCCCACTTGATCATGGTGTATGATCCTTTTCATGTGTTGTTCGATTCTGTTTGCTAGTATTTTGTTGAGGATTTTTACATCTATATTCATCAGTGATATTGGTCTATAATTTTCTTTCCTTGTAGTATCTCTGTCTGATTTTGGTATCAGGGTGATGGTGGTCTCATAGAATGAGTTTGGGAGTGTTCCTTCCGCTGCAATTGTTTTGAAGAATTTGAGAAGGTTGGGTGTTAGCTCTGCTCTAAATGTTTGATAGAATTAGAATTCACCTGTGATGCCATCTGGTTCTGGACTTTTGTTTGTTGGAAGATTTTTAATCACAGTTTCAATTTCATTGCTTGTGATAGGTTTGTTCATATTTTCTATTTCTTCCTGGTTCAGTCTTAGAAGGTTATCCCTTTCTAAGAATTTGTCCATTTCTTCCAGATTGTCCATTTTATTGGCCTAGAGTTGCTTGTAGTAGTCTCTTAGGATGCTTTGTATTCCTGTGGTGTCTGTTATAACTTCTGCTTTTTCACTTCTAATTTTGTTGATTTGCGTCCTCTCCCTCTTTTTCTGGAGTCCGGCTAAAGGTTGATCATTTTTGCTTATCTTCTCAAAGAACCAGCTTTTAGTTTTATTGATCTTTGCTTTCGTTTTCTTTGTTTCTATTTCATTTATTTCTGCTCTGATCTTTATGATTTCTTTCCTTCTACTAACTTTGGGTTTTGTTCTTCTTTCTCTAGTTCCTCTAGGTGTAAGGTTAGATTGTTTATTTGAGATTTTTCTTGTTTCTTGAGGTAGGCTTGTATTGCTATAAACTTCCCTCTTAGAACTCCTTTTGCTGCATCCCATAGGTTTTGGATCATCGTGTTTTTGTTGTCATTTGTCTCTAGGTAGTTTTTGATTTCCTCTTTGATTTCTTCAGTGATCTCTTGGTTATTTAGTAACGTATTGTTTAGCCTCCATGTGTTTGTGTTTTTTACGGTTTTTTCCGTGTAATTGATTTCTAATCTCATAGCATTGTGGTCGGAACAGCTGCTTGATATGATTTCAGTTTTCTTAAATTTACTGAGGCTTTATCTGTGACCCAAGATGTGATCTATCCTGGAGAATGTTCCGTGTGCAGTTGAGAAGAACGTGTAATCTGCTGTTTTTGGATGGAATGTCCTATAAATATCAATTAACTCTATCTGGTCTATTGTGTCATTTAAAGCTTGTGTTTCCTTATTAATTGTCTGTCTGGCTGATCTCCACTGGTGTAAGTGAGCTGTTAAAGTCCCCCGCTATTATTGTGTTACTGTCGATTTCCTCTTTTATAGCTGTTAGCAGTTGCCTTATACATTGAGCTGCTCCTATTTTGGGTACATATATATTTATAATTGTTATATCTTCTTCTTGGATTGATCCCCTGACCATTATGTAGTGCCTTTCCTCGTCTCTTGTAACATTCTTTATTTTAAAGTCTATTTTATCTGATATGAGTATTGCTACTCCAGCTTTCTTTTGATTTTCATTTGCATAGAATATATTTTTCCATCGCCTCACTTTGAGTCTGTATGTGTCCCTAGGTCTGAAATGGATCTCTTGTAGACAGCATATATATGGGTCTTGTTTTTGTATCCATTCAGCGAGCCTGTGTCTTTTGGTTGGAACATGTAGTGCATTCACGTTTAAGGTAATTATCGATATGTATGTTCCTACTACTATTTTCTTAATTGTTATGGGTTTGTCTTGGTGGGTCCTTTTCTTCTCTTGTGTTTCCCACTTAGAGAAGTTCCTTTAGCATTTGGTGTAGAGCTGGTTTCATGGTGCTGAATTCTCTTAGCTTTTGCTTGTCTGTAAGGCTTTTGATTTCTCCATCAAATCTGAATGAGCTCTTTGCAGGGTGGAGTACTCTTGGTTGTAGGTTCTTCCCTTTCATCACTTTAAATTTATCATGCCACTTCCTTCTGGCTTGTAGATTTTCTGCTGAGAAATCAGTTGTTATCCTTATGGGAGTTCCCTTGTATGTTATTTGTCATTTTTCCCTTGCTGCTTTCAATCATTTTTCTTTGTCGTTAATTTTTGTCAATTTGATTACTATGTGTCTTGTCATTTTTCTCCTTTGGTTTATCCTGCCTGGGACACTCTGTGCTTCTGGACTTGGGTGGCTATTTCTTTTCCCATGCTAGGGAAGTTTTTGACCATTATCTCTTTAAATATATTCTCGGGTCCTTTCTCTCTCTCTTCTCCTTCTGGGACCCCTATAATGCGAATGTTGTTGCGTTTAATGTTGTCCCAGAGGACTCTTGGGGTGTCTTCGTTTATTTTCATTCTTTTTCTTTATTCTGTTCCATGGCAGTGATTTCCACCTTTCTGTCTTCCAGGTCACTTATCCGTTCTTCTGCCACAGTTATTCTGCTACTGATTCCTTCTAGTGTATTTTTCATTTCAGTTATTCCATTGTTCACCTCTGTTTGTTTGTTCTTTAATTCTTCTAGGTGTTTGTTCCTTAATTCTTCTAGGTCTTTGTTAAACATTTCTTGCATCTTCTCGATCTTTGCCTCCTTTCTTTTTCCAAGGTCTTGGCTCAACTTCACTATCATTATTCTGAATTTTTTTTTCTGGAAGGTTCCCTATCTCCACCTCATTTTGTTTTTTTTTTTCTGGGGTTTTATCTTGTTCCTTGATCTGGTATAAAGTCCTCTGCCTTTTCATTTTGTCTATCTTTCTGTGAATGTGGTTTTCCTTCCACAGGCTGCAGAATTGTAGTTCTTCTTGCTTCTGCTGTCTGCTCTCCGGTGGATGAGTCTATCTTAGAGGCTTGTGCAAGCTTCCTGATGGGAAGGACTGGTGGTGGGTAGAGCTGGGTGTTGCTTTGGTGGGCAGAGCTTTAATCCGCTTGTCTACGGATTAAATAAAACTTTAATAAAAAGTTTAATCCGCTTGTCTGCTGATGCATGGGGCTGGGTTCCCTCCATGTTGGTTGTTTGGCCTGAGGCGACCCAGCCCTGGAGCCTACCTTGCTCTTGGTGGGGCTAATGGCGGACTCTGGGAGGGCTCACACCGAGGAGTATTTCCCAGAACTTCTGCTGCCAGTGTCGTTGTCCTCACGGTGAGCCACAGCCACAGCCACCACCTGCCTCTGCAGGAGACCCTCTAAAAGTAGCAGGTAGTTCTGGTCATTCTCCTACAGGGTCACTGCTCCTTCCCCTGGGTCCTGATGTGCACACTACTTTGTGTGTGCCCTCCAAGAGTGGAGTATCTGAGTGGAGTTGAGACTCTGAGACTCTGTGTGGAGTTGCACAGACTCTGGGTCCTGTGAAGCTTCGATGTTTTGTGATTCTAGAAATCCTATAGGAGACGGTCCACAGCAGGTGACGCTAATGTTGTCAGTAGAGGTGTTGAAGCCAAAGATCTGCAGTTCCAACTAGAGGTGCCGATGTACATACAGGACAAAATCATCTCGTGTGAATGTAGTTCAGGCATGTTTAAGATGAATGCAGTCATGTTAATGCCTACCATATTCTATCTTGAGCCTCTCCTCAGGGACCCCCTCCTCAGTTCCTGAGGCTCCTGTAAGTCATGTACAGGGGACTGGAGAGTGGGCTCTGTCCAGTCTGAGCCCTGAGTTACCCTGTGTGTATCTTAGGATACTTTGTATTTCTGTGGTGTCCGTTGTAACATCATCTCTTTCATTTCAGATTTATTTGGGCCCTCTCTTTTTAAAAAAACATACTACTGTTGTCTTTTATTCTTTACAGAAGTTTAATAAGTGTTTGATCTACTATCCTTACCCTATGTATACTTTTTGCAGTGAGATTTTTACTTTTCTTTGTTTCCTTGTTACTATCAATAATTAGTGAGACTTCTTTTAAGCTACCTTCAACATTGCTTATAAAGCTGCTTTATTAGTGATGACAGAGCCTTAATGGAAGTCATGTTCTGGTTGTAAATTAGAATGCAATGTGCCAGCAAATAGCCCCTTAAGTTTATGTCTCATTACTTCTTGTTCTTTTTTTAATTTAATTTTTATTTTTTGTCAGAGCAAATTTAATTAAAATGTTTTGTTTCTTCTAGGTGTGAAAGATGTGGTTCTTTTAAACATATACATATATCTATTCTTCTTTGGATCATTTTCCCATGTAGGTTATGACACGATGTTGAGTAGTCTTGTCTTGGTATTACGTAGGTCTTTGGTGATTACATATTTCACATGTGTTTCTATATCTATCTTAACCCCAATATCCTAATGTATCCAATCCTCACACCTTTCCATTTGGTGAACCATAAGTTTGTTTAATGAATCTGTGATTGCATTTCTCTGTGGAAATATCTTCATTGGTATCAATTTTTAGCTAAGACCTATAAGTGATATTATAGGATATGTGTCTTTTGCTTTCTGACTTAGTACAATTTGCCTGATTACCTCAAGAATCATACATGGTGCTGCAAATGGCATTGTTTCATTTTTTTCCCTGGCTAATATTCCATCTGTACGTGTACCAGTTCTTCTTTGGCCACGCACCTCTTGATGGACTTTCTGGTTGCCTCCATGTCTTGGCTATTGTAATACTGCTGCAATGCACATTTGCTTGCCTGTGTCTTTCCAGTTATATCTTCTTATGTTATAGGCCAAGGAGTGGGCTTGCTGTATCATATGGTAGCTCAGTGTGTATGTTTTAAAGGCACCACCATTCAGTTCTCATTAGTGGCTCTTTCCAGGTTACGTCCCACTTAAAATTGAGGGTATGCATTTCTCCAAAACACCTTCAATATTTATTGTTTGTAGTTTTCTTGCTGATGGTTATTCTAACAGGTGCGAGCTGATACCTATCTGTGGTTGAATTTGCATGTGTCCCATAATCTGTTGAAATTGAGCTTTAAAGCATGCCCTTTTTATTTATCAAACTGTGATTACAGCTTAGTTCTTCAAAGTGTTTTCTTAAAGTAAGTGTCACATTTTGAAAATTTTTGGCCATTACCTCCCTCAAGACATTTTGAGGGCACGTTTCATTTACAGCCCTGAAGTACTTGTTCATATGAAGTGACCATTAGCACAGGTTTTAAAGTTGCTTTTGCAGGTAACGGCCAGAGGGTGGCAGCCTTTCTACGTTCCCAATCTGGTAAATAGGGAAAGAGACCTTCAGCCCCAAGAGTGTCCAGCTTTATTTCTCATCCAGCTGTGGGTCTAGATATGGTCACACCAGGTTGCATCACAGCCCCGGAACGAATTATGTAAAAATTTCTCCCTCTATCACTGTCTTTTTTTTTTGGGATTTTAAAGTAATTTATTTTTATAATGGGGTTTACCTGATTTTCACTGCTGTGTTTATGCCCCTTTACAGCCACTTGATTCACTTACAGAGAGAAATCAATACATAGGTTTTAAGATTTTTACTAGTCAGATATATTCTTGTTCGTTGAATAGGGGGTGTTGCATCCACTTCACTGAGCAAGGAGTAGGTCTTGTCTATTACATATTGGGTTTATGGATCGGTATTTGAGCTAATATGAAACCCTTGTTTTATGCATCACCCCACCTCACCTTTCCCGTTAAGCAGCCATAGTGTGTTTTCTAAACGTGTGACTCTGTTCTGCTTTGTAATTCAGTTCAACTGTAGTGGTTTTTACATTCCCTCTATAAGTGATAGCTTATGATAAGTGTCTTTTTCTGTGTGACTTATTTCACTTAGAATCGTCGAACATAAATCCACTCATCATGCTGCTAATAGCCTTATGACATTGATTTCATGGCTGAGTGATATTCCATTGTACATAAGGACCACAAGATCGTTATCCATTTTCCTATTTCCTGGGATATTTAAGGTGTAATGAAGAGAAGGTTCTTGTCAACAGAGCAGCCCTAAACTTTGGTGTGCCTGTGTCTTGCTGATTTTTAGTTTTCCCAATTTATACGCCCATGAGTGGAAATGCCCTATGCTCTCTAAGCTGTGTTTTTTAGATGTTTCAGGACACACCGTACACTTCTCCAGAGTGGCTGTTGGCAATTTACATCCCGCCCATCAGTGTAGCAAGGCTCCCATTTCTCCATGGCCTGTCCTGCATTTCTGGTTTTGACACTTTTTTCAGCATGGCCCTTTTGACCAATGGGAAGCGAGACTTCTTTGTAGCGCTGATTTGCCTTTCCAGGTTGCTTGGTTGGCCAAAAAGGGCGTATGCGTTTTTTCCTGAATATATTCAGGAAAAAACGCATACGCCCTTTTTGGCCAAGGGTATCATTGTCAACGTTTTGCCGCTTTTCATGTGCTTTAAAGGTGATTCGAATCTACCTCCTTAAGTCGGTTTCTGCAATTCTGCCTTGCTTTCATATCCTCTTCGTTGCCTTCCCTCAATATATTTGTGGACGAGAGTTATCATTGATAACTCTGCAGGTTTGTGAATTGCAGTGACCCTGAGATCCATTTTTCAACTCGCTTTTTTGGGACTTGGCCGCAAAAGCGGAGGATTGCTTCAGGCCCTATTCTACTTCCGGGGGGCAGGCTGAGCCTGTGGTTAATTCTTCTTTCTGAAGGGAAAATAGAGTGACCTGTGCTTGTCCCAACACCTAGATCTAGTCTCTCATTGGTTCCCCCTCTTCCCGTTCATCCTCAGTACAAATTGCAACCTGTACGGAACAGGAGGTTAAAGGTGCTGATGCTCCAAGTAGGGAGATTGCTAGGAAAGTGGCTGGAATGGCGAACCCGAGCACAAGGAGATGATAAATGAGGTGCATTTTAGAAACCATTCCCGATCACATGGTGTAGCATCTTCTGGGTTTCTCATGCATGTTTTTGATGTAGGAAGATGCCCTTGAACCTGGAGATTTGGGACCCATGGATTGGGTGTCACGCAGTATTACTTTAAAGGGTCTGCGTTGGCTCATCAAACCTCACCAAACCTCTCAGCCGCAAGAATGTCCACCCTTATGTCTCACCCAGCTGTGGGTCTAGATATGGTCGATCCAGGTTGCATCACAGCCCCTGAACGCAATGTGTAAGAATTCCTCTCTCTTTCACTGTCTTTGTTTCATGGGTTTTTAAAAGTAATTTATTTTTATAATGGGGTTTAGCTGCTTTTCACTATTGTGTTTATGCCGCTTTACACCCACTTGACACACTAACAGAGAGATATCAGTACATAGGTTTTAAGATTACTACTAATCAAATATATTCTTTTGCGGTGAATAGGGTGTGTTGAGTCCTGTTCTCTGAGCAAGGAGTAGTTCTTGTCTATTACATATTGGGTTTATGGAACGGTATCTCAGATAATTTGAAACCCTTGTTTTATGCATCACCCCACCTCACCTTTCCCGTTAACCAGCCATAGTGTGTTTTCTAAACGTGTGACTCTGTTCTGCTTTGTAATTCAGTTCAAGTGTAGCGGTTTTTACATTCCCTCTATAAGTGATAGCTTATGATACGTGTCTTTTTCTGTGTGACTTATTTCACTTAGAATCGTCGTACCTAAATCCACTCATCATGCTGCTACTAGCCTTATGACATTGATTTCATGGCTGAGTGATATTCCATTGTACATAAGGACCACAACTTCTTTACCCATTTTTCTCTTTCCTGGGATATTGAAGGTGGAATGAAGTGGAGGTCCTGGTCAACAGAGCAGCCCTAAACTTTGGGGTGCTTGTGTCTTGCTGATTTTTCATTTTCCCAATTTATACCCCCATGAGTGGAAGTGCCCTATGCTCTCTAAGCTGTGTTTTTCAGATGTTTCAGGACTCACCGGACACTTCTCCAGAGTGGCTCTTGGCAATTTACATCCCGCCCATCGGTGTAGCAAGGCTCCCATTTCTCCATGGCCTGTCCTGCATTTCTGGTTTTGACACTTTTTTCAGCATGGCCCTTTTGACCGATGGGCAGTGAGACTTCTTTGTAGCACTGATTTGCCTTTCCAGGTTGCTTGGTTGGCCAAAAAGGGCGTATGCGTTTTTTCCTGAATATATTCAGGAAAAAACGCATACGCCCTTTTTGGCCAAGGGCATCATTGTCAACGTTTTGCCGCTTTTCATGTGCTTTAAAGGCGATTCGAATCTACCTCCTGAAATCTGTTTCCTGCAATTCTGCCTTGATTTCAAATCCTCTTCTTTGCCTTCCCTCAATATATTTGTGGACGAGAGTTATCATTTATAACTGCAGGTTTGTGAATTGCAGTGCCCTGAACCTCCATTTTACAACTCGTTTTTATGGGAGCTGGCCGCAAAATCGCAGAATGGCTTCAGGCCCTGTTCTGGTTCCGGGGGGCAGGCTGAGCCTGTGGTTAATTCTTCTTTCTGATGGGAAAATAGAGTGACCTGTGCCTGTCCCAACACCAAGAGCTAGTCTCTCGTTGGTTCCACGTCTTCCCGTTTATCCTCAGGACAAATTGCAACCTGTACGGAACAGGAGGTTAAAGGTGCTGATGCTCCAAGTAGGGAGCTTGCTAGTAAAGCGGCTGGAATGGCGAACCCGGGCACAAGGAGATGAGAAATGAGGTGCGTTTTAGAAACCTTTCCCCATCACACGGTGTACCATCTTCTGGGTTTCTCATGCATGTTTTTGATGTAGGAAGATGCCCTTGAAGCTGGAGATTTGGGACCCATGCGATGGGTACCATGCAGTATTACTTTAAAGGGTCTGCGTTTGCTCACCCAACCTCACCAAACCTCTCAGCCCCAAGAGTGTCCACCCTTATGTCTCATCCAGCTGTGGGTCTAGATATGGTCGATCCAGTTTGCATCACAGCCCCTGAACGCATTGTGTAAGAATTCCTCTCTCTTTCACTGTCTTTGTTTCATGGGTTTTTCAAAGTAATTTATTTTCATAATGGGATTTAGCTGCTTTTCACTGCTGTGTTTATGCCGCTTTACACCCACTTGACACACTAACAGAGAGATATCAGTACATAGGCTTTACGATTATTACTAGTCAGATATATTCTTGTGCGGTGAATAGGGCGTGTTGAGTCCAGTTCTCTGAGCAAGGAGTAGGTCTTGTCTATTAAATATTGGGTTTATGGAACGGTATCTGAGCTAATTTGAAACCCTTGTTTTATGTATCACCCCACCTCACCTTTCCCGTTAAGCAGCCATAGTGTGTTTTCTGCATGTGTGACTCTGTTCTGTTTTGTAATTCAGTTCAAGTGTAACGGTTTTTACATTCCCTCTATCAGTGATACCTTATGAGAAGTGTCCTTTTCTGTGTGACTTATTTCACTTAGAATCGTCGTACCTAAATCCACTCATCATGCTGCTACTAGCCTTATGACATTGATTTCATGGCTGAGTGATATTCCATTGTACATAAGGACCACAACTTCTTTATCCATTTTTCTCTTTCCTGGGATATTTAAGGTGGAATGAAGTGGAGGTCCTGGTCAACAGAGCAGCCCTAAACTTTGGGGTGCTTGTGTCTTGCTGATTTTTAATTTTCCCAATTTATACCCCCATGAGTGGAAGTGCCCTATGCTCTCTAAGCTGTGTTTTTCAGATGTTTCAGGACTCACCGGACACTTCTCCAGAGTGGCTCTTGGCAATTTACATCCCGCCCATCAGTGTAGCAAGGCTCCCATTTCTCCATGGCTTGTCCTGCATTTCTGGTTTTGACACTTTTTTCAGCATGGCCCTTTTGACCGATGGGCAGCGAGACTTCTTTGTAGCACTGATTTGCCTTTCCAGGTTGCTTGGTTGGCCAAAAAGGGCGTATGCGTTTTTTCCTGAATATATTCAGGAAAAAACGCATACGCACTTTTTGGCCAAGGGCATCATTGTCAACGTTTTGCCGCTTTTCATGTGCTTTAAAGGCGATTCGAATCTACCTCCTGAAATCTGTTTCCTGCAATTCTGCCTTGATTTCAAATCCTCTTCTTTGCCTTCCCTCAATATATTTGTGGACGAGAGTTATCATTTATAACTCTGCAGGTTTGTGAATTGCAGTGCCCTGAACCTCCATTTTACAACTCGTTTTTATGGGAGCTGGCCGCAAAATCGCAGAATGGCTTCAGGCACTGTTCTGGTTCCAGGGGGCAGGCTGAGCCTGTGGTTAATTCTTCTTTCTGATGGGAAAATAGAGTGACCTGTGCCTGTCCCAACACCAAGAGCTAGTCTCTCGTTGGTTCCACGTCTTCCCGTTTATCCTCAGGACAAATTGCAACCTGTACGGAACAGGAGGTTAAAGGTGCTGATGCTCCAAGTAGGGAGATTGCTAGTAAAGCGGCTGGAATGGCGAACCCGGGCACAAGGAGATGAGAAATGAGGTGCGTTTTAGAAACCTTTCCCCATCACACGGTGTACCATCTTCTGGGTTTCTCATGCATGTTTTTGATGTAGGAAGATGCCCTTGAACCTGGAGATTTGGGACCCATGCGATGGGTACCACGCAGTATTACTTTATAGGGTCTGCATTTGCTCACCCAACCTCACCAAACCTCTCAGCCCCAAGAGTGTCCACACTTATGTCTCATCCAGCTGTGGGTCTAGATATGGTCAATCCAGGTTGCATCACAGACCCCGAACGCATTGTGTAAGAATTTCTCTCTCTTTCACTGTCTTTGTTTCATGGGTGTTTCAAAGTAATTTATTTTTATAATGGGGTTTAGCTGCTTTTCACTGCTGTGTTTATGCCGCTTTACACCCACTTGACACACTAACAGAGAGATATCAATACATAGGTTTTACGATTATTATTAGTCAGATATATTCTTGTGCAGTGAATAGGGCGTGTTGAGTCCAGTTCTCTGAGCAAGGAGTAGGTCTTGTCTATTACATATTGGGCTTATGGAAAGGTATCTGAGCTAATTTGATACCCTTGTTTTATGTATCACCCCACCTCACCTTTCCCGTTAAGCAGCCATAGTGTGTTTTCTGCATGTGTGACTCTGTTCTCTTTTGTAATTCAGTTCAAGTGTAACGGTTTTTACATTCCCTCTATCAGTGATACCTTATGAGAAGTGTCCTTTTCTGTGTGACTTATTTCACTTAGAATCGTCGTACCTAAATCCACTCATCATGCTGCTACTAACCTTACGACATTGATTTCATGGCTGAGTGATATTCCATTGTACATAAGGACCACAACTTCTTTATCCATTTTTCTCTTTCCTGGGATATTTAAGGTGGAATGAAGTGGAGGTCCTGGTCAACAGAGCAGCCCTAAACTTTGGGGTGCTTGTGTCTTGCTGATTTTTCATTTTCCCAATTTATACCCCCATGAGTGGAAGTGCCCTATGCTCTCTAAGCTGTGTTTTTCAGATGTTTCAGGACTCACCGGACACTTCTCCAGAGTGGCTGTTGGCAATTTACATCCCGCCCATCATTGTAGCAAGGCTCCCATTTCTCCATGGCCTGTCCTGCATTTCTGGTTTTGACACTTTTTTCAGCATGGCCCTTTTGACCGATGGGAAGCGAGACTTCTTTGTAGCGCTGATTTGCCTTTCCAGGTTGCTTGGTTGGCCAAAAAGGGCGTATGCGTTTTTTCCTGAATATATTCAGGAAAAAACGCATACGCCCTTTTTGGCCAAGGGCATCATTGTCAACGTTTTGCCGCTTTTCATGTGCTTTAAAGGCGATTCGAATCTACCTCCTGAAATCTCTTTCCTGCAATTCTGCCTTGATTTCAAATCCTCTTCTTTGCCTTCCCTCAATATATTTGTGGACGAGAGTTATCATTTATAACTCTGCAGGTTTGTGAATTGCAGTGCCCTGAACCTCCATTTTACAACTCGTTTTTATGGGAGCTGGCGGCAAAATCGCAGAATGGCTTCAGGCCCTGTTCTGGTTCCGGGGGGCAGGCTGAGCCTGTGGTTAATTCTTCTTTCTGATGGGAAAATAGAGTGACCTGTGCCTGTCCCAACACCAAGAGCTAGTCTCTCGTTGGTTCCACGTCTTCCCGTTTATCCTCAGGACAAATTGCAACCTGTACGGAACAGGAGGTTAAAGGTGCTGATGCTCCAAGTAGGGAGATTGCTAGTAAAGTGGCTGGAATGGCGAACCCGGGCACAAGGCGATGAGAAATGAGGTGCGTTTTAGAAACCTTTCCCCATCACACGGTGTACCATCTTCTGGGTTTCTCATGCATGTTTTTGATGTAGGAAGATGCCCTTGAACCTGGAGATTTGGGACCCATGCGATGGGTACCACGCAGTATTACTTTAAAGGGTCTGCATTTGCTCACCCAACCTCACCAAACCTCTCAGCCCCAAGAGTGTCCACCCTTATGTCTGATCCAGCTGTGGGTCTAGATATGGTCAATCCAGGTTGCATCACAGCCCCTGAACGCATTGTGTAAGAATTTCTCTCTCTTTCACTGTCTTTGTTTCATGGGTGTTTTAAAGTAATTTATTTTTATAATGGGGTTTAGCTGCTTTTCACTGCTGTGTTTATGCCGCTTTACACCCACTTGACACACTAACAGAGAGATATCAATACATAGTTTTTAAGATTATTACTAGTCAGATATATTCTTGTGCGGTGAATAGGGCGTGTTGAGTCCAGTTCTCTGAGCAAGGTGTAGGTCTTGTCTATTACATATTGGGTTTATGGAACGGTATCTGAGCTAATTTGAAACCCTTGTTTTATGTATCACCCCACCTCACCTTTCCCGTTAAGCAGCCATAGTGTGTTTTCTGCATGTGTGACTCTGTTCTGTTTTGTAATTCAGTTCAAGTGTAACGGTTTTTACATTCCCTCTATCAGTGATACCTTATGAGAAGTGTCCTTTTCTGTGTGACTTATTTCACTTAGAATCATCGTACCTAAATCCACTCATCATGCTGCTACTAACCTTACGACATTGATTTCATGGCTGAGTGATATTCCATTGTACATAAGGACCACAACTTCTTTATCCATTTTTCTCGTTCCTGGGATATTTAAGGTGGAATGAAGTGGAGGTCCTGGTCAACAGAGCAGCCCTAAACTTTGGGGTGCTTGTGTCTTGCTGATTTTTAATTTTCCCAATGTATACCCCCATGAGTGGAAGTGCCCTATGCTCTCTAAGCTGTGTTTTTCAGATGTTTCAGGACTCACCGGACACTTCTCCAGAGTGGCTCTTGGCAATTTACATCCCGCCCATCAGTGTAGCAAGGCTCCCATTTCTCCATGGCTTGTCCTGCCTTTCTGGTTTTGACACTTTTTTCAGCATGGCCCTTTTGACCGATGGGCAGCGAGACTTCTTTGTAGCACTGATTTGCCTTTCCAGGTTGCTTGGTTGGCCAAAAAGGGCGTATGCGTTTTTTCCTGAATATATTCAGGAAAAAACGCATACGCCCTTTTTGGCCAAGGGCATCATTGTCAACGTTTTGCCGCTTTTCATGTGCTTTAAAGGCGATTCGAATATACCTCCTGAAATCTGTTTCCTGCAATTCTGCCTTGATTTCAAATCCTCTTCTTTGCCTTCCCTCAATATATTTGTGGACGAGAGTTATCATTTATAACTCTGCAGGTTTGTGAATTGCAGTGCCCTGAACCTCCATTTTACAACTCGTTTTTATGGGAGCTGGCCGCAAAATCGCAGAATGGCTTCAGGCCCTGTTCTGGTTCCGGGGGGCAGGCTGAGCCTGTGGTTAATTCTTCTTTCTGATGGGAAAATAGAGTGACCTGTGCCTGTCCCAACACCAAGAGCTAGTCTCTCGTTGGTTCCACGTCTTCCCGTTTATCCTCAGGACAAATTGCAACCTGTACGGAACAGGAGGTTAAAGGTGCTGATGCTCCAAGTAGGGAGATTGCTAGTAAAGCGGCTGGAATGGCGAACCCGGGCACAAGGCGATGAGAAATGAGGTGCGTTTTAGAAACCTTTCCCCATCACACGGTGTACCATCTTCTGGGTTTCTCATGCATGTTTTTGATGTAGGAAGATGCCCTTGAACCTGGAGATTTGGGACCCATGCGATGGGTACCATGCAGTATTACTTTAAAGGGTCTGCATTTGCTCACCCAACCTCACCAAACCTCTCAGCCCCAAGAGTGTCCACCCTTATGTCTGATCCAGCTGTGGGTCTAGATATGGTCAATCCAGGTTGCATCACAGCCCCTGAACGCATTGTGTAAGAATTTCTCTCTCTTTCACTGTCTTTGTTTCATGGGTGTTTTAAAGTAATTTATTTTTATAATGGGGTTTAGCTGCTTTTCACTGCTGTGTTTATGCCGCTTTACACCCACTTGACACACTAACAGAGAGATATCAATACATAGTTTTTAAGATTATTACTAGTCAGATATATTCTTGTGCGGTGAATAGGGCGTGTTGAGTCCAGTTCTCTGAGCAAGGTGTAGGTCTTGTCTATTACATATTGGGTTTATGGAACGGTATCTGAGCTAATTTGAAACCCTTGTTTTATGTATCACCCCACCTCACCTTTCCCGTTAAGCAGCCATAGTGTGTTTTCTGCATGTGTGACTCTGTTCTGTTTTGTAATTCAGTTCAAGTGTAACGGTTTTTACATTCCCTCTATCAGTGATACCTTATGAGAAGTGTCCTTTTCTGTGTGACTTATTTCACTTAGAATCATCGTACCTAAATCCACTCATCATGCTGCTACTAACCTTACGACATTGATTTCATGGCTGAGTGATATTCCATTGTACATAAGGACCACAACTTCTTTATCCATTTTTCTCGTTCCTGGGATATTTAAGGTGGAATGAAGTGGAGGTCCTGGTCAACAGAGCAGCCCTAAACTTTGGGGTGCTTGTGTCTTGCTGATTTTTAATTTTCCCAATGTATACCCCCATGAGTGGAAGTGCCCTATGCTCTCTAAGCTGTGTTTTTCAGATGTTTCAGGACTCACCGGACACTTCTCCAGAGTGGCTCTTGGCAATTTACATCCCGCCCATCAGTGTAGCAAGGCTCCCATTTCTCCATGGCTTGTCCTGCCTTTCTGGTTTTGACACTTTTTTCAGCATGGCCCTTTTGACCGATGGGCAGCGAGACTTCTTTGTAGCACTGATTTGCCTTTCCAGGTTGCTTGGTTGGCCAAAAAGGGCGTATGCGTTTTTTCCTGAATATATTCAGGAAAAAACGCATACGCCCTTTTTGGCCAAGGGCATCATTGTCAACGTTTTGCCGCTTTTCATGTGCTTTAAAGGCGATTCGAATATACCTCCTGAAATCTGTTTCCTGCAATTCTGCCTTGATTTCAAATCCTCTTCTTTGCCTTCCCTCAATATATTTGTGGACGAGAGTTATCATTTATAACTCTGCAGGTTTGTGAATTGCAGTGCCCTGAACCTCCATTTTACAACTCGTTTTTATGGGAGCTGGCCGCAAAATCGCAGAATGGCTTCAGGCCCTGTTCTGGTTCCGGGGGGCAGGCTGAGCCTGTGGTTAATTCTTCTTCCTGATGGGAAAATAGAGTGACCTGTGCCTGTCCCAACAGCAAGAGCTAGTCTCTCGTTGGTTCCACGTCTTCCCGTTTATCCTCAGGACAAATTGCAACCTGTACGGAACAGGAGGTTAAAGGTGCTGATGCTCCAAGTAGGGAGATTGCTAGTAAAGCGGCTGGAATGGCGAACCCGGGCACAAGGAGATGAGAAATGAGGTGCGTTTTAGAAACCTTTCCCCATCACACGGTGTACCATCTTCTGGGTTTCTCATGCATGTTTTTGATGTAGGAAGATGCCCTTGAACCTGGAGATTTGGGACCCATGCGATGGGTACCACGCAGTATTACTTTAAAGGGTCTGCATTTGCTCACCCAACCTCACCAAACATCTCAGCCCCAAGAGTGTCCACACTTATGTCTCATCCAGCTGTGGGTCTAGATATGGTCAATCCAGGTTGCATCACAGACCCCGAACGCATTGTGTAAGAATTTCTCTCTCTTTCACTGTCTTTGTTTCATGGGTGTTTCAAAGTAATTTATTTTTATAATGGGGTTTAGCTGCTTTTCACTGCTGTGTTTATGCCGCTTTACACCCACTTGACACACTAACAGAGAGATATCAATACATAGGTTTTACGATTATTATTAGTCAGATATATTCTTGTGCAGTGAATAGGGCGTGTTGAGTCCAGTTCTCTGAGCAAGGAGTAGGTCTTGTCTATTACATATTGGGCTTATGGAAAGGTATCTGAGCTAATTTGATACCCTTGTTTTATGTATCACCCCACCTCACCTTTCCCGTTAAGCAGCCATAGTGTGTTTTCTGCATGTGTGACTCTGTTCTCTTTTGTAATTCAGTTCAAGTGTAACGGTTTTTACATTCCCTCTATCAGTGATACCTTATGAGAAGTGTCCTTTTCTGTGTGACTTATTTCACTTAGAATCGTCGTACCTAAATCCACTCATCATGCTGCTACTAACCTTACGACATTGATTTCATGGCTGAGTGATATTCCATTGTACATAAGGACCACAACTTCTTTATCCATTTTTCTCTTTCCTGGGATATTTAAGGTGGAATGAAGTGGAGGTCCTGGTCAACAGAGCAGCCCTAAACTTTGGGGTGCTTGTGTCTTGCTGATTTTTCATTTTCCCAATTTATACCCCCATGAGTGGAAGTGCCCTATGCTCTCTAAGCTGTGTTTTTCAGATGTTTCAGGACTCACCGGACACTTCTCCAGAGTGGCTGTTGGCAATTTACATCCCGCCCATCATTGTAGCAAGGCTCCCATTTCTCCATGGCCTGTCCTGCATTTCTGGTTTTGACACTTTTTTCAGCATGGCCCTTTTGACCGATGGGAAGCGAGACTTCTTTGTAGCGCTGATTTGCCTTTCCAGGTTGCTTGGTTGGCCAAAAAGGGCGTATGCGTTTTTTCCTGAATATATTCAGGAAAAAACGCATACGCCCTTTTTGGCCAAGGGCATCATTGTCAACGTTTTGCCGCTTTTCATGTGCTTTAAAGGCGATTCGAATCTACCTCCTGAAATCTCTTTCCTGCAATTCTGCCTTGATTTCAAATCCTCTTCTTTGCCTTCCCTCAATATATTTGTGGACGAGAGTTATCATTTATAACTCTGCAGGTTTGTGAATTGCAGTGCCCTGAACCTCCATTTTACAACTCGTTTTTATGGGAGCTGGCGGCAAAATCGCAGAATGGCTTCAGGCCCTGTTCTGGTTCCGGGGGGCAGGCTGAGCCTGTGGTTAATTCTTCTTTCTGATGGGAAAATAGAGTGACCTGTGCCTGTCCCAACACCAAGAGCTAGTCTCTCATTGGTTCCACGTCTTCCCGTTTATCCTCAGGACAAATTGCAACCTGTACGGAACAGGAGGTTAAAGGTGCTGATGCTCCAAGTAGGGAGATTGCTAGTAAAGCGGCTGGAATGGCGAACCCGGGCACAAGGCGATGAGAAATGAGGTGCGTTTTAGAAACCTTTCCCCATCACACGGTGTACCATCTTCTGGGTTTCTCATGCATGTTTTTGATGTAGGAAGATGCCCTTGAACCTGGAGATTTGGGACCCATGCGATGGGTACCATGCAGTATTACTTTAAAGGGTCTGCATTTGCTCACCCAACCTCACCAAACCTCTCAGCCCCAAGAGTGTCCACCCTTATGTCTGATCCAGCTGTGGGTCTAGATATGGTCAATCCAGGTTGCATCACAGCCCCTGAACGCATTGTGTAAGAATTTCTCTCTCTTTCACTGTCTTTGTTTCATGGGTGTTTTAAAGTAATTTATTTTTATAATGGGGTTTAGCTGCTTTTCACTGCTGTGTTTATGCCGCTTTACACCCACTTGACACACTAACAGAGAGATATCAATACATAGTTTTTAAGATTATTACTAGTCAGATATATTCTTGTGCGGTGAATAGGGCGTGTTGAGTCCAGTTCTCTGAGCAAGGTGTAGGTCTTGTCTATTACATATTGGGTTTATGGAACGGTATCTGAGCTAATTTGAAACCCTTGTTTTATGTATCACCCCACCTCACCTTTCCCGTTAAGCAGCCATAGTGTGTTTTCTGCATGTGTGACTCTGTTCTGTTTTGTAATTCAGTTCAAGTGTAACGGTTTTTACATTCCCTCTATCAGTGATACCTTATGAGAAGTGTCCTTTTCTGTGTGACTTATTTCACTTAGAATCATCGTACCTAAATCCACTCATCATGCTGCTACTAACCTTACGACATTGATTTCATGGCTGAGTGATATTCCATTGTACATAAGGACCACAACTTCTTTATCCATTTTTCTCGTTCCTGGGATATTTAAGGTGGAATGAAGTGGAGGTCCTGGTCAACAGAGCAGCCCTAAACTTTGGGGTGCTTGTGTCTTGCTGATTTTTAATTTTCCCAATGTATACCCCCATGAGTGGAAGTGCCCTATGCTCTCTAAGCTGTGTTTTTCAGATGTTTCAGGACTCACCGGACACTTCTCCAGAGTGGCTCTTGGCAATTTACATCCCGCCCATCAGTGTAGCAAGGCTCCCATTTCTCCATGGCTTGTCCTGCCTTTCTGGTTTTGACACTTTTTTCAGCATGGCCCTTTTGACCGATGGGCAGCGAGACTTCTTTGTAGCACTGATTTGCCTTTCCAGGTTGCTTGGTTGGCCAAAAAGGGCGTATGCGTTTTTTCCTGAATATATTCAGGAAAAAACGCATACGCCCTTTTTGGCCAAGGGCATCATTGTCAACGTTTTGCCGCTTTTCATGTGCTTTAAAGGCGATTCGAATATACCTCCTGAAATCTGTTTCCTGCAATTCTGCCTTGATTTCAAATCCTCTTCTTTGCCTTCCCTCAATATATTTGTGGACGAGAGTTATCATTTATAACTCTGCAGGTTTGTGAATTGCAGTGCCCTGAACCTCCATTTTACAACTCGTTTTTATGGGAGCTGGCCGCAAAATCGCAGAATGGCTTCAGGCCCTGTTCTGGTTCCGGGGGGCAGGCTGAGCCTGTGGTTAATTCTTCTTCCTGATGGGAAAATAGAGTGACCTGTGCCTGTCCCAACACCAAGAGCTAGTCTCTCGTTGGTTCCACGTCTTCCCGTTTATCCTCAGGACAAATTGCAACCTGTACGGAACAGGAGGTTAAAGGTGCTGATGCTCCAAGTAGGAAGCTTGCTAGTAAAGGGGCTGGAATGGCAAAACCGGGCACAAGGAGATGAGAAATGAGGTGCGTTTTAGAAACCTTTCCCCATCACACGGTGTACCATCTTCTGGGTTTCTCATGCATGTTTTTGATGTAGGAAGATGCCCTTGAACCTGGAGATTTGGGACCCATGCGATGGGTACCACGCAGTATTACTTTAAAGGGTCTGCGTTTGCTCACCCAACCTCACCAAACCTCTCAGCTCCAAGAGTGTCCACCCTTATGTCTCATCCAACTGTGGGTCTAGATATGGTCAATCCAGGTTGCATCACAGCCCCTGAACGCATTGTGTAAGAATTTCTCTCTCTTTCACTGTCTTTGTTTCATGGGTGATTCAAAGTAATTTATTTTTATAATGGGGTTTAGCTGCTTTTCACTGCTGTGTTTATGCCGCTTTACACCCACTTGACACACTAACAGAGAGATATCAATACATAGGTTTTAAGATTATTACTAGTCAGATATATTCTTGTGCGGTGAATAGGGCGTGTTGAGTCCAGTTCTCTGAGCAAGGAGTAGGTCTTGTCTATTACATATTGGGTTTATGGAACGGTATCTGAGCTAATTTGATACCCTTGTTTTATGTATCACCCCACCTCACCTTTCCCGTTAAGCAGCCATAGTGTGTTTTCTGCATGTGTGACTCTGTTCTGTTTTGTAATTCAGTTCAAGTGTAACGGTTTTTACATTCCCTCTATCAGTGATACCTTATGAGAAGTGTCCTTTTCTGTGTGACTTATTTCACTTAGAATCGTCGTACCTAAATCCACTCATCATGCTGCTACTAACCTTATGACATTGATTTCATGGCTGAGTGATATTCCATTGTACATAAGGACCACAACTTCTTTATCCATTTTTCTCTTTCCTGGGATATTTAAGGTGGAATGAAGTGGAGGTCCTGGTCAACAGAGCAGCCCTAAACTTTGGGGTGCTTGTGTCTTGCTGATTTTTAATTTTCCCAATTTATACCCCCATGAGTGGAAGTGCCCTATGCTCTCTAAGCTGTGTTTTTCAGATGTTTCAGGACTCACCGGACACTTCTCCAGAGTGGCTCTTGGCAATTTACATCCCGCCCATCAGTGTAGCAAGGCTCCCATTTCTCCATGGCCTGTCCTGCATTTCTGGTTTTGACACTTTTTTCAGCATGGCCCTTTTGACCGATGGGCAGCGAGACTTCTTTGTAGCACTGATTTGCCTTTCCAGGTGGCTTGGTTGGCCAAAAAGGGCGTATGCGTTTTTTCCTGAATATATTCAGGAAAAAACGCATACGCCCTTTTTGGCCAAGGGCATCATTGTCAACGTTTTGCCGCTTTTCATGTGCTTTAAAGGCGATTCGAATCTACCTCCTGAAATCTGTTTCCTGCAATTCTGCCTTGATTTCAAATCCTCTTCTTTGCCTTCCCTCAATATATTTGTGGACGAGAGTTATCATTTATAACTCTGCAGGTTTGTGAATTGCAGTGCCCTGAACCTCCATTTTACAACTCGTTTTTATGGGAGCTGGCCGCAAAATCGCAGAATGGCTTCAGGCCCTGTTCTGGTTCCGGGGGGCAGGCTGAGCCTGTGGTTAATTCTTCTTTCTGATGGGAAAATAGAGTGACCTGTGCCTGTCCCAACACCAAGAGCTAGTCTCTCGTTGGTTCCACGTCTTCCCGTTTATCCTCAGGACAAATTGCAACCTGTATGGAACAGGAGGTTAAAGGTGCTGATGCTCCAAGTAGGGAGCTTGCTAGTAAAGCGGCTGGAATGGCGAACCCGGGCACAAGGAGATGAGAAATGAAGTGCGTTTTAGAAACCTTTCCCCATCACACGGTGTACCATCTTCTGGGTTTCTCATGCATGTTTTTGATGTAGGAAGATGCCCTTGAACCTGGAGATTTGGGACCCATGCGATGGGTACCACGCAGTATTACTTTAAAGGGTCTGCGTTTGCTCACCCAACCTCACCAAACCTCTCAGCCCCAAGAGTGTCCACCCTTATGTCTCATCCAGCTGTGGGTCTAGATATGGTCAATCCAGGTTGCATCACAGCCCCTGAACGCATTGTGTAAGAATTTCTCTCTCTTTCACTGTCTTTATTCATGGGTGTTTCAAAGTAATTTATTTTTATAATGGGGTTTAGCTGCTTTTCACTGCTGTGTTTATGCCGCTTTACACCCACTTGACACACTAACAGAGAGATATCAATACATAGGTTTTACGATTATTATTAGTCAGATATATTCTTGTGCAGTGAATAGGGCGTGTTGAGTCCAGTTCTCTGAGCAAGGAGTAGGTCTTGTCTATTACATATTGGGCTTATGGAAAGGTATCTGAGCTAATTTGATACCCTTGTTTTATGTATCACCCCACCTCACCTTTCCCGTTAAGCAGCCATAGTGTGTTTTCTGCATGTGTGACACTGTTCTGTTTTGTAATTCAGTTCAAGTGTAACGGTTTTTACATTCCCTCTATCAGTGATACCTTATGAGAAGTGTCCTTTTCTGTGTGACTTATTTCACTTAGAATCGTCGTACCTAAATCCACTCATCATGCTGCTACTAACCTTACGACATTGATTTCATGGCTGAGTGATATTCCATTGTACATAAGGACCACAACTTCTTTATCCATTTTTCTCTTTCCTGGGATATTTAAGGTGGAATGAAGTGGAGGTCCTGGTCAACAGAGCAGCCCTAAACTTTGGGGTGCTTGTGTCTTGCTGATTTTTAATTTTCCCAATTTATACCCCCATGAGTGGAAGTGCCCTATGCTCTCTAAGCTGTGTTTTTCAGATGTTTCAGGACTCACCGGACACTTCTCCAGAGTGGCTCTTGGCAATTTACATCCCGCCCATCAGTGTAGCAAGGCTCCCATTTCTCCATGGCCTGTCCTGCATTTCTGGTTTTGACACTTTTTTCAGCATGGCCCTTTTGACCGATGGGCAGCGAGACTTCTTTGTAGCACTGATTTGCCTTTCCAGGTGGCTTGGTTGGCCAAAAAGGGCGTATGCGTTTTTTCCTGAATATATTCAGGAAAAAACGCATACGCCCTTTTTGGCCAAGGGCATCATTGTCAACGTTTTGCCGCTTTTCATGTGCTTTAAAGGCGATTCGAATCTACCTCCTGAAATCTGTTTCCTGCAATTCTGCCTTGATTTCAAATCCTCTTCTTTGCCTTCCCTCAATATATTTGTGGACGAGAGTTATCATTTATAACTCTGCAGGTTTGTGAATTGCAGTGCCCTGAACCTCCATTTTACAACTCGTTTTTATGGGAGCTGGCCGCAAAATCGCAGAATGGCTTCAGGCCCTGTTCTGGTTCCGGGGGGCAGGCTGAGCCTGTGGTTAATTCTTCTTTCTGATGGGAAAATAGAGTGACCTGTGCCTGTCCCAACACCAAGAGCTAGTCTCTCGTTGGTTCCACGTCTTCCCGTTTATCCTCAGGACAAATTGCAACCTGTATGGAACAGGAGGTTAAAGGTGCTGATGCTCCAAGTAGGGAGCTTGCTAGTAAAGCGGCTGGAATGGCGAACCCGGGCACAAGGAGATGAGAAATGAAGTGCGTTTTAGAAACCTGTCCCCATCACACGGTGTACCATCTTCTGGGTTTCTCATGCATGTTTTTGATGTAGGAAGATGCCCTTGAACCTGGAGATTTGGGACCCATGCGATGGGTACCACGCAGTATTACTTTAAAGGGTCTGCGTTTGCTCACCCAACCTCACCAAACCTCTCAGCCCCAAGAGTGTCCACCCTTATGTCTCATCCAGCTGTGGGTCTAGATATGGTCAATCCAGGTTGCATCACAGCCCCTGAACGCATTGTGTAAGAATTTCTCTCTCTTTCACTGTCTTTATTCATGGGTGTTTCAAAGTAATTTATTTTTATAATGGGGTTTAGCTGCTTTTCACTGCTGTGTTTATGCCGCTTTATACCCACTTGACACACTAACAGAGAGATAGCAATACATAGGTTTTACGATTATTATTAGTCAGATATATTCTTGTGCGGTGAATAGGGCGTGTTGAGTCCAGTTCTCTGAGCAAGGAGTAGGTCTTGTCTATTACATATTGGGTTTATGGAACGATATCTGAGCTAATTTGATACCCTTGTTTTATGTATCACCCCACCTCACCTTTCCCGTTAAGCAGCCATAGTGTGTTTTCTGCATGTGTGACTCTGTTCTGTTTTGTAATTCAGTTCAAGTGTAACGGTTTTTACATTCCCTCTATCAGTGATACCTTATGAGAAGTGTCCTTTTCTGTGTGACTTATTTCACTTAGAATCGTCGTACCTAAATCCACTCATCATGCTGCTACTAGCCTTATGACATTGATTTCATGGCTGAGTGATATTCCATTGTACATAAGGACCACAACTTCTTTATCCATTTTTCTCTTTCCTGGGATATTGAAGGTGGAATGAAGTGGAGGTCCTTGTCAACAGAGCAGCCCTAAAGTTTTGGGTGCCTGTGTCTTGCTGATTTTTAGTTTTCCCTATTTATACGCCCATGAGTCGATGTGCCCCTTTCTCTCTAGCTGTGTTTTTTAGATGTTTTAGGAAACACCATACCCTTCTCCAGAGTCATCATTGGCAATTTACACCCCACCCATCAGTGTAACAAGGCTCCCTTTACTCCCTGGCCTCTCCTGCTTTTCTTGTTTTTACACTTTTGTAGGAAGGCCATTTTGACCGATGGGAAGTCAGACTTCTTTGTAGAGCTGAATTGCATTTCCGGCTTGCTTGGTTGGCCACAAAGGGCCTATGGGTTTTTTCCTGAATTCATTCAGAAAAAAACGCATATGCTCTTTTTGGCCAAGTGCATCATTGTCGACGTTTTGATGTTTTTCATGTGCTTTAGGGGTGATTCAAATCTAACTCCTGAAATCTGTTTCCTGCAATTCTGCCTTGATTTCAAATCCTCTTCGTTGCCTTCCCTCAATATATTTGTGGACGAGAGTTATCATTTATAACTCTGCATATTTGTGAATTGCAGTGCCCCTGAGCTCCATTTTTCAACTCGCTTTTTTGGGAGCTTTCCGCAGAACTGCTCGTTTGCTTCTGGCCCTACTCTGGTTCCCGGTGGCAGGCTAAGCCTTTGCTTAATTCTTCTTCCTGACTGGAAAGTAGAGTGACATGTGCCTCTCCGAACATCTAGGGCTTGGCTCTCCTTGTTTCTCCTCCTTCCCCTTCTTCCTTTGGACAAATTCCGATTTCTGTGCAACTGGATGTTGAAGGTGCTGACATCCTCAAGTGGGGAGATTTTAAAGAAAAAGGCTGGAGGGGTGAACCCAACAACCAGGAAATTAGGCGTTTTGGTGCCTTTTCCAAAATCTTCCTGATCCAACCGTGTTCCATCTTCTGGGTGTCACAGGCATGTTTTAGCTGTAGGAAAGGTCCCGTGTATGTAAGGAGAACACAAGGGATTTTTCCAAATCAGTGTCTCCCCGAACTCCAATCTGGGGAATTTTTAAGCTACTGGTACATGTGTGTTCATTAAGGGACTTGGGCCGTAGGCAGAGTCCGAACTTTAGATGATTGAAGTCTTTAGGTTCAGAAACGCTCACCATCGGCCTCCTTTAGTTTCCATTTTATCTGTAGTTGATAGATGATGTCGATATAGATATCTATTGTTTTTCAGGTTATTTCCCCTCAGGGGTCATTACAAAATATTGAGTATAGTTCCCTGTGCTATACAGTAGTTCCTTGTTGATGATATATTTTATACATAGCAGTGTGTATATGTTAATCTGAAACTGTTAATTTATCCCTCCTCCCACCTTCCCCTTTGGTAATAAAAAATATAAGATTTTATACTTCTCAGAAATCTAGGAGCTGAAAGAGAGGTATCATTTTCAATGGAAAATCATTCCAAACAAGGTTGAAACTTCAACCAAGATTATTAGATGTACATCCTTGGAAAGAAATCACTGCATTTCTCTACTCTTGACCTGACAAATAAGACAAACCCCTCCACTGAACTTGCTTATAATAAAGTGATGGAAATATCAAATGGAAGTGTTAGAAACATCTTATTTTACACGAGCCTTATACACTGCTCTATGTTAATTACAGTTTGGCTCACACATCTGTTCATTGAAGTTACAATGTTCTCAAATTCTGTTACTGATCCTGCAGAGTGGGCCCCAACAAGGGTCTCCCTGCCCAGTGTCATTGGAGCCAACAGATCGAGACTGACTTTGGTTCAGAAGCAAAGGAAAACTTTATATTTTGATCAGAGAATGGAGAGGTGAGAGTGTGTGCTCCCCTGCGGGTAGTGGGCCGGGCTGCTGTGTAGGGATCCTGTCAGCATCAGCGGGAGGGAGGGGGCGGAGCTCTCGAGGGCCAGGTTGGCTGGAGCTCAGGCTCTATGTCGCAGAGTCTGCACGGGGCCCCACGAGCTGAGGTGTCGGCCCAGCCATTTTGCACGAGGAAATCGGGTCTGAAGTGTCGGGTGTGGGACCTCTGCATGTGGAAACCTAGGAGCAAGTGAAATTAGACAAAGCACAAAGGAAAAAATGGTTAGACTTTATTTTATTGCCCAGATTCTATTTTTATCTCCCAGGAATTTTTAATGGGCTTTGCCAGTGACAAAGCCCTCCTCTGCCTTTTGTCCCATTCCTCATTCTTGGGGCGCTGAGGGTGCAGACACGTCTTCTGTAAATGCTTCATGCTGAGTTGGGTGTCCTCATACCCGGGGGGAGGGGCAGGACTTCTCCCCAGCAGCCTCCAGGTGAGGTTGATTGTCCGCAGGCCTCCTCCCTCACTGCTCGTCTGCCTGAGCACCAGCATTGGAAGTTTTATAGATTCTAATGACCTTTAAGGGTCCAGGAAAGAGATGTGCAGAGACGCTGGGGGGGTGGGCGGTTTTACCCTGCTCCACATTGGTTCGGCCCCCTTAGGCTGACGGTTTCTGCCAGCCTAGATGCTCTGACCAGTAGTCTGTGCTTTCTTCAGTTAGGCCACTGAATTAACGTACAAACAGCACCAGGTGTCAGAGCCCTGCTTGCTCAACTCCCAGACAGTCCAGGGCCGGTGGTGATCCAGGACCATGACGGCCACTCAGTCAACGGCCTTTTGAAGTAGCCAGGAGTACAGCCGGTCTCATTGGCCGCCATCACTGCGGTGTCTGTAGGCTTTTCTATGGTGGCAGCGTTATTTACGGTTCCCCTGCCAAGTTTATTAGCTCCGCTCTGGGTGCAGTAAGTCCTGTAAGCAATAGTCTGCTCTTTTGGGGCACACTCTTGTTGTTTTCTGAGAGAAGCTCCAGGTCAAGTGATGGTCACACGAGTCGTCATGGGGGCCCATTGCCCCAGGTTGTCTCTCTGGAGGTTGGTGTTGGAGGGCCTCCTCACTCGAGGTCATTGTGCCCACGGAGCAATCCCTGCAACTTCAGGGCATGGTGGGTGGTTAGGATCACCAAGTGGCGTCCTTTTCCCTTAGGAGGGAGCTGGCCTTGCGGGCTGCTGATTTCCAGGTTTTTAGATACCCCCAGTATCCTGGTCGGATGGGATGGCTGGCCAATGCCTGGAGGGCATTCTTGCATTGTTCCATTTCAAGTGGTCCCAGTTTTTGCACTAATACTCCAAGGGCGATTCGCCTTGGACCAGGAATGTAAAGGTCAAAGGGTTTAGCTAACTTAGGGAGGTCCAGGGCCAGGGTCTGAATTGACTGCTCTTTCCATTCTTGAAAGGCCGCTTCTGGATTCTATTCAAAAGGATCATCATCTTTTCCTTTCAGTGTTTCATATAGAGGCCCAGCTATTAGACTGTAGTTAGGGATCCAGATGCAGCAAACCCCGGTCTCCCCAGGAACCCCTAAGCTGTCTTCTAGTTTCAGGAAAGGTGAGGCTGCAAATGGCTTCTTCCCTTTCCTGGGGTGGGCTTCTCCGACCTTCTGTGCGAATGAAGCCCAGGAAGGCCACCTTAGTTTGTGATATTTGAGCCTTTTCCTTGGACACCTTCTATCTTTTATTGGCTAGGTAGTTCAGAGGCCTCCTTAGTCGGGCTGGTGATCAGAATGTCATCTGCATATTGAAGGAGGGTTCCCTTCTCCAGAGGTAGATCTTTTAGGTCTTTAGCTAACGTTTCCCCAAAGATGGTGTGGGAATTTTTGAACCCCTGGGGCAGGACGGCCCAGCAGTATTGTTTTTGTTGTAGGTTGAGTCCTGCCACTCACAGCCAAAATTTCTTGTGACTCTGGGACTAATGGAATACAGAAGAAGGCATCATTGAAGTCTAATACAGAATGCCATGTCCTGGTGGATGGTAGAATGACCAGCAGGGTGTAGGAATTAGGAACTACTAGATGTATATCCTCTGTGGCTTCCCTGACTGTCCTGGCGTCCTCTACCAGGTCCCCAGCAGCCCACGGGGCTCTTGTGGTCAGGCCCCTCCCAGGATATGGAGCTCACCTGGGCAGGTACGCAGCAGCCCACGGGGCTCTCGTGGGCAGGCCCCTCCCTGGATATGGAGCTCCCGTGGACAGGTACCCCGGCAGGGCTGGGCACACAGGAACCGTGCACATAGCCCTCATTGCAGAGCACCCCCAGCACCCCTGTCACTCAGAGCTGACACAGAGCACCTCAGAGCAGAGCTTGAACTAACAAACAGCAGCTCCAACAGGTCTGTGACCCTAGGCTTCACTCTGTGCGGCCTCCCTCTGCCTGGTCTTCCAGGGGCTTCCACTGCAGCCGGGGCACCAGGCCTCTGTCTCCACCCACCACCCCTCCTCTCCCTGACTCCTGGGTTCCTCTCATTAGCAGAGGGTCTTCTTGAAGTTGTCTCCCACTCATGGACCAGATAAAATGATTCGAAAACAAGCCAGGGCTGCCGCCCCTTATCTATCCTGACTCTCGGGACCCTACACCTGTTCCTTGGATCTGGCCGGTGCAGCAAGGCCCATTTTCTGCAACTCTGAGCCCCTGAGGGGCGAGGATTGGCTGACCTGGGCAGCCTGACCCGGCCGGCCAGCCCTTCCCAGGTGTGCCTGGGTTGAGGTCAATATAAACACCCCTCCAGGCAGCAAAAGCCTCTGCAGCTGTGCCTGACGCCATATTCTCTGCCCCGTCAGCAGTCTCGGGGTTGGGCTGGTGGGAGGGAGTAGGGCCCACGGCTCTATGAGTGGCCCAGTGTGACTGGGGCTCTGCTGGACTTTCTGCAGGAGTTGCCGGGCTGCCACCTGCTAAAGAAGAGGATGTGTCACCCATACTTGCTGCTGGAATTTCTCCCCGGGCAGAGGTGAGGAAGGAAAAAAGCAGTGGGGGCCGGGACAGGAGGGGTACCTCAGGCAGGGAAATGGAAAGCTTCCAGACGAGCGCCCGGGGCCAGGACCATCCTGGCTGGCCTGCAGGCACCAAGTCGGCCTGCGTGCTGTCGCTGGTGTGACTCCAAGCCCCTTCCTCTAGTTTTTAAAGTCTTTGCACACATTCAGGTGTTTTACCTGGGAAGGGTGGGAAAAGTTCAGCAGCAGCTGGCCTGGGGCTCAGCTCACGTTTACTCAGAGATGCCTCCTCACGGTCCCCCAGCTTTGCAATGAGGACGCTCCTCGTGTGGGGGCTGCTGGCTGCATGGGAGATGATTCCCCACCTGTGACCAACTTCAGAATTGTTTACCCCTGGAGCAAGTGCCCTGATAGGGTTTTCCTCTGTATGACCAGTGGGTTCTGTTTTTTTTTTTTTTTCTTTTTTGGTTCAAGGTAAGTTTTATTCCTCTTTTTGTATTTATGGATATAAGCATGGAAATAATTCATTCATATAAATACGTCTATGGGAAGGACAGAACTTTTTTTCTGTTTTATTTTTTTAAGTATTACTTATTTTTTAATTTTTGAATTTATTTTATTCATTTTTTTTATACAGCAGGCTCTTATTGGTAACCTATTTTATACATATAAGTGTATATATGTCAATCCCAGGCTCGCAATTCATCCCACCACCACCACCCTGCCACTTTCCCCCCTTGGTGTCCATACATTTGTTCTCTACATCTGTGTCTCTATTTCTGCCTTGCAAACCGGTTCATCTTTACCATTTTTCTAGGTTCCACATGTATGCGTTAATATACGATATTTGTTTTTCTCTTTCTGACTTACTTCACTCTGTATGACAGTCTCTAGATCTATCCACGTCTCTACAAATGACCCAATTTCATTCCTTTTTATGGCTGAGTAATATTCCATTTTATATATGTAGCACATCTTTTCTGTTCGTCTGTCTATGGGCATTTAGGTTGCTTCCATGACCTGGCTATTGTAAATAGTGCTGCAATGAATATTGTGGTGAATATGTCTTTTTGAATTATGGTTTTCTCTGGGTATATGGCCAGTAGTGGGATTGCTGGGTCATATGGTAATTCTATTTTTAGTTTTTTAAGGAACCTCCATACTGTTCTCCATCGTGACTGTATCAATTTACATTCCCACAAATAGTGTAAGAGGGTTCCCTTTTCTCCACACCCTCTCCAGCATTTGTTGCTTGTAGATTTTCTGATGATGCCCATTCTAACTCGTGTGAGGCGATACCTCATTGTAGTTTTGGTTTATATTTCTCTAATAATTAGTGATGTTGAGCAGCTTTTCATGTGCTTCTTGGTCATCTGTATGTCTTCTTGGGACAAATGTCTATTTACGTCATCTGCCCATTTTTGGATTGGGTTGTTTGTTTTTTTACTGTTGAGCTGCATGAGCTGTTTATATACATTGGAGATTAATCCTTTGTCCATTGATTCGTTTGCAAATATTTTCTCCCATTGTGAGGGTTGTCTTTTCGTCTTGTTTGTAGTTTCCTTTGCTTTGCAAAAGCTTTTAGGTTTCATTTGCTCCCATATGTTTATTTTTTTTTATTCCATTACTCTAGGAGGTGGATCAAAAAAGATCTTGCTGTGATTTATGTCAAAGAGTATTCTTCCTATGTTTTCCTCTAAGAGTTTTATAGTGTCCGGTCTTACATTTCGGTCTCTAATCCATTTTGAGTTTATTTTTTGTGTATGGTGTTAGGGAGTGTTCTAATTTCATTCTTTTACATGTAGCTGTCCATTTTTCCCAGCACCACTTATTGAAGAGACTGTCTTTTCTCCTTTGTATACCCTTGCCTCCTTTGTCATAGATTAGTGGGCCATAGGTGTGTAGGTTTATCTCTGGGCTTTTTTTTTTTCTTTTACATCTTTATTGGAGTATAATTGCTTTACAATTGTGTGTTAGTTTCTGCTGTATAAAAAAGTGAATCAGCTGTGCGTATACATATAACACCATATCCCCTCCCTCTTGCAACTCCCTCTCACTCCCTTATCCCACCCTTTTAGGTGGTCACAAAGCACAGCGCTGATCTCCCTGTGCTATGTGGCTGCTTCCCAGTAGCTATCAATTTTACATTTGGTAGTGTATATATGTCCATACCACTCTCTCACTTTGTCCCAGCTTACCCTTCCCTCTCCCCATGTCCTCAAGTCCTTTCTCTACGTCTGTGTCCTTAATCCTTTCCTGCCCCTAGGTTCTTCATAAACTTTTTTTTTTAAGATTCCATATATATGTGTTAGCATACGGTATTTGTTTTTCTCTTTCTGACTTACTTCACTCTGTAGGACAGACTCTAGATCCATCCACCTCACTAAAAGTAACTCAATTTCGTTTCTTTTTATGGCTGAATAATGTTCCATTGTATATTTGTGCCACATCTTCCTTATCCATTTATCTGTTGATGGACACTTAGGTTGCTTCCATGTCCTGGCTATTGTAAATAGAGCTACAGTGAACATTGTGGTACATGACTCTTTTTGAATTATGGTTTTCTCAGGGTAAATGTCCAGGAGTGGGTTTGCTGGGTTGTATGGTAGTTCTATTTTTAGTTTTTAAGGAACCCCCATACCGTTCTCCCTAGTGGCTATATCAATTTACATTCCCACCAACAGTGCAAGAGGGTTCCCTTTGCTCCAATAAATGCCTCTCCAGCATTTATTGTTGGTAGATTTTTTGATGATGGCCATTCTGACTGGTGTGAGGTGATAACCTCACTGTAGTTTTGATTTGCATTTCTCTAATGATTAGTGATGTTCAGCATCCTTTCATGTGTTTGTTGGCAACCTGTATATCTTCTTTGGAGAAATGTCTATTTAGGTCTTCTGCCCATTTTTGGATTGGATTGTTTGGTTTTGTGATATTGAGCTACATGAGCTGCTTTTTGGAGATTAATCCTTTGCCATTTGCTTCATTTGAAAATATTTTCTCCCATTCTGATGGTTGTCTTTTCATCTTGCTTATGTTTTCCTTTGCTGTGCAAAAGAATTTATGTTTCATTCGGTCCCATTTTTTTATTTTTGTTTTTATTTCCATTTCTCTAGGAGGTGGGTCAAAAAGGATCTTGCTGTGATTTATGTCATAGACTGTTCTGCTTATGTTTTCCTCTAAGAGTTTTATAGTGGCTGGTCTTATATTTAGGTCTCTAATCCATTTTGAGTTTATTTTTGTGTATGGTGTTAGGGTGTGTACTAATTTCATTCTTTTACATGTAACTGTCCAGTTTTCCCAGCACCACTTGCTGAAGACACTGTCTTTTCTCCATTGTATACCCTTGCCTCCTTTGTCATAGATTAGTGAACCATAGGTACGTGGGTTTATCTCTGTGCTTTCTATCCTGCTCTATTGACCTATATTTCTGTTCTTGTGTCAGTACCATATTATCTTGATTACTGTAGCTTTGCAATATAGTCTGAAGTCTGGAAGTCTGATTCCTCCAGCTCTTTTTTTTCCCCCCTCAAGACTGCTTTGGCTATCCAGGGTCTTTTGTGTCTCCCTACAAATTTTAAGATTTTTTTTTTCTTGTTCTGTAGAAAATGCCAAAGGTATTTTGATCGGGATTGCATTGAATCTGTAGATTGCTTTGGGTAGTATAGTCATTTTCACAATATTGATTCTTCTAATCCGAGAACATGGTATATGTCTCCATCTGTTTATATCATCTTTGATTTCTTTCATCAGTGTCTTATAGTTTTCTGAGTACAGGTCTTTTACTTCCTTAGGTAGGTTTATTCCTAGGTATTTTATTCTTTTTGTTGCAGTGGTAATGGGATTGTTTCCTTAATTTCTCTTTCTGATCTTTCATTGTTAGTGTATAGGAATGCAAGCAATTTCTGTGCATTAATTTTGTATCCTGCAACTTTACCAAATTCATTGATTAGCTCCAGTGGTTTTCTGGTGGCATCTTTAGGATTCTCTATCTATGATATCATGTCATCTGCAAACAGTGACAATTTTACTTCTTCTTTTCCTTTTTGTATTCCTTTTATTTCTTTTTCTTCTCTGATTGCCATGGCTAGGACTTCCAAAACTATGTTGAATAGCAGTGGTGAGAGTGGACATCCTCGTCTTGTTCCTGATCTTAGAGGAAACGCTTTCAGTTTTTCACCATTGAGAATGTTGTTTGCTGTGGGTTTGTCATATATGGCCTTTATTATGTTGAGGTAGTTTCCCTCTATGCCCACACTCTGCAGAGTTTTTATCGTAAATGAGTGTTGAATTTTCTCAAAATCTTTTCCTTCATCTATTGAGATGATCATATGCTTTTATTCTACAATTTGTTAATATGGTGTATCACATTGATTTGTGTATATTGAAGAATCCTCGCATCCCTGGGATAAACCCCACTTGATCATGGTGTATGATCCTTTTCATGTGTTGTTCGATTCTGTTTGCTAGTATTTTGTTGAGGATTTTTACATCTATATTCATCAGTGATATTGGTCTATAATTTTCTTTCCTTGTAGTATCTCTGTCTGATTTTGGTATCAGGGTGATGGTGGTCTCATAGAATGAGTTTGGGAGTGTTCCTTCCGCTGCAATTGTTTTGAAGAATTTGAGAAGGTTGGGTGTTAGCTCTGCTCTAAATGTTTGATAGAATTAGAATTCACCTGTGATGCCATCTGGTTCTGGACTTTTGTTTGTTGGAAGATTTTTAATCACAGTTTCAATTTCATTGCTTGTGATAGGTTTGTTCATATTTTCTATTTCTTCCTGGTTCAGTCTTAGAAGGTTATCCCTTTCTAAGAATTTGTCCATTTCTTCCAGATTGTCCATTTTATTGGCCTAGAGTTGCTTGTAGTAGTCTCTTAGGATGCTTTGTATTCCTGTGGTGTCTGTTATAACTTCTGCTTTTTCACTTCTAATTTTGTTGATTTGCGTCCTCTCCCTCTTTTTCTGGAGTCCGGCTAAAGGTTGATCATTTTTGCTTATCTTCTCAAAGAACCAGCTTTTAGTTTTATTGATCTTTGCTTTCGTTTTCTTTGTTTCTATTTCATTTATTTCTGCTCTGATCTTTATGATTTCTTTCCTTCTACTAACTTTGGGTTTTGTTCTTCTTTCTCTAGTTCCTCTAGGTGTAAGGTTAGATTGTTTATTTGAGATTTTTCTTGTTTCTTGAGGTAGGCTTGTATTGCTATAAACTTCCCTCTTAGAACTCCTTTTGCTGCATCCCATAGGTTTTGGATCATCGTGTTTTTGTTGTCATTTGTCTCTAGGTAGTTTTTGATTTCCTCTTTGATTTCTTCAGTGATCTCTTGGTTATTTAGTAACGTATTGTTTAGCCTCCATGTGTTTGTGTTTTTTACGGTTTTTTCCGTGTAATTGATTTCTAATCTCATAGCATTGTGGTCGGAACAGCTGCTTGATATGATTTCAGTTTTCTTAAATTTACTGAGGCTTTATCTGTGACCCAAGATGTGATCTATCCTGGAGAATGTTCCGTGTGCAGTTGAGAAGAACGTGTAATCTGCTGTTTTTGGATGGAATGTCCTATAAATATCAATTAACTCTATCTGGTCTATTGTGTCATTTAAAGCTTGTGTTTCCTTATTAATTGTCTGTCTGGCTGATCTCCACTGGTGTAAGTGAGCTGTTAAAGTCCCCCGCTATTATTGTGTTACTGTCGATTTCCTCTTTTATAGCTGTTAGCAGTTGCCTTATACATTGAGCTGCTCCTATTTTGGGTACATATATATTTATAGTTGTTATATCTTCTTCTTGGATTGATCCCCTGACCATTATGTAGTGCCTTTCCTCGTCTCTTGTAACATTCTTTATTTTAAAGTCTATTTTATCTGATATGAGTATTGCTACTCCAGCTTTCTTTTGATTTTCATTTGCATAGAATATATTTTTCCATCGCCTCACTTTGAGTCTGTATGTGTCCCTAGGTCTGAAATGGATCTCTTGTAGACAGCATATATATGGGTCTTGTTTTTGTATCCATTCAGCGAGCCTGTGTCTTTTGGTTGGAACATGTAGTGCATTCACGTTTAAGGTAATTATCGATATGTATGTTCCTACTACTATTTTCTTAATTGTTATGGGTTTGTCTTGGTGGGTCCTTTTCTTCTCTTGTGTTTCCCACTTAGAGAAGTTCCTTTAGCATTTGGTGTAGAGCTGGTTTCATGGTGCTGAATTCTCTTAGCTTTTGCTTGTCTGTAAGGCTTTTGATTTCTCCATCAAATCTGAATGAGCTCTTTGCAGGGTGGAGTACTCTTGGTTGTAGGTTCTTCCCTTTCATCACTTTAAATTTATCATGCCACTTCCTTCTGGCTTGTAGATTTTCTGCTGAGAAATCAGTTGTTATCCTTATGGGAGTTCCCTTGTATGTTATTTGTCATTTTTCCCTTGCTGCTTTCAATCATTTTTCTTTGTCGTTAATTTTTGTCAATTTGATTACTATGTGTCTTGTCATTTTTCTCCTTTGGTTTATCCTGCCTGGGACACTCTGTGCTTCTGGACTTGGGTGGCTATTTCTTTTCCCATGCTAGGGAAGTTTTTGACCATTATCTCTTTAAATATATTCTCGGGTCCTTTCTCTCTCTCTTCTCCTTCTGGGACCCCTATAATGCGAATGTTGTTGCGTTTAATGTTGTCCCAGAGGACTCTTGGGGTGTCTTCGTTTATTTTCATTCTTTTTCTTTATTCTGTTCCATGGCAGTGATTTCCACCTTTCTGTCTTCCAGGTCACTTATCCGTTCTTCTGCCACAGTTATTCTGCTACTGATTCCTTCTAGTGTATTTTTCATTTCAGTTATTCCATTGTTCACCTCTGTTTGTTTGTTCTTTAATTCTTCTAGGTGTTTGTTCCTTAATTCTTCTAGGTCTTTGTTAAACATTTCTTGCATCTTCTCGATCTTTGCCTCCTTTCTTTTTCCAAGGTCTTGGCTCAACTTCACTATCATTATTCTGAATTTTTTTTCTGGAAGGTTCCCTATCTCCACCTCATTTTGTTTTTTTTTTTCTGGGGTTTTATCTTGTTCCTTGATCTGGTATAAAGTCCTCTGCCTTTTCATTTTGTCTATCTTTCTGTGAATGTGGTTTTCCTTCCACAGGCTGCAGAATTGTAGTTCTTCTTGCTTCTGCTGTCTGCTCTCCGGTGGATGAGTCTATCTTAGAGGCTTGTGCAAGCTTCCTGATGGGAAGGACTGGTGGTGGGTAGAGCTGGGTGTTGCTTTGGTGGGCAGAGCTTTAATCCGCTTGTCTACGGATTAAATAAAACTTTAATAAAAAGTTTAATCCGCTTGTCTGCTGATGCATGGGGCTGGGTTCCCTCCATGTTGGTTGTTTGGCCTGAGGCGACCCAGCCCTGGAGCCTACCTTGCTCTTGGTGGGGCTAATGGCGGACTCTGGGAGGGCTCACACCGAGGAGTATTTCCCAGAACTTCTGCTGCCAGTGTCGTTGTCCTCACGGTGAGCCACAGCCACAGCCACCACCTGCCTCTGCAGGAGACCCTCTAAAAGTAGCAGGTAGTTCTGGTCATTCTCCTACAGGGTCACTGCTCCTTCCCCTGGGTCCTGATGTGCACACTACTTTGTGTGTGCCCTCCAAGAGTGGAGTATCTGAGTGGAGTTGAGACTCTGAGACTCTGTGTGGAGTTGCACAGACTCTGGGTCCTGTGAAGCTTCGATGTTTTGTGATTCTAGAAATCCTATAGGAGACGGTCCACAGCAGGTGACGCTAATGTTGTCAGTAGAGGTGTTGAAGCCAAAGATCTGCAGTTCCAACTAGAGGTGCCGATGTACATACAGGACAAAATCATCTCGTGTGAATGTAGTTCAGGCATGTTTAAGATGAATGCAGTCATGTTAATGCCTACCATATTCTATCTTGAGCCTCTCCTCAGGGACCCCCTCCTCAGTTCCTGAGGCTCCTGTAAGTCATGTACAGGGGACTGGAGAGTGGGCTCTGTCCAGTCTGAGCCCTGAGTTACCCTGTGTGTATCTTAGGATACTTTGTATTTCTGTGGTGTCCGTTGTAACATCATCTCTTTCATTTCAGATTTATTTGGGCCCTCTCTTTTTAAAAAAACATACTACTGTTGTCTTTTATTCTTTACAGAAGTTTAATAAGTGTTTGATCTACTATCCTTACCCTATGTATACTTTTTGCAGTGAGATTTTTACTTTTCTTTGTTTCCTTGTTACTATCAATAATTAGTGAGACTTCTTTTAAGCTACCTTCAACATTGCTTATAAAGCTGCTTTATTAGTGATGACAGAGCCTTAATGGAAGTCATGTTCTGGTTGTAAATTAGAATGCAATGTGCCAGCAAATAGCCCCTTAAGTTTATGTCTCATTACTTCTTGTTCTTTTTTTAATTTAATTTTTATTTTTTGTCAGAGCAAATTTAATTAAAATGTTTTGTTTCTTCTAGGTGTGAAAGATGTGGTTCTTTTAAACATATACATATATCTATTCTTCTTTGGATCATTTTCCCATGTAGGTTATGACACGATGTTGAGTAGTCTTGTCTTGGTATTACGTAGGTCTTTGGTGATTACATATTTCACATGTGTTTCTATATCTATCTTAACCCCAATATCCTAATGTATCCAATCCTCACACCTTTCCATTTGGTGAACCATAAGTTTGTTTAATGAATCTGTGATTGCATTTCTCTGTGGAAATATCTTCATTGGTATCAATTTTTAGCTAAGACCTATAAGTGATATTATAGGATATGTGTCTTTTGCTTTCTGACTTAGTACAATTTGCCTGATTACCTCAAGAATCATACATGGTGCTGCAAATGGCATTGTTTCATTTTTTTCCCTGGCTAATATTCCATCTGTACGTGTACCAGTTCTTCTTTGGCCACGCACCTCTTGATGGACTTTCTGGTTGCCTCCATGTCTTGGCTATTGTAATACTGCTGCAATGCACATTTGCTTGCCTGTGTCTTTCCAGTTATATCTTCTTATGTTATAGGCCAAGGAGTGGGCTTGCTGTATCATATGGTAGCTCAGTGTGTATGTTTTAAAGGCACCACCATTCAGTTCTCATTAGTGGCTCTTTCCAGGTTACGTCCCACTTAAAATTGAGGGTATGCATTTCTCCAAAACACCTTCAATATTTATTGTTTGTAGTTTTCTTGCTGATGGTTATTCTAACAGGTGCGAGCTGATACCTATCTGTGGTTGAATTTGCATGTGTCCCATAATCTGTTGAAATTGAGCTTTAAAGCATGCCCTTTTTATTTATCAAACTGTGATTACAGCTTAGTTCTTCAAAGTGTTTTCTTAAAGTAAGTGTCACATTTTGAAAATTTTTGGCCATTACCTCCCTCAAGACATTTTGAGGGCACGTTTCATTTACAGCCCTGAAGTACTTGTTCATATGAAGTGACCATTAGCACAGGTTTTAAAGTTGCTTTTGCAGGTAACGGCCAGAGGGTGGCAGCCTTTCTACGTTCCCAATCTGGTAAATAGGGAAAGAGACCTTCAGCCCCAAGAGTGTCCAGCTTTATTTCTCATCCAGCTGTGGGTCTAGATATGGTCACACCAGGTTGCATCACAGCCCCGGAACGAATTATGTAAAAATTTCTCCCTCTATCACTGTCTTTTTTTTTTGGGATTTTAAAGTAATTTATTTTTATAATGGGGTTTACCTGATTTTCACTGCTGTGTTTATGCCCCTTTACAGCCACTTGATTCACTTACAGAGAGAAATCAATACATAGGTTTTAAGATTTTTACTAGTCAGATATATTCTTGTTCGTTGAATAGGGGGTGTTGCATCCACTTCACTGAGCAAGGAGTAGGTCTTGTCTATTACATATTGGGTTTATGGATCGGTATTTGAGCTAATATGAAACCCTTGTTTTATGCATCACCCCACCTCACCTTTCCCGTTAAGCAGCCATAGTGTGTTTTCTAAACGTGTGACTCTGTTCTGCTTTGTAATTCAGTTCAACTGTAGTGGTTTTTACATTCCCTCTATAAGTGATAGCTTATGATAAGTGTCTTTTTCTGTGTGACTTATTTCACTTAGAATCGTCGAACATAAATCCACTCATCATGCTGCTAATAGCCTTATGACATTGATTTCATGGCTGAGTGATATTCCATTGTACATAAGGACCACAAGATCGTTATCCATTTTCCTATTTCCTGGGATATTTAAGGTGTAATGAAGAGAAGGTTCTTGTCAACAGAGCAGCCCTAAACTTTGGTGTGCCTGTGTCTTGCTGATTTTTAGTTTTCCCAATTTATACGCCCATGAGTGGAAATGCCCTATGCTCTCTAAGCTGTGTTTTTTAGATGTTTCAGGACACACCGTACACTTCTCCAGAGTGGCTGTTGGCAATTTACATCCCGCCCATCAGTGTAGCAAGGCTCCCATTTCTCCATGGCCTGTCCTGCATTTCTGGTTTTGACACTTTTTTCAGCATGGCCCTTTTGACCAATGGGAAGCGAGACTTCTTTGTAGCGCTGATTTGCCTTTCCAGGTTGCTTGGTTGGCCAAAAAGGGCGTATGCGTTTTTTCCTGAATATATTCAGGAAAAAACGCATACGCCCTTTTTGGCCAAGGGTATCATTGTCAACGTTTTGCCGCTTTTCATGTGCTTTAAAGGCGATTCGAATCTACCTCCTTAAGTCGGTTTCTGCAATTCTGCCTTGCTTTCATATCCTCTTCGTTGCCTTCCCTCAATATATTTGTGGACGAGAGTTATCATTGATAACTCTGCAGGTTTGTGAATTGCAGTGACCCTGAGATCCATTTTTCAACTCGCTTTTTTGGGAGTTGGCCGCAAAAGCGGAGGATTGCTTCAGGCCCTATTCTACTTCCGGGGGGCAGGCTGAGCCTGTGGTTAATTCTTCTTTCTGAAGGGAAAATAGAGTGACCTGTGCTTGTCCCAACACCTAGATCTAGTCTCTCATTGGTTCCCCCTCTTCCCGTTCATCCTCAGTACAAATTGCAACCTGTACGGAACAGGAGGTTAAAGGTGCTGATGCTCCAAGTAGGGAGAATGCTAGGAAAGTGGCTGGAATGGCGAACCCGAGCACAAGGAGATGATAAATGAGGTGCATTTTAGAAACCATTCCCGATCACATGGTGTAGCATCTTCTGGGTTTCTCATGCATGTTTTTGATGTAGGAAGATGCCCTTGAACCTGGAGATTTGGGACCCATGGATTGGGTGTCACGCAGTATTACTTTAAAGGGTCTGCGTTGGCTCATCAAACCTCACCAAACCTCTCAGCCGCAAGAATGTCCACCCTTATGTCTCACCCAGCTGTGGGTCTAGATATGGTCGATCCAGGTTGCATCACAGCCCCTGAACGCAATGTGTAAGAATTCCTCTCTCTTTCACTGTCTTTGTTTCATGGGTTTTTAAAAGTAATTTATTTTTATAATGGGGTTTAGCTGCTTTTCACTATTGTGTTTATGCCGCTTTACACCCACTTGACACACTAACAGAGAGATATCAATACATAGGTTTTAAGATTACTACTAATCAAATATATTCTTTTGCGGTGAATAGGGTGTGTTGAGTCCTGTTCTCTGAGCAACGAGTAGTTCTTGTCTATTACATATTGGGTTTATGGAACGGTATCTCAGATAATTTGAAACCCTTGTTTTATGCATCACCCCACCTCACCTTTCCCGTTAACCAGCCATAGTGTGTTTTCTAAACGTGTGACTCTGTTCTGCTTTGTAATTCAGTTCAAGTGTAGCGGTTTTTACATTCCCTCTATAAGTGATAGCTTATGATACGTGTCTTTTTCTGTGTGACTTATTTCACTTAGAATCGTCGTACCTAAATCCACTCATCATGCTGCTACTAGCCTTATGACATTGATTTCATGGCTGAGTGATATTCCATTGTACATAAGGACCACAACTTCTTTACCCATTTTTCTCTTTCCTGGGATATTGAAGGTGGAATGAAGTGGAGGTCCTGGTCAACAGAGCAGCCCTAAACTTTGGGGTGCTTGTGTCTTGCTGATTTTTCATTTTCCCAATTTATACCCCCATGAGTGGAAGTGCCCTATGCTCTCTAAGCTGTGTTTTTCAGATGTTTCAGGACTCACCGGACACTTCTCCAGAGTGGCTCTTGGCAATTTACATCCCGCCCATCGGTGTAGCAAGGCTCCCATTTCTCCATGGCCTGTCCTGCATTTCTGGTTTTGACACTTTTTTCAGCATGGCCCTTTTGACCGATGGGCAGTGAGACTTCTTTGTAGCACTGATTTGCCTTTCCAGGTTGCTTGGTTGGCCAAAAAGGGCGTATGCGTTTTTTCCTGAATATATTCAGGAAAAAACGCATACGCCCTTTTTGGCCAAGGGCATCATTGTCAACGTTTTGCCGCTTTTCATGTGCTTTAAAGGCGATTCGAATCTACCTCCTGAAATCTGTTTCCTGCAATTCTGCCTTGATTTCAAATCCTCTTCTTTGCCTTCCCTCAATATATTTGTGGACGAGAGTTATCATTTATAACTGCAGGTTTGTGAATTGCAGTGCCCTGAACCTCCATTTTACAACTCGTTTTTATGGGAGCTGGCCGCAAAATCGCAGAATGGCTTCAGGCCCTGTTCTGGTTCCGGGGGGCAGGCTGAGCCTGTGGTTAATTCTTCTTTCTGATGGGAAAATAGAGTGACCTGTGCCTGTCCCAACACCAAGAGCTAGTCTCTCGTTGGTTCCACGTCTTCCCGTTTATCCTCAGGACAAATTGCAACCTGTACGGAACAGGAGGTTAAAGGTGCTGATGCTCCAAGTAGGGAGCTTGCTAGTAAAGCGGCTGGAATGGCGAACCCGGGCACAAGGAGATGAGAAATGAGGTGCGTTTTAGAAACCTTTCCCCATCACACGGTGTACCATCTTCTGGGTTTCTCATGCATGTTTTTGATGTAGGAAGATGCCCTTGAAGCTGGAGATTTGGGACCCATGCGATGGGTACCATGCAGTATTACTTTAAAGGGTCTGCGTTTGCTCACCCAACCTCACCAAACCTCTCAGCCCCAAGAGTGTCCACCCTTATGTCTCATCCAGCTGTGGGTCTAGATATGGTCGATCCAGTTTGCATCACAGCCCCTGAACGCATTGTGTAAGAATTCCTCTCTCTTTCACTGTCTTTGTTTCATGGGTTTTTCAAAGTAATTTATTTTCATAATGGGATTTAGCTGCTTTTCACTGCTGTGTTTATGCCGCTTTACACCCACTTGACACACTAACAGAGAGATATCAGTACATAGGCTTTACGATTATTACTAGTCAGATATATTCCTGTGCGGTGAATAGGGCGTGTTGAGTCCAGTTCTCTGAGCAAGGAGTAGGTCTTGTCTATTAAATATTGGGTTTATGGAACGGTATCTGAGCTAATTTGAAACCCTTGTTTTATGTATCACCCCACCTCACCTTTCCCGTTAAGCAGCCATAGTGTGTTTTCTGCATGTGTGACTCTGTTCTGTTTTGTAATTCAGTTCAAGTGTAACGGTTTTTACATTCCCTCTATCAGTGATACCTTATGAGAAGTGTCCTTTTCTGTGTGACTTATTTCACTTAGAATCGTCGTACCTAAATCCACTCATCATGCTGCTACTAGCCTTATGACATTGATTTCATGGCTGAGTGATATTCCATTGTACATAAGGACCACAACTTCTTTATCCATTTTTCTCTTTCCTGGGATATTTAAGGTGGAATGAAGTGGAGGTCCTGGTCAACAGAGCAGCCCTAAACTTTGGGGTGCTTGTGTCTTGCTGATTTTTAATTTTCCCAATTTATACCCCCATGAGTGGAAGTGCCCTATGCTCTCTAAGCTGTGTTTTTCAGATGTTTCAGGACTCACCGGACACTTCTCCAGAGTGGCTCTTGGCAATTTACATCCCGCCCATCAGTGTAGCAAGGCTCCCATTTCTCCATGGCTTGTCCTGCATTTCTGGTTTTGACACTTTTTTCAGCATGGCCCTTTTGACCGATGGGCAGCGAGACTTCTTTGTAGCACTGATTTGCCTTTCCAGGTTGCTTGGTTGGCCAAAAAGGGCGTATGCGTTTTTTCCTGAATATATTCAGGAAAAAACGCATACGCACTTTTTGGCCAAGGGCATCATTGTCAACGTTTTGCCGCTTTTCATGTGCTTTAAAGGCGATTCGAATCTACCTCCTGAAATCTGTTTCCTGCAATTCTGCCTTGATTTCAAATCCTCTTCTTTGCCTTCCCTCAATATATTTGTGGACGAGAGTTATCATTTATAACTCTGCAGGTTTGTGAATTGCAGTGCCCTGAACCTCCATTTTACAACTCGTTTTTATGGGAGCTGGCCGCAAAATCGCAGAATGGCTTCAGGCACTGTTCTGGTTCCGGGGGGCAGGCTGAGCCTGTGGTTAATTCTTCTTTCTGATGGGAAAATAGAGTGACCTGTGCCTGTCCCAACACCAAGAGCTAGTCTCTCGTTGGTTCCACGTCTTCCCGTTTATCCTCAGGACAAATTGCAACCTGTACGGAACAGGAGGTTAAAGGTGCTGATGCTCCAAGTAGGGAGATTGCTAGTAAAGCGGCTGGAATGGCGAACCCGGGCACAAGGAGATGAGAAATGAGGTGCGTTTTAGAAACCTTTCCCCATCACACGGTGTACCATCTTCTGGGTTTCTCATGCATGTTTTTGATGTAGGAAGATGCCCTTGAACCTGGAGATTTGGGACCCATGCGATGGGTACCACGCAGTATTACTTTATAGGGTCTGCATTTGCTCACCCAACCTCACCAAACCTCTCAGCCCCAAGAGTGTCCACACTTATGTCTCATCCAGCTGTGGGTCTAGATATGGTCAATCCAGGTTGCATCACAGACCCCGAACGCATTGTGTAAGAATTTCTCTCTCTTTCACTGTCTTTGTTTCATGGGTGTTTCAAAGTAATTTATTTTTATAATGGGGTTTAGCTGCTTTTCACTGCTGTGTTTATGCCGCTTTACACCCACTTGACACACTAACAGAGAGATATCAATACATAGGTTTTACGATTATTATTAGTCAGATATATTCTTGTGCAGTGAATAGGGCGTGTTGAGTCCAGTTCTCTGAGCAAGGAGTAGGTCTTGTCTATTACATATTGGGCTTATGGAAAGGTATCTGAGCTAATTTGATACCCTTGTTTTATGTATCACCCCACCTCACCTTTCCCGTTAAGCAGCCATAGTGTGTTTTCTGCATGTGTGACTCTGTTCTCTTTTGTAATTCAGTTCAAGTGTAACGGTTTTTACATTCCCTCTATCAGTGATACCTTATGAGAAGTGTCCTTTTCTGTGTGACTTATTTCACTTAGAATCGTCGTACCTAAATCCACTCATCATGCTGCTACTAACCTTACGACATTGATTTCATGGCTGAGTGATATTCCATTGTACATAAGGACCACAACTTCTTTATCCATTTTTCTCTTTCCTGGGATATTTAAGGTGGAATGAAGTGGAGGTCCTGGTCAACAGAGCAGCCCTAAACTTTGGGGTGCTTGTGTCTTGCTGATTTTTCATTTTCCCAATTTATACCCCCATGAGTGGAAGTGCCCTATGCTCTCTAAGCTGTGTTTTTCAGATGTTTCAGGACTCACCGGACACTTCTCCAGAGTGGCTGTTGGCAATTTACATCCCGCCCATCATTGTAGCAAGGCTCCCATTTCTCCATGGCCTGTCCTGCATTTCTGGTTTTGACACTTTTTTCAGCATGGCCCTTTTGACCGATGGGAAGCGAGACTTCTTTGTAGCGCTGATTTGCCTTTCCAGGTTGCTTGGTTGGCCAAAAAGGGCGTATGCGTTTTTTCCTGAATATATTCAGGAAAAAACGCATACGCCCTTTTTGGCCAAGGGCATCATTGTCAACGTTTTGCCGCTTTTCATGTGCTTTAAAGGCGATTCGAATCTACCTCCTGAAATCTCTTTCCTGCAATTCTGCCTTGATTTCAAATCCTCTTCTTTGCCTTCCCTCAATATATTTGTGGACGAGAGTTATCATTTATAACTCTGCAGGTTTGTGAATTGCAGTGCCCTGAACCTCCATTTTACAACTCGTTTTTATGGGAGCTGGCGGCAAAATCGCAGAATGGCTTCAGGCCCTGTTCTGGTTCCGGGGGGCAGGCTGAGCCTGTGGTTAATTCTTATTTCTGATGGGAAAATAGAGTGACCTGTGCCTGTCCCAACACCAAGAGCTAGTCTCTCGTTGGTTCCACGTCTTCCCGTTTATCCTCAGGACAAATTGCAACCTGTACGGAACAGGAGGTTAAAGGTGCTGATGCTCCAAGTAGGGAGATTGCTAGTAAAGTGGCTGGAATGGCGAACCCGGGCACAAGGCGATGAGAAATGAGGTGCGTTTTAGAAACCTTTCCCCATCACACGGTGTACCATCTTCTGGGTTTCTCATGCATGTTTTTGATGTAGGAAGATGCCCTTGAACCTGGAGATTTGGGACCCATGCGATGGGTACCATGCAGTATTACTTTAAAGGGTCTGCATTTGCTCACCCAACCTCACCAAACCTCTCAGCCCCAAGAGTGTCCACCCTTATGTCTGATCCAGCTGTGGGTCTAGATATGGTCAATCCAGGTTGCATCACAGCCCCTGAACGCATTGTGTAAGAATTTCTCTCTCTTTCACTGTCTTTGTTTCATGGGTGTTTCAAAGTAATTTATTTTTATAATGGGGTTTAGCTGCTTTTCACTGCTGTGTTTATGCCGCTTTACACCCACTTGACACACTAACAGAGAGATATCAATACATAGGTTTTACGATTATTATTAGTCAGATATATTCTTGTGCAGTGAATAGGGCGTGTTGAGTCCAGTTCTCTGAGCAAGGAGTAGGTCTTGTCTATTACATATTGGGCTTATGGAAAGGTATCTGAGCTAATTTGATACCCTTGTTTTATGTATCACCCCACCTCACCTTTCCCGTTAAGCAGCCATAGTGTGTTTTCTGCATGTGTGACTCTGTTCTCTTTTGTAATTCAGTTCAAGTGTAACGGTTTTTACATTCCCTCTATCAGTGATACCTTATGAGAAGTGTCCTTTTCTGTGTGACTTATTTCACTTAGAATCGTCGTACCTAAATCCACTCATCATGCTGCTACTAACCTTACGACATTGATTTCATGGCTGAGTGATATTCCATTGTACATAAGGACCACAACTTCTTTATCCATTTTTCTCTTTCCTGGGATATTTAAGGTGGAATGAAGTGGAGGTCCTGGTCAACAGAGCAGCCCTAAACTTTGGGGTGCTTGTGTCTTGCTGATTTTTCATTTTCCCAATTTATACCCCCATGAGTGGAAGTGCCCTATGCTCTCTAAGCTGTGTTTTTCAGATGTTTCAGGACTCACCGGACACTTCTCCAGAGTGGCTCTTGGCAATTTACATCCCGCCCATCATTGTAGCAAGGCTCCCATTTCTCCATGGCCTGTCCTGCATTTCTGGTTTTGACACTTTTTTCAGCATGGCCCTTTTGACCGATGGGAAGCGAGACTTCTTTGTAGCGCTGATTTGCCTTTCCAGGTTGCTTGGTTGGCCAAAAAGGGCGTATGCGTTTTTTCCTGAATATATTCAGGAAAAAACGCATACGCCCTTTTTGGCCAAGGGCATCATTGTCAACGTTTTGCCGCTTTTCATGTGCTTTAAAGGCGATTCGAATCTACCTCCTGAAATCTCTTTCCTGCAATTCTGCCTTGATTTCAAATCCTCTTCTTTGCCTTCCCTCAATATATTTGTGGACGAGAGTTATCATTTATAACTCTGCAGGTTTGTGAATTGCAGTGCCCTGAACCTCCATTTTACAACTCGTTTTTATGGGAGCTGGCGGCAAAATCGCAGAATGGCTTCAGGCCCTGTTCTGGTTCCGGGGGGCAGGCTGAGCCTGTGGTTAATTCTTCTTTCTGATGGGAAAATAGAGTGACCTGTGCCTGTCCCAACACCAAGAGCTAGTCTCTCGTTGGTTCCACGTCTTCCCGTTTATCCTCAGGACAAATTGCAACCTGTACGGAACAGGAGGTTAAAGGTGCTGATGCTCCAAGTAGGGAGATTGCTAGTAAAGTGGCTGGAATGGCGAACCCGGGCACAAGGCGATGAGAAATGAGGTGCGTTTTAGAAACCTTTCCCCATCACACGGTGTACCATCTTCTGGGTTTCTCATGCATGTTTTTGATGTAGGAAGATGCCCTTGAACCTGGAGATTTGGGACCCATGCGATGGGTACCATGCAGTATTACTTTAAAGGGTCTGCATTTGCTCACCCAACCTCACCAAACCTCTCAGCCCCAAGAGTGTCCACCCTTATGTCTGATCCAGCTGTGGGTCTAGATATGGTCAATCCAGGTTGCATCACAGCCCCTGAACGCATTGTGTAAGAATTTCTCTCTCTTTCACTGTCTTTGTTTCATGGGTGTTTTAAAGTAATTTATTTTTATAATGGGGTTTAGCTGCTTTTCACTGCTGTGTTTATGCCGCTTTACACCCACTTGACACACTAACAGAGAGATATCAATACATAGTTTTTAAGATTATTACTAGTCAGATATATTCTTGTGCGGTGAATAGGGCGTGTTGAGTCCAGTTCTCTGAGCAAGGTGTAGGTCTTGTCTATTACATATTGGGTTTATGGAACGGTATCTGAGCTAATTTGAAACCCTTGTTTTATGTATCACCCCACCTCACCTTTCCCGTTAAGCAGCCATAGTGTGTTTTCTGCATGTGTGACTCTGTTCTGTTTTGTAATTCAGTTCAAGTGTAACGGTTTTTACATTCCCTCTATCAGTGATACCTTATGAGAAGTGTCCTTTTCTGTGTGACTTATTTCACTTAGAATCATCGTACCTAAATCCACTCATCATGCTGCTACTAACCTTACGACATTGATTTCATGGCTGAGTGATATTCCATTGTACATAAGGACCACAACTTCTTTATCCATTTTTCTCGTTCCTGGGATATTTAAGGTGGAATGAAGTGGAGGTCCTGGTCAACAGAGCAGCCCTCAACTTTGGGGTGCTTGTGTCTTGCTGATTTTTAATTTTCCCAATGTATACCCCCATGAGTGGAAGTGACCTATGCTCTCTAAGCTGTGTTTTTCAGATGTTTCAGGACTCACCGGACACTTCTCCAGAGTGGCTCTTGGCAATTTACATCCCGCCCATCAGTGTAGCAAGGCTCCCATTTCTCCATGGCTTGTCCTGCCTTTCTGGTTTTGACACTTTTTTCAGCATGGCCCTTTTGACCGATGGGCAGCGAGACTTCTTTGTAGCACTGATTTGCCTTTCCAGGTTGCTTGGTTGGCCAAAAAGGGCGTATGCGTTTTTTCCTGAATATATTCAGGAAAAAACGCATACGCCCTTTTTGGCCAAGGGCATCATTGTCAACGTTTTGCCGCTTTTCATGTGCTTTAAAGGCGATTCGAATATACCTCCTGAAATCTGTTTCCTGCAATTCTGCCTTGATTTCAAATCCTCTTCTTTACCTTCCCTCAATATATTTGTGGACGAGAGTTATCATTTATAACTCTGCAGGTTTGTGAATTGCAGTGCCCTGAACCTCCATTTTACAACTCGTTTTTATGGGAGCTGGCCGCAAAATCGCAGAATGGCTTCAGGCCCTGTTCTGGTTCCGGGGGGCAGGCTGAGCCTGTGGTTAATTCTTCTTTCTGATGGGAAAATAGAGTGACCTGTGCCTGTCCCAACACCAAGAGCTAGTCTCTCGTTGGTTCCACGTCTTCCCGTTTATCCTCAGGACAAATTGCAACCTGTACGGAACAGGAGGTTAAAGGTGCTGATGCTCCAAGTAGGGAGATTGCTAGTAAAGCGGCTGGAATGGCGAACCCGGGCACAAGGCGATGAGAAATGAGGTGCGTTTTAGAAACCTTTCCCCATCACACGGTGTACCATCTTCTGGGTTTCTCATGCATGTTTTTGATGTAGGAAGATGCCCTTGAACCTGGAGATTTGGGACCCATGCGATGGGTACCATGCAGTATTACTTTAAAGGGTCTGCATTTGCTCACCCAACCTCACCAAACCTCTCAGCCCCAAGAGTGTCCACCCTTATGTCTGATCCAGCTGTGGGTCTAGATATGGTCAATCCAGGTTGCATCACAGCCCCTGAACGCATTGTGTAAGAATTTCTCTCTCTTTCACTGTCTTTGTTTCATGGGTGTTTTAAAGTAATTTATTTTTATAATGGGGTTTAGCTGCTTTTCACTGCTGTGTTTATGCCGCTTTACACCCACTTGACACACTAACAGAGAGATATCAATACATAGTTTTTAAGATTATTACTAGTCAGATATATTCTTGTGCGGTGAATAGGGCGTGTTGAGTCCAGTTCTCTGAGCAAGGTGTAGGTCTTGTCTATTACATATTGGGTTTATGGAACGGTATCTGAGCTAATTTGAAACCCTTGTTTTATGTATCACCCCACCTCACCTTTCCCGTTAAGCAGCCATAGTGTGTTTTCTGCATGTGTGACTCTGTTCTGTTTTGTAATTCAGTTCAAGTGTAACGGTTTTTACATTCCCTCTATCAGTGATACCTTATGAGAAGTGTCCTTTTCTGTGTGACTTATTTCACTTAGAATCATCGTACCTAAATCCACTCATCATGCTGCTACTAACCTTACGACATTGATTTCATGGCTGAGTGATATTCCATTGTACATAAGGACCACAACTTCTTTATCCATTTTTCTCGTTCCTGGGATATTTAAGGTGGAATGAAGTGGAGGTCCTGGTCAACAGAGCAGCCCTAAACTTTGGGGTGCTTGTGTCTTGCTGATTTTTAATTTTCCCAATGTATACCCCCATGAGTGGAAGTGCCCTATGCTCTCTAAGCTGTGTTTTTCAGATGTTTCAGGACTCACCGGACACTTCTCCAGAGTGGCTCTTGGCAATTTACATCCCGCCCATCAGTGTAGCAAGGCTCCCATTTCTCCATGGCTTGTCCTGCCTTTCTGGTTTTGACACTTTTTTCAGCATGGCCCTTTTGACCGATGGGCAGCGAGACTTCTTTGTAGCACTGATTTGCCTTTCCAGGTTGCTTGGTTGGCCAAAAAGGGCGTATGCGTTTTTTCCTGAATATATTCAGGAAAAAACGCATACGCCCTTTTTGGCCAAGGGCATCATTGTCAACGTTTTGCCGCTTTTCATGTGCTTTAAAGGCGATTCGAATATACCTCCTGAAATCTGTTTCCTGCAATTCTGCCTTGATTTCAAATCCTCTTCTTTGCCTTCCCTCAATATATTTGTGGACGAGAGTTATCATTTATAACTCTGCAGGTTTGTGAATTGCAGTGCCCTGAACCTCCATTTTACAACTCGTTTTTATGGGAGCTGGCCGCAAAATCGCAGAATGGCTTCAGGCCCTGTTCTGGTTCCGGGGGGCAGGATGAGCCTGTGGTTAATTCTTCTTCCTGATGGGAAAATAGAGTGACCTGTGCCTGTCCCAACAGCAAGAGCTAGTCTCTCGTTGGTTCCACGTCTTCCCGTTTATCCTCAGGACAAATTGCAACCTGTACGGAACAGGAGGTTAAAGGTGCTGATGCTCCAAGTAGGGAGATTGCTAGTAAAGCGGCTGGAATGGCGAACCCGGGCACAAGGAGATGAGAAATGAGGTGCGTTTTAGAAACCTTTCCCCATCACACGGTGTACCATCTTCTGGGTTTCTCATGCATGTTTTTGATGTAGGAAGATGCCCTTGAACCTGGAGATTTGGGACCCATGCGATGGGTACCACGCAGTATTACTTTAAAGGGTCTGCATTTGCTCACCCAACCTCACCAAACATCTCAGCCCCAAGAGTGTCCACACTTATGTTTCATCCAGCTGTGGGTCTAGATATGGTCAATCCAGGTTGCATCACAGACCCCGAACGCATTGTGTAAGAATTTCTCTCTCTTTCACTGTCTTTGTTTCATGGGTGTTTCAAAGTAATTTATTTTTATAATGGGGTTTAGCTGCTTTTCACTGCTGTGTTTATGCCGCTTTACACCCACTTGACACACTAACAGAGAGATATCAATACATAGGTTTTACGATTATTATTAGTCAGATATATTCTTGTGCAGTGAATAGGGCGTGTTGAGTCCAGTTCTCTGAGCAAGGAGTAGGTCTTGTCTATTACATATTGGGCTTATGGAAAGGTATCTGAGCTAATTTGATACCCTTGTTTTATGTATCACCCCACCTCACCTTTCCCGTTAAGCAGCCATAGTGTGTTTTCTGCATGTGTGACTCTGTTCTCTTTTGTAATTCAGTTCAAGTGTAACGGTTTTTACATTCCCTCTATCAGTGATACCTTATGAGAAGTGTCCTTTTCTGTGTGACTTATTTCACTTAGAATCGTCGTACCTAAATCCACTCATCATGCTGCTACTAACCTTACGACATTGATTTCATGGCTGAGTGATATTCCATTGTACATAAGGACCACAACTTCTTTATCCATTTTTCTCTTTCCTGGGATATTTAAGGTGGAATGAAGTGGAGGTCCTGGTCAACAGAGCAGCCCTAAACTTTGGGGTGCTTGTGTCTTGCTGATTTTTAATTTTCCCAATTTATACCCCCATGAGTGGAAGTGCCCTATGCTCTCTAAGCTGTGTTTTTCAGATGTTTCAGGACTCACCGGACACTTCTCCAGAGTGGCTGTTGGCAATTTACATCCCGCCCATCATTGTAGCAAGGCTCCCATTTCTCCATGGCCTGTCCTGCATTTCTGGTTTTGACACTTTTTTCAGCATGGCCCTTTTGACCGATGGGAAGCGAGACTTCTTTGTAGCGCTGATTTGCCTTTCCAGGTTGCTTGGTTGGCCAAAAAGGGCGTATGCGTTTTTTCCTGAATATATTCAGGAAAAAACGCATACGCCCTTTTTGGCCAAGGGCATCATTGTCAACGTTTTGCCGCTTTTCATGTGCTTTAAAGGCGATTCGAATCTACCTCCTGAAATCTCTTTCCTGCAATTCTGCCTTGATTTCAAATCCTCTTCTTTGCCTTCCCTCAATATATTTGTGGACGAGAGTTATCATTTATAACTCTGCAGGTTTGTGAATTGCAGTGCCCTGAACCTCCATTTTACAACTCGTTTTTATGGGAGCTGGCGGCAAAATCGCAGAATGGCTTCAGGCCCTGTTCTGGTTCCGGGGGGCAGGCTGAGCCTGTGGTTAATTCTTCTTTCTGATGGGAAAATAGAGTGACCTGTGCCTGTCCCAACACCAAGAGCTAGTCTCTCGTTGGTTCCACGTCTTCCCGTTTATCCTCAGGACAAATTGCAACCTGTACGGAACAGGAGGTTAAAGGTGCTGATGCTCCAAGTAGGGAGATTGCTATTAAAGCGGCTGGAATGGCGAACCCGGGCACAAGGCGATGAGAAATGAGGTGCGTTTTAGAAACCTTTCCCCATCACACGGTGTACCATCTTCTGGGTTTCTCATGCATGTTTTTGATGTAGGAAGATGCCCTTGAACCTGGAGATTTGGGACCCATGCGATGGGTACCATGCAGTATTACTTTAAAGGGTCTGCATTTGCTCACCCAACCTCACCAAACCTCTCAGCCCCAAGAGTGTCCACCCTTATGTCTGATCCAGCTGTGGGTCTAGATATGGTCAATCCAGGTTGCATCACAGCCCCTGAACGCATTGTGTAAGAATTTCTCTCTCTTTCACTGTCTTTGTTTCATGGGTGTTTTAAAGTAATTTATTTTTATAATGGGGTTTAGCTGCTTTTCACTGCTGTGTTTATGCCGCTTTACACCCACTTGACACACTAACAGAGAGATATCAATACATAGTTTTTAAGATTATTACTAGTCAGATATATTCTTGTGCGGTGAATAGGGCGTGTTGAGTCCAGTTCTCTGAGCAAGGTGTAGGTCTTGTCTATTACATATTGGGTTTATGGAACGGTATCTGAGCTAATTTGAAACCCTTGTTTTATGTATCACCCCACCTCACCTTTCCCGTTAAGCAGCCATAGTGTGTTTTCTGCATGTGTGACTCTGTTCTGTTTTGTAATTCAGTTCAAGTGTAACGGTTTTTACATTCCCTCTATCAGTGATACCTTATGAGAAGTGTCCTTTTCTGTGTGACTTATTTCACTTAGAATCATCGTACCTAAATCCACTCATCATGCTGCTACTAACCTTACGACATTGATTTCATGGCTGAGTGATATTCCATTGTACATAAGGACCACAACTTCTTTATCCATTTTTCTCGTTCCTGGGATATTTAAGGTGGAATGAAGTGGAGGTCCTGGTCAACAGAGCAGCCCTAAACTTTGGGGTGCTTGTGTCTTGCTGATTTTTAATTTTCCCAATGTATACCCCCATGAGTGGAAGTGCCCTATGCTCTCTAAGCTGTGTTTTTCAGATGTTTCAGGACTCACCGGACACTTCTCCAGAGTGGCTCTTGGCAATTTACATCCCGCCCATCAGTGTAGCAAGGCTCCCATTTCTCCATGGCTTGTCCTGCCTTTCTGGTTTTGACACTTTTTTCAGCATGGCCCTTTTGACCGATGGGCAGCGAGACTTCTTTGTAGCACTGATTTGCCTTTCCAGGTTGCTTGGTTGGCCAAAAAGGGCGTATGCGTTTTTTCCTGAATATATTCAGGAAAAAACGCATACGCCCTTTTTGGCCAAGGGCATCATTGTCAACGTTTTGCCGCTTTTCATGTGCTTTAAAGGCGATTCGAATATACCTCCTGAAATCTGTTTCCTGCAATTCTGCCTTGATTTCAAATCCTCTTCTTTGCCTTCCCTCAATATATTTGTGGACGAGAGTTATCATTTATAACTCTGCAGGTTTGTGAATTGCAGTGCCCTGAACCTCCATTTTACAACTCGTTTTTATGGGAGCTGGCCGCAAAATCGCAGAATGGCTTCAGGCCCTGTTCTGGTTCCGGGGGGCAGGCTGAGCCTGTGGTTAATTCTTCTTCCTGATGGGAAAATAGAGTGACCTGTGCCTGTCCCAACAGCAAGAGCTAGTCTCTCGTTGGTTCCACGTCTTCCCGTTTATCCTCAGGACAAATTGCAACCTGTACGGAACAGGAGGTTAAAGGTGCTGATGCTCCAAGTAGGAAGCTTGCTAGTAAAGGGGCTGGAATGGCAAAACCGGGCACAAGGAGATGAGAAATGAGGTGCGTTTTAGAAACCTTTCCCCATCACACGGTGTACCATCTTCTGGGTTTCTCATGCATGTTTTTGATGTAGGAAGATGCCCTTGAACCTGGAGATTTGGGACCCATGCGATGGGTACCACGCAGTATTACTTTAAAGGGTCTGCGTTTGCTCACCCAACCTCACCAAACCTCTCAGCTCCAAGAGTGTCCACCCTTATGTCTCATCCAACTGTGGGTCTAGATATGGTCAATCCAGGTTGCATCACAGCCCCTGAACGCATTGTGTAAGAATTTCTCTCTCTTTCACTGTCTTTGTTTCATGGGTGATTCAAAGTAATTTATTTTTATAATGGGGTTTAGCTGCTTTTCACTGCTGTGTTTATGCCGCTTTACACCCACTTGACACACTAACAGAGAGATATCAATACATAGGTTTTACGATTATTACTAGTCAGATATATTCTTGTGCGGTGAATAGGGCGTGTTGAGTCCAGTTCTCTGAGCAAGGAGTAGGTCTTGTCTATTACATATTGGGTTTATGGAACGGTATCTGAGCTAATTTGATACCCTTGTTTTATGTATCACCCCACCTCACCTTTCCCGTTAAGCAGCCATAGTGTGTTTTCTGCATGTGTGACTCTGTTCTGTTTTGTAATTCAGTTCATGTGTAAAGGTTTTTACATTCCCTCTATCAGTGATACCTTATGAGAAGTGTCCTTTTCTGTGTGACTTATTTCACTTAGAATCGTCGTACCTAAATCCACTCATCATGCTGCTACTAACCTTATGACATTGATTTCATGGCTGAGTGATATTCCATTGTACATAAGGACCACAATTCTTTATCCATTTTTCTCTTTCCTGGGATATTTAAGGTGGAATGAAGTGGAGGTCCTGGTCAACAGAGCAGCCCTAAACTTTGGGGTGCTTGTGTCTTGCTGATTTTTAATTTTCCCAATTTATACCCCCATGAGTGGAAGTGCCCTATGCTCTCTAAGCTGTGTTTTTCAGATGTTTCAGGACTCACCGGACACTTCTCCAGAGTGGCTCTTGGCAATTTACATCCCGCCCATCAGTGTAGCAAGGCTCCCATTTCTCCATGGCCTGTCCTGCATTTCTGGTTTTGACACTTTTTTCAGCATGGCCCTTTTGACCGATGGGCAGCGAGACTTCTTTGTAGCACTGATTTGCCTTTCCAGGTTGCTTGGTTGGCCAAAAAGGGCGTATGTGTTTTTTCCTGAATATATTCAGGAAAAAACGCATACGCACTTTTTGGCCAAGGGCATCATTGTCAACGTTTTGCCGCTTTTCATGTGCTTTAAAGGCGATTCGAATCTACCTCCTGAAATCTGTTTCCTGCAATTCTGCCTTGATTTCAAATCCTCTTCTTTGCCTTCCCTCAATATATTTGTGGACGAGAGTTATCATTTATAACTCTGCAGGTTTGTGAATTGCAGTGCCCTGAACCTCCATTTTACAACTCGTTTTTATGGGAGCTGGCCGCAAAATCGCAGAATGGCTTCAGGCCCTGTTCTGGTTCCGGGGGGCAGGCTGAGCCTGTGGTTAATTCTTCTTTCTGATGGGAAAATAGAGTGACCTGTGCCTGTCCCAACAGCAAGAGCTAGTCTCTCGTTGGTTCCACGTCTTCCCGTTTATCCTCAGGACAAATTGCAACCTGTACGGAACAGGAGGTTAAAGGTGCTGATGCTCCAGGTAGGGAGATTGCTAGTAAAGCGGCTGGAATGGCGAACCCGGGCACAAGGAGATGAGAAATGAGGTGCGTTTTAGAAACCTTTCCCCATCACATGGTGTACCATCTTCTGGGTTTCTCATGCATGTTTTTGATGTAGGAAGATGCCCTTGAACCTGGAGATTTGGGACCCATGCGATGGGTACCACGCAGTATTAGTTTAAAGGGTCTGAATTTGCTCACCCAACCTCACCAAACCTCTCAGCCCCAAGAGTGTCCACCCTTATGTCTGATCCAGCTGTGGGTCTAGATATGGTCAATCCAGGTTGCATCACAGCCCCCGAACGCATTGTGTAAGAATTTCTCTCTCTTTCACTGTCTTTGTTTCATGGGTGTTTCAAAGTAATTTATTTTTATAATGGGGTTTAGCTGCTTTTCACTGCTGTGTTTATGCCGCTTTACACCCACTTGACACACTAACAGAGAGATATCAATACATAGGTTTTACGATTATTATTAGTCAGATATATTCTTGTGCAGTGAATAGGGCGTGTTGAGTCCAGTTCTCTGAGCAAGGAGTAGGTCTTGTCTATTACATATTGGGCTTATGGAAAGGTATCTGAGCTAATTTGATACCCTTGTTTTATGTATCACCCCACCTCACCTTTCCCGTTAAGCAGCCATAGTGTGTTTTCTGCATGTGTGACACTGTTCTGTTTTGTAATTCAGTTCAAGTGTAACGGTTTTTACATTCCCTCTATCAGTGATACCTTATGAGAAGTGTCCTTTTCTGTGTGACTTATTTCACTTAGAATCGTCATACCTAAATCCACTCATCATGCTGCTACTAACCTTACGACATTGATTTCATGGCTGAGTGATATTCCATTGTACATAAGGACCACAACTTCTTTATCCATTTTTCTCTTTCCTGGGATATTTAAGGTGGAATGAAGTGGAGGTCCTGGTCAACAGAGCAGCCCTAAACTTTGGGGTGCTTGTGTCTTGCTGATTTTTAATTTTCCCAATTTATACCCCCATGAGTGGAAGTGCCCTATGCTCTCTAAGCTGTGTTTTTCAGATGTTTCAGGACTCACCGGACACTTCTCCAGAGTGGCTCTTGGCAATTTACATCCCGCCCATCAGTGTAGCAAGGCTCCCATTTCTCCATGGCCTGTCCTGCATTTCTGGTTTTGACACTTTTTTCAGCATGGCCCTTTTGACCGATGGGCAGCGAGACTTCTTTGTAGCACTGATTTGCCTTTCCAGGTGGCTTGGTTGGCCAAAAAGGGCGTATGCGTTTTTTCCTGAATATATTCAGGAAAAAACGCATACGCCCTTTTTGGCCAAGGGCATCATTGTCAACGTTTTGCCGCTTTTCATGTGCTTTAAAGGCGATTCGAATCTACCTCCTGAAATCTGTTTCCTGCAATTCTGCCTTGATTTCAAATCCTCTTCTTTGCCTTCCCTCAATATATTTGTGGACGAGAGTTATCATTTATAACTCTGCAGGTTTGTGAATTGCAGTGCCCTGAACCTCCATTTTACAACTCGTTTTTATGGGAGCTGGCCGCAAAATCGCAGAATGGCTTCAGGCCCTGTTCTGGTTCCGGGGGGCAGGCTGAGCCTGTGGTTAATTCTTCTTTCTGATGGGAAAATAGAGTGACCTGTGCCTGTCCCAACACCAAGAGCTAGTCTCTCGTTAGTTCCACGTCTTCCCGTTTATCCTCAGGACAAATTGCAACCTGTATGGAACAGGAGGTTAAAGGTGCTGATGCTCCAAGTAGGGAGCTTGCTAGTAAAGCGGCTGGAATGGCGAACCCGGGCACAAGGAGATGAGAAATGAAGTGCGTTTTAGAAACCTTTCCCCATCACACGGTGTACCATCTTCTGGGTTTCTCATGCATGTTTTTGATATAGGAAGATGCCCTTGAACCTGGAGATTTGGGACCCATGCGATGGGTACCACGCAGTATTACTTTAAAGGGTCTGCGTTTGCTCACCCAACCTCACCAAACCTCTCAGCCCCAAGAGTGTCCACCCTTATGTCTCATCCAGCTGTGGGTCTAGATATGGTCAATCCAGGTTGCATCACAGCCCCTGAACGCATTGTGTAAGAATTTCTCTCTCTTTCACTGTCTTTATTCATGGGTGTTTCAAAGTAATTTATTTTTATAATGGGGTTTAGCTGCTTTTCACTGCTGTGTTTATGCCGCTTTATACCCACTTGACACACTAACAGAGAGATAGCAATACATAGGTTTTACGATTATTATTAGTCAGATATATTCTTGTGCGGTGAATAGGGCGTGTTGAGTCCAGTTCTCTGAGCAAGGAGTAGGTCTTGTCTATTACATATTGGGTTTATGGAACGATATCTGAGCTAATTTGATACCCTTGTTTTATGTATCACCCCACCTCACCTTTCCCGTTAAGCAGCCATAGTGTGTTTTCTGCATGTGTGACTCTGTTCTGTTTTGTAATTCAGTTCAAGTGTAACGGTTTTTACATTCCCTCTATCAGTGATACCTTATGAGAAGTGTCCTTTTCTGTGTGACTTATTTCACTTAGAATCGTCATACCTAAATCCACTCATCATGCTGCTACTAACCTTACGACATTGATTTCATGGCTGAGTGATATTCCATTGTACATAAGGACCACAACTTCTTTATCCATTTTTCTCTTTCCTGGGATATTGAAGGTGGAATGAAGTGGAGGTCCTGGTCAACAGAGCAGCCCTAAACTTTGGGGTGCTTGTGTCTTGCTGATTTTTCATTTTCCCAATTTATACCCCCATGAGTGGAAGTGCCCTATGCTCTCTAAGCTGTGTTTTTCAGATGTTTCAGGACTCACCGGACACTTCTCCAGAGTGGCTCTTGGCAATTTACATCCCGCCCATCAGTGTAGCAAGGCTCCCATTTCTCCATGGCCTGTCCTGCATTTCTGGTTTTGACACTTTTTTCAGCATGGCCCTTTTGACCGATGGGAAGCGAGACTCCTTTGTAGCGCTGATTTGCCTTTCCAGGTTGCTTGGTTGGCCAAAAATGGCGCATGCGTTTTTTCCTGAATATATTCAGGAAAAAACGCATGCGCTCTTTTTGGCCAAGGGCCTCATTGTCAACGTTTTGCCGCTTTTCATGTGCTTTAAAGGCGATTCGTATCTACCTCCTGAAATCTGTTTCCTGCAATTCTGCCTTGATTTCAAATCCTTTTCTTTGCCTTCCCTCAATATATTTGTGGACGAGAGTTATCATTAATAACTCTGCAGGTTTGTGAATTGCAGTGCCCTGAACCTCCATTTTACAACTCGTTTTTATGGGAGCTGGCCGCAAAATCGCAGAATGGCTTCAGGCCCTGTTCTGGTTCCGGGGGCCAGGCTGAGCCTGTGGTTAATTCTTCTTTCTGATGGGAAAATAGAGTGACCTGTGCCTGTCCCAACACCAAGAGCTAGTCTCTCGTTGGTTCCACGTCTTCCCGTTTATCCTCAGGACAAATTGCAACCTGTATGGAACAGGAGGTTAAAGGTGCTGATGCTCCAAGTAGGGAGCTTGCTAGTAAAGCGGCTGGAATGGCGAACCCGGGCACAAGGAGATGAGAAATGAGGTGCGTTTTAGAAACCTTTCCCCATCACATGGTGTACCATCTTCTGGGTTTCTCATGCATGTTTTTGATGTAGGAAGATGCCCTTGAACCTGGAGATTTGGGACCCATTCGATGGGTACCATGCAGTATTACTTTAAAGGGTCTGCGTTTGCTCACCCAACCTCACCAAACCTCTCAGCCCCAAGAGTGTCCACCCTTATGTCTCATCCAACTGTGGGTCTAGATATGGTCAATCCAGGTTGCATCACGGCCCCTGAACGCATTGTGTAAGAATTTCTCTCTCTTTCACTGTCTTTGTTTCATGGGTTTTTCAAAGTAATTTATTTTTATAATGGGGTTTAGCTGCTTTTCACTGCTGTGTTTATGCCGCTTTATACCCACTTGACACACTAACAGAGAGATATCAATACATAGGTTTTACGATTATTATTAGTCAGATATATTCTTGTGCGGTGAATAGGGCGTGTTGAGTCCAGTTCTCTGAGCAAGGAGTAGGTCTTGTCTATTACATATTGGGTTTATGGAATGATATCTGAGCTAATTTGATACCCTTGTTTTATGTATCATCCCACCTCACCTTTCCCGTTAAGCAGCCATAGTGTGTTTTCTGCATGTGTGACTCTGTTCTGTTTTGTAATTCAGTTCAAGTGTAACGGTTTTTACATTCCCTCTATCAGTGATACCTTATGAGAAGTGTCCTTTTCTGTGTGACTTATTTCACTTAGAATCGTCATACCTAAATCCACTCATCATGCTGCTACTAACCTTACGACATTGATTTCATGGCTGAGTGATATTCCATTGTACATAAGGACCACAACTTCTTTATCCATTTTTCTCTTTCCTGGGATATTGAAGGTGGAATGAAGTGGAGGTCCTGGTCAACAGAGCAGCCCTAAACTTTGGGGTGCTTGTGTCTTGCTGATTTTTAATTTTCCCAATTTATACCCCCATGAGTGAAAGTGCCCTATGCTCTCTAAGCTGTGTTTTTCAGATGTTTCAGGACTCACCGGACACTTCTCCAGAGTGGCTCTTGGCAATTTACATCCCGCCCATCAGTGTAGCAAGGCTCCCATTTCTCCATGGCCTGTCCTGCATTTCTGGTTTTGACACTTTTTTTCAGCATGGCCCTTTTGACCGATGGGAAGCGAGACTTCTTTGTAGCGCTGATTTGCCTTTCCAGGTGGCTTGGTTGGCCAAAAAGGGCGTATGCGTTTTTTCCTGAATATATTCAGGAAAAAACGCATACGCCCTTTTTGGCCAAGGGCATCATTGTCAACGTTTTGCCGCTTTTCATGTGCTTTAAAGGCGATTCGAATCTACCTCCTGAAATCTGTTTCCTGCAATTCTGCCTTGATTTCAAATCCTCTTCTTTGCCTTCCCTCAATATATTTGTGGACGAGAGTTATCATTTATAACTCTGCAGGTTTGTGAATTGCAGTGCCCTGAACCTCCATTTTACAACTCGTTTTTATGGGAGCTGGCCGCAAAATCGCAGAATGGCTTCAGGCCCTGTTCTGGTTCCGGGGGGCAGGCTGAGCCTGTGGTTAATTCTTCTTTCTGATGGGAAAATAGAGTGACCTGTGCCTGTCCCAACACCAAGAGCTAGTCTCTCGTTGGTTCCACGTCTTCCCGTTTATCCTCAGGACAAATTGCAACCTGTATGGAACAGGAGGTTAAAGGTGCTGATGCTCCAAGTAGGGAGCTTGCTAGTAAAGCGGCTGGAATGGCGAACCCGGGCACAAGGAGATGAGAAATGAGGTGCGTTTTAGAAACCTTTACCCATCACATGGTGTACCGTCTTCTGGGTTTCTCATGCATGTTTTTGATGTAAGAAGATGCCCTTGAACCTGGAGATTTGGGACCCATGCGATGGGTACCACGCAGTATTACTTTAAAGGGTCTGCGTTTGCTCACCCAACCTCACCAAACCTCTCAGCCCCAAGAGTGTCCACCCTTATGTCTCATCCAGCTGTAGGTCTAGATATGGTCCATCCAGGTTGCATCAGAGCCCCTGAACGCATTGTGTAAGAATTTCTCTCTCTTTCACTGTCTTTGTTTCATGGGTGTTTCAAAGTAATTTATTTTTATAATGGGGTTTAGCTGCTTTTCACTGCTGTGTTTATGCCGCTTTACACCCAATTGACACACTAACAGAGAGATATCAATACATAGGTTTTACGATTATTACTAGTCAGATATATTCTTGTGCGGTGAATAGGGCGTGTTGAGTCCAGTTCTCTGAGCAAGGAGTAGGTCTTGTCTATTACATATCGGGTTTATGGAATGGTATCTGAGCTAATTTGATACCCTTGTTTTATGTATCACCCCACCTCACCTTTCCCGTTAAGCAGCCATAGTGTGTTTTCTGCATGTGTGACTCTGTTCTGTTTTGTAATTCAGTTCATGTGTAAAGGTTTTTACATTCCCTCTATCAGTGATACCTTATGAGAAGTGTCCTTTTCTGTGTGACTTATTTCACTTAGAATCGTCGTACCTAAATCCACTCATCATGCTGCTACTAACCTTACGACATTGATTTCCTGGCTGAGTGATATTCCATTGTACATAAGGACCACAACTTCTTTATCCATTTTTCTCTTTCCTGGGATATTTAAGGTGGAATGAAGTGGAGGTCCTGGTCAACAGAGCAGCCCTAAACTTTGGGGTGCTTGTGTTTTCCTGATTTTTAATTTTCCCAATTTATACCCCCATGAGTGGAAGTGCCCTATGCTCTCTGAGCTGTGTTTTTCAGATGTTTCAGGACTCACCGGACACTTCTCCAGAGTGGCTGTTGGCAATTTACATCCCGCCCATCAGTGTAGCAAGGCTCCCATTTCTCCATGGCCTGTCCTGCATTTCTGGTTTTGACACTTTTTTCAGCATGGCCCTTTTGACCGATGGGAAGCGAGACTTCTTTGTAGCGCTGATTTGCCTTTCCAGGTTGCTTGGTTGGCCAAAAAGGGCGTATGCGTTTTTTCCTGAATATATTCAGGAAAAAACGCATACGCCCTTTTTGGCCAAGGGCATCATTGTCAACGTTTTGCCGCTTTTCATGTGCTTTAAAGGCGATTCGTATCTACCTCCTGAAATCTGTTTCCTGCAATTCTGCCTTGATTTCAAATCCTCTTCTTTGCCTTCCCTCAATATATTTGAGGACGAGAGTTATCATTAATAACTCTGCAGGTTTGTGAATTGCAGTGCCCTGAACCTCCATTTTACAACTCGTTTTTATGGGAGCTGGCCGCAAAATTGCAGAATGGCTTCAGGCCCTGTTCTGGTTCCGGGGGGCAGGCTGAGCCTGTGGTTAATTCTTCTTTCTGATGGGAAAATAGAGTGACCTGTGCCTGTCCCAACACCAAGAGCTAGTCTCTCGTTGGTTCCACGTCTTCCCGTTTATCCTCAGGACAAATTGCAACCTGTACGGAACAGGAGGTTAAAGGTGCTGATGCTCCAAGTAGGGAGCTTGCTAGTAAAGCGGCTGGAATGGCGAACCCGGGCACAAGGAGATGAGAAATGAGGTGCGTTTTAGAAACCTTTCCCCATCACACGGTGTACCATCTTCTGGGTTTCTCATGCATGTTTTTGATGTAGGAAGATGCCCTTGAACCTGGAGATTTGGGACCCATGCGATGGGTACCACGCAGTATTACTTTAAAGGGTCTGCGTTTGCTCACCCAACCTCACCAAACCTCTCAGCCCCAAGAGTGTCCACCCTTATGTCTCATCCAGCTGTGCGTCTAGATATGGTCAATCCAGGTTGCATCACAGCCCCTGAACGCATTGTGTAAGAATTTCTCTCTCTTTCACTGTCTTTGTTTCATGGGTGTTTCAAAGTAATTTATTTTTATAATGGGGTTTAGCTGCTTTTCACTGCTGTGTTTATGCCGCTTTACACCCACTTGACACACTAACAGAGAGATATCAATACATAGGTTTTACGATTATTATTAGTCAGATATATTCTTGTGCGGTGAATAGGGCGTGTTGAGTCCAGTTCTCTGAGCAAGGAGTAGGTCTTGTCTATTACATATTGGGTTTATGGAACGGTATCTGAGCTAATTTGATACCCTTGTTTTATGTATAACCCCACCTCACCTTTCCCGTTAAGCAGCCATAGTGTGTTTTCTGCATGTGTGACTCTGTTCTGTTTTGTAATTCAGTTCAAGTGTAACGGTTTTTACATTCCCTCTATCAGTGATACCTTATGAGAAGTGTCCTTTTCTGTGTGACTTATTTCACTTAGAATCGTCGTACCTAAATCCACTCATCATGCTGCTACTAACCTTACGACATTGATTTCCTGGCTGAGTGATATTCCATTGTACATAAGGACCACAACTTCTTTATCCATTTTTCTCTTTCCTGGGATATTTAAGGTGGAATGAAGTGGAGGTCCTGGTCAACAGAGCAGCCCTAAACTTTGGGGTGCTTGTGTCTTGCTGATTTTTAATTTTCCCAATTTATACCCCCATGAGTGGAAGTGTCCTATGCTCTCTAAGCTGTGTTTTTCAGATGTTTCAGGACTCACCGGACACTTCTCCAGAGTCGCTCTTGGCAATTTACATCCCACCCATCAGTGTAGCAAGGCTCCCATTTCTCCATGGCCTGTCTTGCATTTCTGGTTTTGACACTTTTTTCAGCATGGCCCTTTTGACCGATGGGAAGCGAGACTTCTTTGTAGCGCTGATTTGCCTTTCCAGGTTGCTTGGTTGGCCAAAAAGGGCGTATGCTTTTTTTCCTGAATATATTCGGGAAAAAACGCATACGCGCTTTTTGGCCAAGGGCATCATTGTCAACGTTTTGCCGCTTTTCATCTGCTTTAAAGGCGATTCGTATCTACCTCCTGAAATCTGTTTCCTGCAATTCTGCCTTGATTTCAAATCCTCTTCTTTGCCTTCCCTCAATATATTTGTGGACGAGAGTTATCATTAATAACTCTGCAGGTTTATAAATTGCAGTGCCCTGAACCTCCATTTTACAACTCATTTTTATGGGAGCTGGCCGCAAAATCGCAGAATGGCTTCAGGCCCTGTTCTGGTTCCGGAGGGCAGGCTGAGCCTGTGGTTAATTCTTCTTTCTGATGGGAAAATAGAGTGACCTGTGCCTGTCCCAACAGCAAGAGCTAGTCTCTCGTTGGTTCCACGTCTTCCCGTTTATCCTCAGGACAAATTGCAACCTGTATGGAACAGGAGGTTAAAGGTGCTGATGCTCCAAGTAGGGAGCTTGCTAGTAAAGCGGCTGGAATGGTGAACCCGGGCACAAGGAGATGAGAAATGAGGTGCGTTTTAGAAACCTTTCCCCATCACACGGTGTACCATCTTCTGGGTTTCTCATGCATGTTTTTGATGTAGGAAGATGCAATTGAACCAGGAGATTTGGGACCCATGCGATGGGTACCAGGCAGTATTACATTAAAGGGTCTGCGTTTGCTCACCCAACCTCACCAAACCTCTCAGCCCCAAGAGTGTCCACCCTTATGTCTCATCCAGCTGTGCATCTAGATATGGTCAATCCAGGTTGCATCACAGCCCCTGAACGCATTGTGTAAGAATTTCTCTCTCTTTCACTGTCTTTGTTTCATGGGTGTTTCAAAGTAATTTATTTTTATAATGGGGTTTAGCTGCTTTTCACTGCTGTGTTTATGCCGCTTTACACCCACTTGACACACTAACAGAGAGATATCAATACATAGGTTTTACGATTATTATTAGTCAGATATATTCTTGTTCGGTGAATAGGGCGTGTTGAGTCCAGTTTTCTGAGCAAGGAGTAGGTCTTGTCTATTACATATTGGGTTTATGGAACGGTATCTGAGCTAATTTGATACCCTTGTTTTATGTATCACCCCACCTCACCTTTCCAGTTAAGCAGCCATAGTGTGTTTTCTGCATGTGTGACTCTGTTCTGTTTTGTAATTCAGTTCAAGTGTAACGGTTTTTACATTCCCTCTATCAGTGATACCTTATGAGAAGTGTCCTTTTCTGTGTGACTTATTTCACTTAGAATCGTCGTACCTAAATCCACTCATCATGCTGCTACTAACCTTACGACATTGATTTCATGGCTGAGTGATATTCCATTGTACATAAGGACCACAACTTCTTTATCCATTTTTCTCTTTCCTGGGATATTTAAGGTGGAATGAAGTGGAGGTCCTGGTCAACAGAGCAGCCCTAAACTTTGGGGTGCTTGTGTTTTGCTGATTTTTAATTTTCCCAATTTATACCCCCATGAGTGGAAGTGCCCTATGCTCTCTGAGCTGTGTTTTTCAGATGTTTCAGGACTCACCGGACACTTCTCCAGAGTGGCTCTTGGCAATTTACATCCCGCCCATCAGTGTAGCAAGGCTCCCATTTCTCCATAGCCTGTCCTGCATTTCTGGTTTTGACACATTTTTCAGCATGGCCCTTTTGACCGATGGGAAGCGAGACTTCTTTGTAGCGCTGATTTGCCTTTCCAGGTTGCTTGGTTGGCCAAAAAGGGCGTATGCGTTTTTTCCTGAATATATTCAGGAAAAAACGCATACGCCCTTTTTGGCCAAGGGCATCATTGTCAACGTTTTGCCGCTTTTCATGTGCTTTAAAGGCGATTCGTATCTACCTCCTGAAATCTGTTTCCTGCAATGCTGCCTTGATTTCAAATCCTCTTCTTTGCCTTCCCTCAATATATTTGTGGACGAGAGTTATCATTTATAACTCTGCAGGTTTGTGAATTGCAGTGCCCTGAACCTCCATTTTACAACTCGTTTTTATGGGAGCTGGCCACAAAATCGCAAAATGGCTTCAGGCCCTGTTCTGGTTCCGGGGGGCAGGCTGAGCCTGTGGTTAATTCTTCTTTCTGATGGGAAAATAGAGTGACCTGTGCCTGTCCCAACACCAAGAGCTAGTCTCTCGTTGGTTCCACGTCTTCCCGTTTATCCTCAGGACAAATTGCAACCTGTACGGAACAGGAGGTTAAAGGTGCTGATGCTCCAAGTAGGGAGCTTGCTAGTAAAGCGGCTGGAATGGCGAACCCGGGCACAAGGAGATGAGAAATGAGGTGCGTTTTAGAAACCTTTCCCCATCACACGGTGTACCATCTTCTGGGTTTCTCATGCATGTTTTTGATGTAGGAAGATGCCCTTGAACCTGGAGATTTGGGACCCATGCGATGGGTACCACGCAGTATTACTTTAAAGGGTCTGCGTTTGCTCACCCAACCTCACCAAACCTCTCAGCCCCAAGAGTGTCCACCCTTATGTCTCATCCAGCTGTGCGTCTAGATATGGTCAATCCAGGTTGCATCACAGCCCCTGAACTCATTGTGTAAGAATTTCTCTCTCTTTCACTGTCTTTGTTTCATGGGTGTTTCAAAGTAATTTATTTTTATAATGGGGTTTAGCTGCTTTTCACTGCTGTGTTTATGCCGCTTTACACCCACTTGACACACTAACAGAGAGATATCAATACATAGGTTTTACGATTATTATTAGTCAGATATATTCTAGTGTGGTGAATAGGGCGTGTTGAGTCCAGTTCTCTGAGCAAGGAGTAGGTCTTGTCTATTACATATTGGGTTTATGGAACGGTATCTGAGCTAATTTGATACCCTTGTTTTATGTATCACCCCACCTCACCTTTCCCGTTAAGCAGCCATAGTGTGTTTTCTGCATGTGTGACTCTGTTCTGTTTTGTAATTCAGTTCAAGTGTAACGGTTTTTACATTCCCTCTATCAGTGATACCTTATGAGAAGTGTCCTTTTCTGTGTGACTTATTTCACTTAGAATCGTCGTACCTAAATCCACTCATCATGCTGCTACTAACCTTACGACATTGATTTCATGGCTGAGTGATATTCCATTGTACATAAGGACCACAACTTCTTTATCCATTTTTCTCTTTCCTGGGATATTTAAGGTGGAATGAAGTGGAGGTCCTGGTCAACAGAGCAGCCCTAAACTTTGGGGTGCTTGTGTCTTGCTGATTTTTAATTTTCCCAATTTATACCCCCATGAGTGGAAGTGCCCTATGCTCTCTAAGCTGTGTTTTTCAGATGTTTCAGGACTCACCGGACACTTCTCCAGAGTGGCTCTTGGCAATTTACATCCCGCCCATCAGTGTAGCAAGGCTCCCATTTCTCCATGGCCTGTCCTGCATTTCTGGTTTTGACACTTTTTTCAGCATGGCCCTTTTGACCGATGGGAAGCGAGACTTCTTTGTAGCGCTGATATGCCTTTCCAGGTTCCTTGGTTGGCCAAAAAGGGCGTATGCGTTTTTTCCTGAATATATTCAGGAAAAAACGCATACGCCCTTTTTGGCCAAGGGCATCATTGTCAACGTTTTGCCGCTTTTCATGTGCTTTAAAGGCGATTCGTATCTACCTCCTGAAATCTGTTTCCTGCAATTCTGCCTTGATTTCAAATCCTCTTCTTTGCCTTCCCTCAATATATTTGTGGACGAGAGTTATCATTTATAACTCTGCAGGTTTGTGAATTGCAGTGCCCTGAACCTCCATTTTACAACTCGTTTTTATGGGAGCTGGCCGCAAAATCGCAGAATGGCTTCAGGCCCTGTTCTGGTTCCGGGGGGCAGGCTGAGCCTGTGGTTAATTCTTCTTTCTGATGGGAAAATAGAGTGACCTGTGCCTGTCCCAACACCAAGAGCTAGTCTCTCGTTGGTTCCACGTCTTCCCGTTTATCCTCAGGACAAATTGCAACCTGTATGGAACAGGAGGTTAAAGGTGCTGATGCTCCAAGTAGGGAGCTTGCTAGTAAAGCGGCTGGAATGGCGAACCTGGGCACAAGGAGATGAGAAATGAGGTGCGTTTTAGAAACCTTTCCCCATCACACGGTGTACCATCTTCTGGGTTTCTCATGCATGTTTTTGATGTAGGAAGATGCCCTTGAACCTGGAGATTTGGGACCCATGCGATGGGTACCACGCAGTATTACTTTAAAGGGTCTGCGTTTGCTCACCCAACCTCACCAAACCTCTCAGCCCCAAGAGTGTCCACCCTTATGTCTCATCCAGCTGTGCGTCTAGATATGGTCAATCCAGGTTGCATCACAGCCCCTGAACGCATTGTGTAAGAATTTCTCTCTCTTTCACTGTCTTTGTTTCATGGGTGTTTCAAAGTAATTTATTTTTATAATGGGGTTTAGCTGCTTTTCACTGCTGTGTTTATGCCGCTTTACACCCACTTGACACACTAACAGAGAGATATCAATACATAGGTTTTACGATTATTATTAGTCAGATATATTCTTGTGCGGTGAATAGGGCGTGTTGAGTCCAGTTCTCTGAGCAAGGAGTAGGTCTTGTCTATTACATATTGAGTTTATGGAACGGTATCTGAGCTAATTTGATACCCTTGTTTTATGTATCACCCCACCTCACCTTTCCCGTTAAGCAGCCATAGTGTGTTTTCTGCATGTGTGACTCTGTTCTGTTTTGTAATTCAGTTCAAGTGTAACGGTTTTTACATTCCCTCTATCAGTGATACCTTATGAGAAGTGTCCTTTTCTGTGTGACTTATTTCACTTAGAATCGTCGTACCTAAATCCACTCATCATGCTGCTACTAACCTTACGACATTGATTTCATGGCTGAGTGATATTCCATTGTACATAATGACCACCACTTCTGTATCCATTTTTCTCTTTCCTGGGATATTTAAGGTGGAATGAAGTGGAGGTCCTGGTCAACAGAGCAGCCCTAAACTTTGGGGTGCTTGTGTCTTGCTGATTTTTAATTTTCCCAATTTATACCCCCATGAGTGGAAGTGCCCTATGCTCTCTAAGCTGTGTTTTTCAGATGTTTCAGGACTCACCAGACACTTCTCAGGAGTGGCTCTTGGCAATTTACATCCCGCCCATCAGTGTAGCAAGGCTCCCATTTCTCCATGGCCTGTCCTGCATTTCTGGTTTTGACACTTTTTTCAGCATGGCCCTTTTGACCGATGGGAAGCGAGACTTCTTTGTAGCGCTGATTTGCCTTTCCAGGTTGCTTGGTTGGCCAAAAAGGGCGTATGCGTTTTTTCCTGAATATATTCAGGAAAAAACGCATACGCCCTTTTTGGCCAAGGGCATCATTGTCAACGTTTTGCCGCTTTTCATGTGCTTTAAAGGCGATTCGTATCTACCTCCTGAAATCTGTTTCCTGCAATTCTGCCTTGATTTCAAATCCTATTCTTTGCCTTCCCTCAATATATTTGTGGACGAGAGTTATCATTTATAACTCTGCAGGTTTGTGAATTGCAGTGCCCTGAACCTCCATTTTACAACTCGTTTTTATGGGAGCTGGCGGCAAAATCGCAGAATGGCTTCAGGCCCTGTTCTGGTTCCGGGGGGCAGGCTGAGCCTGTGGTTAATTCTTCTTTCTGATGGGAAAATAGAGTGACCTGTGCCTGTCCCAACACCAAGAGCTAGTCTCTCGTTGGTTCCACGTCTTCCCGTTTATCCTCAGAACAAATTGCAACCTGTATGGAACAGGAGGTTAAAGGTGCTGATGCTCCAAGTAGGGAGCTTGCTAGTAAAGCAGCTGGAATGGCGAACCCGGGCACAAGGAGATGAGAAATGAGGTGCGTTTTAGAAACCTTTCCCCATCACACGGTGTACCATCTTCTGGGTTTCTCATGCATGTTTTTGATGTAGGAAGATGCCCTTGAACCTGGAGATTTGGGACCCATGCGATGGGTACCACGCAGTATTACTTTAAACGGTCTGCGTTTGCTCACCCAACCTCACCAAACCTCTCAGCCCCAAGAGTGTCCACCCTTATGTCTCATCCAGCTGTGCATCTAGATATGGTCAATCCAGGTTGCATCACAGCCCCTGAACGCATTGTGTTAGAATTTCTCTCTCTTTCATTGTCTTTGTTTCATGGGTGTTTCAAAGTAATTTATTTTTATAATGGGGTTTAGCTGCTTTTCACTGCTGTGTTTATGCCGCTTTACACCCACTTGACACAATAACAGAGAGATATCAATACATAGGTTTTACGATTATTATTAGTCAGATATATTCTTGTGCGGTGAATAGGGCGTGTTGAGTCCAGTTCTCTGAGCAAGGAGTAGGTCTTGTCTATTACATATTGGGTTTATGGAACGGTATCTGAGCTAATTTGATACCCTTGTTTTATGTATCACCCCACCTCACCTTTCCCGTTAAGCAGCCATAGTGTGTTTTCTGCATGTGTGACTCTGTTCTGTTTTGTAATTCAGTTCAAGTGTAACGGTTTTTACATTCCCTCTATCAGTGATACCTTATGAGAAGTGTCCTTTTCTGTGTGACTTATTTCACTTAGAATCGTCATACCTAAATCCACTCATCATGCTGCTACTAACCTTACGACATTGATTTCATGGCTGAGTGATATTCCATTGTACATAAGGACCACAACTTCTTTATCCATTTTTCTCTTTCCTGGGATATTGAAGGTGGAATGAAGTGGAGGTCCTGGTCAACAGAGCAGCCCTAAACTTTGGGGTGCTTGTGTCTTGCTGATTTTTAATTTTCCCAATTTATACCCCCATGAGTGAAAGTGCCCTATGCTCTCTAAGCTGTGTTTTTCAGATGTTTCAGGACTCACCGGACACTTCTCCAGAGTGGCTCTTGGCAATTTACATCCCGCCCATCAGTGTAGCAAGGCTCCCATTTCTCCATGGCCTGTCCTGCATTTCTGGTTTTGACACTTTTTTTCAGCATGGCCCTTTTGACCGATGGGAAGCGAGACTTCTTTGTAGCGCTGATTTGCCTTTCCAGGTGGCTTGGTTGGCCAAAAAGGGCGTATGCGTTTTTTCCTGAATATATTCAGGAAAAAACGCATACGCCCTTTTTGGCCAAGGGCATCATTGTCAACGTTTTGCCGCTTTTCATGTGCTTTAAAGGCGATTCGAATCTACCTCCTGAAATCTGTTTCCTGCAATTCTGCCTTGATTTCAAATCCTCTTCTTTGCCTTCCCTCAATATATTTGTGGACGAGAGTTATCATTTATAACTCTGCAGGTTTGTGAATTGCAGTGCCCTGAACCTCCATTTTACAACTCGTTTTTATGGGAGCTGGCCGCAAAATCGCAGAATGGCTTCAGGCCCTGTTCTGGTTCCGGGGGGCAGGCTGAGCCTGTGGTTAATTCTTCTTTCTGATGGGAAAATAGAGTGACCTGTGCCTGTCCCAACACCAAGAGCTAGTCTCTCGTTGGTTCCACGTCTTCCCGTTTATCCTCAGGACAAATTGCAACCTGTATGGAACAGGAGGTTAAAGGTGCTGATGCTCCAAGTAGGGAGCTTGCTAGTAAAGCGGCTGGAATGGCGAACCCGGGCACAAGGAGATGAGAAATGAGGTGCGTTTTAGAAACCTTTACCCATCACATGGTGTACCGTCTTCTGGGTTTCTCATGCATGTTTTTGATGTAAGAAGATGCCCTTGAACCTGGAGATTTGGGACCCATGCGATGGGTACCACGCAGTATTACTTTAAAGGGTCTGCGTTTGCTCACCCAACCTCACCAAACCTCTCAGCCCCAAGAGTGTCCACCCTTATGTCTCATCCAGCTGTAGGTCTAGATATGGTCCATCCAGGTTGCATCAGAGCCCCTGAACGCATTGTGTAAGAATTTCTCTCTCTTTCACTGTCTTTGTTTCATGGGTGTTTCAAAGTAATTTATTTTTATAATGGGGTTTAGCTGCTTTTAACTGCTGTGTTTATGCCGCTTTACACCCAATTGACACACTAACAGAGAGATATCAATACATAGGTTTTACGATTATTACTAGTCAGATATATTCTTGTGCGGTGAATAGGGCGTGTTGAGTCCAGTTCTCTGAGCAAGGAGTAGGTCTTGTCTATTACATATCGGGTTTATGGAATGGTATCTGAGCTAATTTGATACCCTTGTTTTATGTATCACCCCACCTCACCTTTCCCGTTAAGCAGCCATAGTGTGTTTTCTGCATGTGTGACTCTGTTCTGTTTTGTAATTCAGTTCATGTGTAAAGGTTTTTACATTCCCTCTATCAGTGATACCTTATGAGAAGTGTCCTTTTCTGTGTGACTTATTTCACTTAGAATCGTCGTACCTAAATCCACTCATCATGCTGCTACTAACCTTACGACATTGATTTCCTGGCTGAGTGATATTCCATTGTACATAAGGACCACAACTTCTTTATCCATTTTTCTCTTTCCTGGGATATTTAAGGTGGAATGAAGTGGAGGTCCTGGTCAACAGAGCAGCCCTAAACTTTGGGGTGCTTGTGTTTTCCTGATTTTTAATTTTCCCAATTTATACCCCCATGAGTGGAAGTGCCCTATGCTCTCTGAGCTGTGTTTTTCAGATGTTTCAGGACTCACCGGACACTTCTCCAGAGTGGCTGTTGGCAATTTACATCCCGCCCATCAGTGTAGCAAGGCTCCCATTTCTCCATGGCCTGTCCTGCATTTCTGGTTTTGACACTTTTTTCAGCATGGCCCTTTTGACCGATGGGAAGCGAGACTTCTTTGTAGCGCTGATTTGCCTTTCCAGGTTGCTTGGTTGGCCAAAAAGGGCGTATGCGTTTTTTCCTGAATATATTCAGGAAAAAACGCATAGGCCCTTTTTGGCCAAGGGCATCATTGTCAACGTTTTGCCGCTTTTCATGTGCTTTAAAGGCGATTCGTATCTACCTCCTGAAATCTGTTTCCTGCAATTCTGCCTTGATTTCAAATCCTCTTCTTTGCCTTCCCTCAATATATTTGAGGACGAGAGTTATCATTAATAACTCTGCAGGTTTGTGAATTGCAGTGCCCTGAACCTCCATTTTACAACTCGTTTTTATGGGAGCTGGCCGCAAAATTGCAGAATGGCTTCAGGCCCTGTTCTGGTTCCGGGGGGCAGGCTGAGCCTGTGGTTAATTCTTCTTTCTGATGGGAAAATAGAGTGACCTGTGCCTGTCCCAACACCAAGAGCTAGTCTCTCGTTGGTTCCACGTCTTCCCGTTTATCCTCAGGACAAATTGCAACCTGTACGGAACAGGAGGTTAAAGGTGCTGATGCTCCAAGTAGGGAGCTTGCTAGTAAAGCGGCTGGAATGGCGAACCCGGGCACAAGGAGATGAGAAATGAGGTGCGTTTTAGAAACCTTTCCCCATCACACGGTGTACCATCTTCTGGGTTTCTCATGCATGTTTTTGATGTAGGAAGATGCCCTTGAACCTGGAGATTTGGGACCCATGCGATGGGTACCACGCAGTATTACTTTAAAGGGTCTGCGTTTGCTCACCCAACCTCACCAAACCTCTCAGCCCCAAGAGTGTCCACCCTTATGTCTCATCCAGCTGTGCGTCTAGATATGGTCAATCCAGGTTGCATCACAGCCCCTGAACGCATTGTGTAAGAATTTCTCTCTCTTTCACTGTCTTTGTTTCATGGGTGTTTCAAAGTAATTTATTTTTATAATGGGGTTTAGCTGCTTTTCACTGCTGTGTTTATGCCGCTTTACACCCACTTGACACACTAACAGAGAGATATCAATACATAGGTTTTACGATTATTATTAGTCAGATATATTCTTGTGCGGTGAATAGGGCGTGTTGAGTCCAGTTCTCTGAGCAAGGAGTAGGTCTTGTCTATTACATATTGGGTTTATGGAACGGTATCTGAGCTAATTTGATACCCTTGTTTTATGTATCACCCCACCTCACCTTTCCCGTTAAGCAGCCATAGTGTGTTTTCTGCATGTGTGACTCTGTTCTGTTTTGTAATTCAGTTCAAGTGTAACGGTTTTTACATTCCCTCTATCAGTGATACCTTATGAGAAGTGTCCTTTTCTGTGTGACTTATTTCACTTAGAATCGTCGTACCTAAATCCACTCATCATGCTGCTACTAACCTTACGACATTGATTTCATGGCTGAGTGATATTCCATTGTACATAAGGACCACAACTTCTTTATCCATTTTTCTCTTTCCTGGGATATTTAAGGTGGAATGAAGTGGAGGTCCTGGTCAACAGAGCAGCCCTAAACTTTGGGGTGCTTGTGTCTTGCTGATTTTTAATTTTCCCAATTTATACCCCCATGAGTGGAAGTGTCCTATGCTCTCTAAGCTGTGTTTTTCAGATGTTTCAGGACTCACCGGACACTTCTCCAGAGTCGCTCTTGGCAATTTACATCCCACCCATCAGTGTAGCAAGGCTCCCATTTCTCCATGGCCTGTCTTGCATTTCTGGTTTTGACACTTTTTTCAGCATGGCCCTTTTGACCGATGGGAAGCGAGACTTCTTTGTAGCGCTGATTTGCCTTTCCAGGTTGCTTGGTTGGCCAAAAAGGGCGTATGCTTTTTTTCCTGAATATATTCGGGAAAAAACGCATACGCGCTTTTTGGCCAAGGGCATCATTGTCAACGTTTTGCCGCTTTTCATCTGCTTTAAAGGCGATTCGTATCTACCTCCTGAAATCTGTTTCCTGCAATTCTGCCTTGATTTCAAATCCTCTTCTTTGCCTTCCCTCAATATATTTGTGGACGAGAGTTATCATTAATAACTCTGCAGGTTTATAAATTGCAGTGCCCTGAACCTCCATTTTACAACTCATTTTTATGGGAGCTGGCCGCAAAATCGCAGAATGGCTTCAGGCCCTGTTCTGGTTCCGGAGGGCAGGCTGAGCCTGTGGTTAATTCTTCTTTCTGATGGGAAAATAGAGTGACCTGTGCCTGTCCCAACAGCAAGAGCTAGTCTCTCGTTGGTTCCACGTCTTCCCGTTTATCCTCAGGACAAATTGCAACCTGTATGGAACAGGAGGTTAAAGGTGCTGATGCTCCAAGTAGGGAGCTTGCTAGTAAAGCGGCTGGAATGGTGAACCCGGGCACAAGGAGATGAGAAATGAGGTGCGTTTTAGAAACCTTTCCCCATCACACGGTGTACCATCTTCTGGGTTTCTCATGCATGTTTTTGATGTAGGAAGATGCAATTGAACCAGGAGATTTGGGACCCATGCGATGGGTACCAGGCAGTATTACATTAAAGGGTCTGCGTTTGCTCACCCAACCTCACCAAACCTCTCAGCCCCAAGAGTGTCCACCCTTATGTCTCATCCAGCTGTGCATCTAGATATGGTCAATCCAGGTTGCATCACAGCCCCTGAACGCATTGTGTAAGAATTTCTCTCTCTTTCACTGTCTTTGTTTCATGGGTGTTTCAAAGTAATTTATTTTTATAATGGGGTTTAGCTGCTTTTCACTGCTGTGTTTATGCCGCTTTACACCCACTTGACACACTAACAGAGAGATATCAATACATAGGTTTTACGATTATTATTAGTCAGATATATTCTTGTTCGGTGAATAGGGCGTGTTGAGTCCAGTTTTCTGAGCAAGGAGTAGGTCTTGTCTATTACATATTGGGTTTATGGAACGGTATCTGAGCTAATTTGATACCCTTGTTTTATGTATCACCCCACCTCACCTTTCCAGTTAAGCAGCCATAGTGTGTTTTCTGCATGTGTGACTCTGTTCTGTTTTGTAATTCAGTTCAAGTGTAACGGTTTTTACATTCCCTCTATCAGTGATACCTTATGAGAAGTGTCCTTTTCTGTGTGACTTATTTCACTTAGAATCGTCGTACCTAAATCCACTCATCATGCTGCTACTAACCTTACGACATTGATTTCATGGCTGAGTGATATTCCATTGTACATAAGGACCACAACTTCTTTATCCATTTTTCTCTTTCCTGGGATATTTAAGGTGGAATGAAGTGGAGGTCCTGGTCAACAGAGCAGCCCTAAACTTTGGGGTGCTTGTGTTTTGCTGATTTTTAATTTTCCCAATTTATACCCCCATGAGTGGAAGTGCCCTATGCTCTCTGAGCTGTGTTTTTCAGATGTTTCAGGACTCACCGGACACTTCTCCAGAGTGGCTCTTGGCAATTTACATCCCGCCCATCAGTGTAGCAAGGCTCCCATTTCTCCATAGCCTGTCCTGCATTTCTGGTTTTGACACATTTTTCAGCATGGCCCTTTTGACCGATGGGAAGCGAGACTTCTTTGTAGCGCTGATTTGCCTTTCCAGGTTGCTTGGTTGGCCAAAAAGGGCGTATGCGTTTTTTCCTGAATATATTCAGGAAAAAACGCATACGCCCTTTTTGGCCAAGGGCATCATTGTCAACGTTTTGCCGCTTTTCATGTGCTTTAAAGGCGATTCGTATCTACCTCCTGAAATCTGTTTCCTGCAATGCTGCCTTGATTTCAAATCCTCTTCTTTGCCTTCCCTCAATATATTTGTGGACGAGAGTTATCATTTATAACTCTGCAGGTTTGTGAATTGCAGTGCCCTGAACCTCCATTTTACAACTCGTTTTTATGGGAGCTGGCCACAAAATCGCAAAATGGCTTCAGGCCCTGTTCTGGTTCCGGGGGGCAGGCTGAGCCTGTGGTTAATTCTTCTTTCTGATGGGAAAATAGAGTGACCTGTGCCTGTCCCAACACCAAGAGCTAGTCTCTCGTTGGTTCCACGTCTTCCCGTTTATCCTCAGGACAAATTGCAACCTGTACGGAACAGGAGGTTAAAGGTGCTGATGCTCCAAGTAGGGAGCTTGCTAGTAAAGCGGCTGGAATGGCGAACCCGGGCACAAGGAGATGAGAAATGAGGTGCGTTTTAGAAACCTTTCCCCATCACACGGTGTACCATCTTCTGGGTTTCTCATGCATGTTTTTGATGTAGGAAGATGCCCTTGAACCTGGAGATTTGGGACCCATGCGATGGGTACCACGCAGTATTACTTTAAAGGGTCTGCGTTTGCTCACCCAACCTCACCAAACCTCTCAGCCCCAAGAGTGTCCACCCTTATGTCTCATCCAGCTGTGCGTCTAGATATGGTCAATCCAGGTTGCATCACAGCCCCTGAACTCATTGTGTAAGAATTTCTCTCTCTTTCACTGTCTTTGTTTCATGGGTGTTTCAAAGTAATTTATTTTTATAATGGGGTTTAGCTGCTTTTCACTGCTGTGTTTATGCCGCTTTACACCCACTTGACACACTAACAGAGAGATATCAATACATAGGTTTTACGATTATTATTAGTCAGATATATTCTAGTGTGGTGAATAGGGCGTGTTGAGTCCAGTTCTCTGAGCAAGGAGTAGGTCTTGTCTATTACATATTGGGTTTATGGAACGGTATCTGAGCTAATTTGATACCCTTGTTTTATGTATCACCCCACCTCACCTTTCCCGTTAAGCAGCCATAGTGTGTTTTCTGCATGTGTGACTCTGTTCTGTTTTGTAATTCAGTTCAAGTGTAACGGTTTTTACATTCCCTCTATCAGTGATACCTTATGAGAAGTGTCCTTTTCTGTGTGACTTATTTCACTTAGAATCGTCGTACCTAAATCCACTCATCATGCTGCTACTAACCTTACGACATTGATTTCATGGCTGAGTGATATTCCATTGTACATAAGGACCACAACTTCTTTATCCATTTTTCTCTTTCCTGGGATATTTAAGGTGGAATGAAGTGGAGGTCCTGGTCAACAGAGCAGCCCTAAACTTTGGGGTGCTTGTGTCTTGCTGATTTTTAATTTTCCCAATTTATACCCCCATGAGTGGAAGTGCCCTATGCTCTCTAAGCTGTGTTTTTCAGATGTTTCAGGACTCACCGGACACTTCTCCAGAGTGGCTCTTGGCAATTTACATCCCGCCCATCAGTGTAGCAAGGCTCCCATTTCTCCATGGCCTGTCCTGCATTTCTGGTTTTGACACTTTTTTCAGCATGGCCCTTTTGACCGATGGGAAGCGAGACTTCTTTGTAGCGCTGATATGCCTTTCCAGGTTCCTTGGTTGGCCAAAAAGGGCGTATGCGTTTTTTCCTGAATATATTCAGGAAAAAACGCATACGCCCTTTTTGGCCAAGGGCATCATTGTCAACGTTTTGCCGCTTTTCATGTGCTTTAAAGGCGATTCGTATCTACCTCCTGAAATCTGTTTCCTGCAATTCTGCCTTGATTTCAAATCCTCTTCTTTGCCTTCCCTCAATATATTTGTGGACGAGAGTTATCATTTATAACTCTGCAGGTTTGTGAATTGCAGTGCCCTGAACCTCCATTTTACAACTCGTTTTTATGGGAGCTGGCCGCAAAATCGCAGAATGGCTTCAGGCCCTGTTCTGGTTCCGGGGGGCAGGCTGAGCCTGTGGTTAATTCTTCTTTCTGATGGGAAAATAGAGTGACCTGTGCCTGTCCCAACACCAAGAGCTAGTCTCTCGTTGGTTCCACGTCTTCCCGTTTATCCTCAGGACAAATTGCAACCTGTATGGAACAGGAGGTTAAAGGTGCTGATGCTCCAAGTAGGGAGCTTGCTAGTAAAGCGGCTGGAATGGCGAACCTGGGCACAAGGAGATGAGAAATGAGGTGCGTTTTAGAAACCTTTCCCCATCACACGGTGTACCATCTTCTGGGTTTCTCATGCATGTTTTTGATGTAGGAAGATGCCCTTGAACCTGGAGATTTGGGACCCATGCGATGGGTACCACGCAGTATTACTTTAAAGGGTCTGCGTTTGCTCACCCAACCTCACCAAACCTCTCAGCCCCAAGAGTGTCCACCCTTATGTCTCATCCAGCTGTGCGTCTAGATATGGTCAATCCAGGTTGCATCACAGCCCCTGAACGCATTGTGTAAGAATTTCTCTCTCTTTCACTGTCTTTGTTTCATGGGTGTTTCAAAGTAATTTATTTTTATAATGGGGTTTAGCTGCTTTTCACTGCTGTGTTTATGCCGCTTTACACCCACTTGACACACTAACAGAGAGATATCAATACATAGGTTTTACGATTATTATTAGTCAGATATATTCTTGTGCGGTGAATAGGGCGTGTTGAGTCCAGTTCTCTGAGCAAGGAGTAGGTCTTGTCTATTACATATTGAGTTTATGGAACGGTATCTGAGCTAATTTGATACCCTTGTTTTATGTATCACCCCACCTCACCTTTCCCGTTAAGCAGCCATAGTGTGTTTTCTGCATGTGTGACTCTGTTCTGTTTTGTAATTCAGTTCAAGTGTAACGGTTTTTACATTCCCTCTATCAGTGATACCTTATGAGAAGTGTCCTTTTCTGTGTGACTTATTTCACTTAGAATCGTCGTACCTAAATCCACTCATCATGCTGCTACTAACCTTACGACATTGATTTCATGGCTGAGTGATATTCCATTGTACATAATGACCACCACTTCTGTATCCATTTTTCTCTTTCCTGGGATATTTAAGGTGGAATGAAGTGGAGGTCCTGGTCAACAGAGCAGCCCTAAACTTTGGGGTGCTTGTGTCTTGCTGATTTTTAATTTTCCCAATTTATACCCCCATGAGTGGAAGTGCCCTATGCTCTCTAAGCTGTGTTTTTCAGATGTTTCAGGACTCACCAGACACTTCTCAGGAGTGGCTCTTGGCAATTTACATCCCGCCCATCAGTGTAGCAAGGCTCCCATTTCTCCATGGCCTGTCCTGCATTTCTGGTTTTGACACTTTTTTCAGCATGGCCCTTTTGACCGATGGGAAGCGAGACTTCTTTGTAGCGCTGATTTGCCTTTCCAGGTTGCTTGGTTGGCCAAAAAGGGCGTATGCGTTTTTTCCTGAATATATTCAGGAAAAAACGCATACGCCCTTTTTGGCCAAGGGCATCATTGTCAACGTTTTGCCGCTTTTCATGTGCTTTAAAGGCGATTCGTATCTACCTCCTGAAATCTGTTTCCTGCAATTCTGCCTTGATTTCAAATCCTATTCTTTGCCTTCCCTCAATATATTTGTGGACGAGAGTTATCATTTATAACTCTGCAGGTTTGTGAATTGCAGTGCCCTGAACCTCCATTTTACAACTCGTTTTTATGGGAGCTGGCGGCAAAATCGCAGAATGGCTTCAGGCCCTGTTCTGGTTCCGGGGGGCAGGCTGAGCCTGTGGTTAATTCTTCTTTCTGATGGGAAAATAGAGTGACCTGTGCCTGTCCCAACACCAAGAGCTAGTCTCTCGTTGGTTCCACGTCTTCCCGTTTATCCTCAGAACAAATTGCAACCTGTATGGAACAGGAGGTTAAAGGTGCTGATGCTCCAAGTAGGGAGCTTGCTAGTAAAGCAGCTGGAATGGCGAACCCGGGCACAAGGAGATGAGAAATGAGGTGCGTTTTAGAAACCTTTCCCCATCACACGGTGTACCATCTTCTGGGTTTCTCATGCATGTTTTTGATGTAGGAAGATGCCCTTGAACCTGGAGATTTGGGACCCATGCGATGGGTACCACGCAGTATTACTTTAAACGGTCTGCGTTTGCTCACCCAACCTCACCAAACCTCTCAGCCCCAAGAGTGTCCACCCTTATGTCTCATCCAGCTGTGCATCTAGATATGGTCAATCCAGGTTGCATCACAGCCCCTGAACGCATTGTGTAAGAATTTCTCTCTCTTTCATTGTCTTTGTTTCATGGGTGTTTCAAAGTAATTTATTTTTATAATGGGGTTTAGCTGCTTTTCACTGCTGTGTTTATGCCGCTTTACACCCACTTGACACAATAACAGAGAGATATCAATACATAGGTTTTACGATTATTATTAGTCAGATATATTCTTGTGCGGTGAATAGGGCGTGTTGAGTCCAGTTCTCTGAGCAAGGAGTAGGTCTTGTCTATTACATATTGGGTTTATGGAACGGTATCTGAGCTAATTTGATACCCTTGTTTTATGTATCACCCCACCTCACCTTTCCCGTTAAGCAGCCATAGTGTGTTTTCTGCATGTGTGACTCTGTTCTGTTTTGTAATTCAGTTCAAGTGTAACGGTTTTTACATTCCCTCTATCAGTGATACCTTATGAGAAGTGTCCTTTTCTGTGTGACTTATTTCACTTAGAATCGTCGTACCTAAATCCACTCATCATGCTGCTACTAACCTTACGACATTGATTTCATGGCTGAGTGGTATTCCATTGTACATAAGGACCACAACTTCTTTATCCATTTTTCTCTTTCCTGGGATATTTAAGGTGGAATGAAGTGGAAGTCCTGGTCAACAGAGCAGCCCTAAACTTTGGGGTGCTTGTGTCTTGCTGATTTTTAATTTTCCCAATTTATACCCCCATGAGTGGAAGTGCCCTATGCTCTCTAAGCTGTGTTTTTCAGATGTTTCAGGACTCACCGGACACTTCTCCGGAGTGGCTTTTGGCAATTTACATCCCGCCCATCAGTGTAGCAAGGCTCCCATTTCTCCATGGCCTGTCCTGCATTTCTGGTTTTGACACTTTTTTCAGCATGGCCCTTTTGACCGATGGGAAGCGAGACTTATTTGTAGCGCTGATTTGCCTTTCCAGGTTGCTTGGTTGGCCAAAAAGTGCGTATGCGATTTTTCCTGAATATATTCAGGAAAAAACGCATACGCCCTTTTTGGCCAAGGGCATCATTGTCAACGTTTTGCCGCTTTTCATGTGCTTCAAAGGCGATTCGTATCTACCTCCTGAAATCTGTTTCCTGCAATTCTGCCTTGATTTCAAATCCTCTTCTTTGCCTTCCCTCAATATATTTGTGGACGAGAGTTATCATTAATAACTCTGCAGGTTTGTGAATTGCAGTGCCCTGAACCTCCATTTTACAACTCGTTTTTATGGGAGCTGGCCGCAAAATCGCAGAATGGCTTCAGGCCCTGTTCTGGTTCCGGGGGGCAGGCTGAGCCTGTGGTTAATTCTTCTTTGTGATGGGAAAATAGAGTGACCTGTGCCTGTCCCAACACCAAGAGCTAGTCTCTCGTTGTTTCCACGTCTTCCCGTTTATCCTCAGGACAAATTGCAACCTGCATGGAACAGGAGGTTAAAGGTGCTGATGCTCCAAGTAGGGAGCTTGCTAGTAAAGCGGCTGGAATGGCGAACCCGGGCACAAGGAGATGAGAAATGAGGTGCGTTTTAGAAACCTTTCCCCATCACACGGTGTACCATCTTCTGGGTTTCTCATGCATGTTTTCGATGTAGGAAGATGTCCTTGAACCTGGAGATTTGGGACCCATGCGATGGGTACCACGCAGTATTACTTTAAAGGGTCTGCGTTTGCTCACCCAACCTCACCAAACCTCTCAGCCCCAAGAGTGTCCACCCTTATGTCTCATCCAGCTGTGGGTCTAGATATGGTCAATCCAGGTTGCATCACAGCCCCTGAACGCATTGTGTAAGAATTTCTCTCTCTTTCACTGTCTTTGTTTCATGGGTGTTTCAAAGTAATTTATTTTTATAATGGGGTTTAGCTGCTTTTCACTGCTGTGTTTATGCCGCTTTACACCCACTTGACACACTAACAGAGAGATATCAATACATAGGTTTTACGATTATTATTAGTCAGATATATTCTTGTGCGGTGAATAGGGCGTGTTGAGTCCAGTTCTCTGAGCAAGGAGTAGGTCTTGTCTATTACATATTGGGTTTATGGAACGGTATCTGAGCTAATTTGATACCCTTGTTTTATGTATCACCCCACCTCACCTTTCCCGTTAAGCAGCCATAGTGTGTTTTCTGCATGTGTGACTCTGTTCTGTTTTGTAATTCAGTTCAAGTGTAACGGTTTTTACATTCCCTCTATCAGTGATACCTTATGAGAAGTGTCCTTTTCTGTGTGACTTATTTCACTTAGAATCGTCGTACCTAAATCCACTCATCATGCTGCTACTAACCTTACGACATTGATTTCATGGCTGAGTGGTATTCCATTGTACATAAGGACCACAACTTCTTTATCCATTTTTCTCTTTCCTGGGATATTTAAGGTGGAATGAAGTGGAGGTCCTGGTCAACAGAGCAGCCCTAAACTTTGGGGTGCTTGTGTCTTGCTGATTTTTAATTTTCCCAATTTATACCCCCATGAGTGGAAGTGCCCTATGCTCTCTAAGCTGTGTTTTTCAGATGTTTCAGGACTCACCGGACACTTCTCCGGAGTGGCTTTTGGCAATTTACATCCCGCCCATCAGTGTAGCAAGGCTCCCATTTCTCCATGGCCTGTCCTGCATTTCTGGTTTTGACACTTTTTTCAGCATGGCCCTTTTGACCGATGGGAAGCGAGACTGCTTTGTAGCGCTGATTTGCCTTTCCAGGTTGCTTGGTTGGCCAAAAAGGGCGTATGCGTTTTTTCCTGAATATATTCAGGAAAAAACGCATACGCCCTTTTTGGCCAAGGGCATCATTGTCAACGTTTTGCCGCTTTTCATGTGCTTTAAAGGCGATTCGTATCTACCTCCTGAAATCTGTTTCCTGCAATTCTGCCTTGATTTCAAATCCTATTCTTTGCCTTCCCTCAATATATTTGTGGACGAGAGTTATCATTTATAACTCTGCAGGTTTGTGAATTGCAGTGCCCTGAACCTCCATTTTACAACTCGTTTTTATGGGAGCTGGCTGCAAAATCGCAGAATGGCTTCAGGCCCTGTTCTGGTTCCGGGGGGCAGGCTGAGCCTGTGGTTAATTCTTCTTTCTGATGGGAAAATAGAGTGACCTGTGCCTGTCCCAACACCAAGAGCTAGTCTCTCGTTGGTTCCATGTCTTCCCGTTTATCCTCAGGACAAATTGCAACCTGTATGGAACAGGAGGTTAAAGGTGCTGATGCTCCAAGTAGGGAGCTTGCTAGTAAAGCAGCTGGAATGGCGAACCCGGGCACAAGGAGATGAGAAATGAGGTGCGTTTTAGAAACCTTTCCCCATCACACGGTGTACCATCTTCTGGGTTTCTCATGCATGTTTTTGATGTAGGAAGATGCCCTTGAACCTGGAGATTTGGGACCCATGTGATGGGTACCACGCAGTATTCCTTTAAAGGGTCTGCGTTTGCTCACCCAACCTCACCAAACCTCTCAGCCCCAAGAGTGTCCACCCTTATGTCTCATCCAGCTGTGCGTCTAGATATGGTCAATCCAGGTTGCATCACAGCCCCTGAACGCATTGTGTAAGAATTTCTCTCTCTTTCACTGTCTTTGTTTCATGGGTGTTTCAAAGTAATTTATTTTTATAATGGGGTTTAGCTGCTTTTCACTGCTGTGTTTATGCCGCTTTACACCCACTTGACACACTAACAGAGAGATATCAATACATAGGTTTTACGATTATTATTAGTCAGATATATTCTTGTGCGGTGAATAGGGCGTGTTGAGTCCAGTTCTCTGAGCAAGGAGTAGGTCTTGTCTATTACATATTGGGTTTATGGAACGGTATCTGAGCTAATTTGATACCCTTGTTTTATGTATCACCCCACCTCACCTTTCCCGTTAAGCAGCCATAGTGTGTTTTCTGCATGTGTGACTCTGTTCTGTTTTGTAATTCAGTTCAAGTGTAACGGTTTTTACATTCCCTCTATCAGTGATACCTTATGAGAAGTGTCCTTTTCTGTGTGACTTATTTCACTTAGAATCGTCGTACCTAAATCCACTCATCATGCTGCTACTAACCTTACGACATTGATTTCATGGCTGAGTGGTATTCCATTGTACATAAGGACCACAACTTCTTTATCCATTTTTCTCTTTCCTGGGATATTTAAGGTGGAATGAAGTGGAGGTCCTGGTCAACAGAGCAGCCCTAAACTTTGGGGTGCTTGTGTCTTGCTGATTTTTCATTTTCCCAATTTATACCCCCATGAGTGGAAGTGCCCTATGCTCTCTAAGCTGTGTTTTTCAGATGTTTCAGGACTCACCGGACACTTCTCCGGAGTGGCTTTTGGCAATTTACATCCCGCCCATCAGTGTAGCAAGGCTCCCATTTCTCCATGGCCTGTCCTGCATTTCTGGTTTTGACACTTTTTTCAGCATGACCCTTTTGACCGATGGGAAGCGAGACTTCTTTGTAGCGCTGATTTGCCTTTCCAGGTTGCTTGGTTGGCCAAAAAGGGCGTATGCGATTTTTCCTGAATATATTCAGGAAAAAAAGGATACGCCCTTTTTGGCCAAGGGCATCATTGTCAACGTTTTGCCGCTTTTCATGTGCTTTAAAGGCGATTCGTATCTACCTCCTGAAATCTGTTTCCTGCAATTCTGCCTTGATTTCAAATCCTCTTCTTTGCCTTCCCTCAATATATTTGTGGACGAGAGTTATCATTAATAACTCTGCAGGTTTGTGAATTGCAGTGCCCTGAACCTCCATTTTACAACTCGTTTTTATGGGAGCTGGCGGCAAAATCACAGAATGGCTTCAGGCCCTGTTCTGGTTCCGGGGGGCAGGCTGAGCCTGTGGTTAATTCTTCTTTCTGATGGGAAAATAGAGTGACCTGTGCCTGTCCCAACACCAAGAGCTAGTCTCTCGTTGGTTCCACGTCTTCCCGTTTATCCTCAGGACAAATTGCAACCTGTATGGAACAGGAGGTTAAAGGTGCTGATGCTCCAAGTAGGGAGCTTGCTAGTAAAGCGGCTGGAATGGCGAACCCGGGCACAAGGAGATGAGAAATGAGGTGCGTTTTAGAAACCTTTCCCCATCACACGGTGTACCATCTTCTGGGTTTCTCATGCATGTTTTTGATGTAGGAAGATGCCCTTGAACCTGGAGATTTGGGACCCATGCGATGGGTACCACGCAGTATTCCTTTAAAGGGTCTGCGTTTACTCACCCAACCTCACCAAACCTCTCAGCCCCAAGAGTGTCCACCCTTATGTCTCATCCAGCTGTGCGTCTAGATATGGTCAATCCAGGTTGCATCACAGCCCCTGAACGCATTGTGTAAGAATTTCTCTCTCTTTCACTGTCTTTGTTTCATGGGTGTTTCAAAGTAATTTATTTTTATAATGGGGTTTAGCTGCTTTTCACTGCTGTGTTTATGCCGCTTTACACCCACTTGACACACTAACAGAGAGATATCAATACATAGGTTTTACGATTATTATTAGTCAGATATATTCTTGTGCGGTGACTAGGGCGTGTTGAGTCCAGTTCTCTGAGCAAGGAGTAGGTCTTGTCTATTACATATTGGGTTTATGGAACGGTATCTGAGCTAATTTGATACCCTTGTTTTATGTATCACCCCACCTCACCTTTCCCGTTAAGCAGCCATAGTGTGTTTTCTGCATGTGTGACTCTGTTCTGTTTTGTAATTCAGTTCAAGTGTAACGGTTTTTACATTCCCTCTATCAGTGATACCTTATGAGAAGTGTCCTTTTCTGTGTGACTTATTTCACTTAGAATCGTCGTACCTAAATCCACTCATCATGCTGCTACTAACCTTACGACATTGATTTCATGGCTGAGTGGTATTCCATTGTACATAAGGACCACAACTTCTTTATCCATTTTTCTCTTTCCTGGGATATTTAAGGTGGAATGAAGTGGAGGTCCTGGTCAACAGAGCAGCCCTAAACTTTGGGGTGCTTGTGTCTTGCTGATTTTTAATTTTCCCAATTTATACCCCCGTGAGTGGAAGTGCCCTATGCTCTCTAAGCTGTGTTTTTCAGATGTTTCAGGACTCACCGGACACTTCTCCGGAGTGGCTCTTGGCAATTTACATCCCGCCCATCAGTGTAGCAAGGCTCCCATTTCTCCATGGCCTGTCCTGCATTTCTGGTTTTGACACTTTTTTCAGCATGGCCCTTTTGACCGATGGGAAGCGAGACTTCTTTGTAGCGCTGATTTGCCTTTGCAGGTTGCTTGGTTGGCGAAAAAGGGCGTATGCGATTTTTCCTGAATATATTCAGGAAAAAACGCATACGCCCTTTTTGGCCAAGGGCATCATTGTCAACGTTTTGCTGCTTTTCATGTGCTTCAAAGGCGATTCGTATCTACCTCCTGAAATCTGTTTCCTGCAATTCTGCCTTGATTTCAAATCCTATTCTTTGCCTTCCCTCAATATATTTGTGGACGAGAGTTATCATTAATAACTCTGCAGGTTTGTGAATTGCAGTGCCCTGAACCTCCATTTTACAACTCGTTTTTATGGGAGCTGGCCGCAAAATCGCAGAATGGCTTCAGGCCCTGTTCTGGTTCCGGGGGGCAGGCTGAGCCTGTGGTTAATTCTTCTTTCTGATGGGAAAATAGAGTGACCTGTGCCTGTCCCAACACCAAGAGCTAGTCTCTCGTTGGTTCCACGTCTTCCCGTTTATCCTCAGGACAAATTGCAACCTGTATGGAACAGGAGGTTAAAGGTGCTGATGCTCCAAGTAGGGAGCTTGCTAGTAAAGTGGCTGGAATGGCGAACCCGGGCACAAGGAGATGAGAAATGAGGTGCGTTTTAGAAACCTTTCCCCATCACACGGTGTACCATCTTCTGGGTTTCTCATGCATGTTTTTGATGTAGGAAGATGCCCTTGAACCTGGAGATTTGGGACCCATGCGATGGGTACCACGCAGTATTCCTTTAAAGGGTCTGCGTTTGCTCACCCAACCTCACCAAACCTCTCAGCCCCAAGAGTGTCCACCCTTATGTCTCATCCAGCTGTGCGTCTAGATATGGTCAATCCAGGTTGCATCCCAGCCCCTGAACGCATTGTGTAAGAATTTCTCTCTCTTTCACTGTCTTTGTTTCATGGGTGTTTCAAAGTAATTTATTTTTATAATGGGGTTTAGCTGCTTTTCACTGCTGTGTTTATGCCGCTTTACACCCACTTGACACACTAACAGAGAGATATCAATACATAGGTTTTACGATTATTATTAGTCAGATATATTCTTGTGCGGTGAATAGGGCGTGTTGAGTCCAGTTCTCTGAGCAAGGAGTAGGTCTTGTCTATTACATATTGGGTTTATGGAACGGTATCTGAGCTAATTTGATACCCTTGTTTTATGTATCACCCCACCTCACCTTTCCCGTTAAGCAGCCATAGTGTGTTTTCTGCATGTGTGACTCTGTTCTGTTTTGTAATTCAGTTCAAGTGTAACGGTTTTTACATTCCCTCTATCAGTGATACCTTATGAGAAGTGTCCTTTTCTGTGTGACTTATTTCACTTAGAATCGTCGTACCTAAATCCACTCATCATGCTGCTACTAACCTTACGACATTGATTTCATGGCTGAGTGATATTCCATTGTACATAAGGACCACAACTTCTTTATCCATTTTTCTCTTTCCTGGGATATTTAAGGTGGAATGAAGTGGAGGTCCTGGTCAACAGAGCAGCCCTAAACTTTGGGGTGCTTGTGTCTTGCTGATTTTTAATTTTCCCAATTTATACCCCCATGAGTGGAAGTGCCCTATGCTCTCTAAGCTGTGTTTTTCAGATGTTTCAGGACTCACCGGACACTTCTCCGGAGTGGCTCTTGGCAATTTACATCCCGCCCATCAGTGTAGCAAGGCTCCCATTTCTCCATGGCCTGTCCTGCATTTCTGGTTTTGACACTTTTTTCAGCATGGCCCTTTTGACCGATGGGAAGCGAGACTTCTTTGTAGCGCTGATTTGCCTTTCCAGGTGGCTTGGTTGGCCAAAAAGGGCGTATGCGTTTTTTCCTGAATATATTCAGGAAAAAACGCATACGCCCTTTTTGGCCAAGGGCATCATTGTCAACGTTTTGCCGCTTTTCATGTGCTTTAAAGGCGATTCGTATCTACCTCCTGAAATCTGTTTCCTGCAATTCTGCCTTGATTTCAAATCCTCTTCTTTGCCTTCCCTCAATATATTTGTGGACGGGAGTTATCATTTATAACTCTGCAGGTTTGTGAATTGCAGTGCCCTGAACCTCCATTTTACAACTCGTTTTTATGGGAGCTGGCCGCAAAATCGCAGAATGGCTTCAGGCCCTGTTCTGGTTCCGGGGAGCAGGCTGAGCCTGTGGTTAATTCTTCTTTCTGATGGGAAAATAGAGTGACCTGTGCCTGTCCCAACACCAAGAGCTAGTCTCTCGTTGGTTCCACGTCTTCCCGTTTATCCTCAGGACAAATTGCAACCTGTATGGAACAGGAGGTTAAAGGTGCTGATGCTCCAAGTAGGGAGCTTGCTAGTAAAGCGGCTGGAATGGCGAACCCGGGCACAAGGAGATGAGAAATGAGGTGCGTTTCAGAAACCTTTCCCCATCACACGGTGTACCATCTTCTGGGTTTCTCATGCATGTTTTTGATGTAGGAAGATGCCCTTGAACCTGGAGATTTGGGACCCATGCGATGGGTACCACGCAGTATTCCTTTAAAGGGTCTGCGTTTGCTCACCCAACCTCACCAAACCTCTCAGCCCCAAGAGTGTCCACCCTTATGTCTCATCCAGCTGTGGGTCTAGATATGGTCAATCCAGGTTGCATCACAGCCCCTGAACGCATTGTGTAAGAATTTCTCTCTCTTTCACTGTCTTTGTTTCATGGGTGTTTCAAAGTAATTTATTTTTATAATGGGGTTTAGCTGCTTTTCACTGCTGTGTTTATGCCGCTTTACACCCACTTGACACACTAACAGAGAGATATCAATACATAGGTTTTACGATTATTATTAGTCAGATATATTCTTGTGCGGTGAATAGGGCGTGTTGAGTCCAGTTCTCTGAGCAAGGAGTAGGTCTTGTCTATTACATATTGGGTTTATGGAACGGTATCTGAGCTAATTTGATACACTTGTTTTAAGTATCACCCCACCTCACCTTTCCCGTTAAGCAGCCATAGTGTGTTTTCTGCATGTGTGACTCTGTTCTGTTTTGTAATTCAGTTCAAGTGTAACGCTTTTTACATTCCCTCTATCAGTGATACCTTATGAGAAGTGTCCTTTTCTGTGTGACTTATTTCACTTAGAATCGTCGTACCTAAATCCACTCATCATGCTGCTACTAACCTTACGACATTGATTTCATGGCTGAGTGGTATTCCATTGTACATAAGGACCACAACTTCTTTATCCATTTTTCTCTTTCCTGGGATATTGAAGGTGGAATGAAGTGGAGGTCCTGGTCAACAGAGCAGCCCTAAACTTTGGGGTGCTTGTGTCTTGCTGATTTTTAATTTTCCCAATTTATACCCCCATGAGTGGAAGTGCCCTATGCTCTCTAAGCTGTGTTTTTCAGATGTTTCAGGACTCACCGGACACGTCTCCGGAGTGGCTCTTGGCAATTTACATCCCGCCCATCAGTGTAGCAAGGCTCCCATTTCTCCATGGCCTGTCCTGCATTTCTGGTTTTGACACTTTTTTCAGCATGGCCCTTTTGACCGATGGGAAGCGAGACTTCTTTGTAGCGCTGATTTGCCTTTCCAGGTTGCTTGGTTGGCCAAAAAGTGCGTATGCGATTTTTCCTGAATATATTCAGGAAAAAACGCATACGCCCTTTTTGGCCAAGGGCATCATTGTCAACGTTTTGCCGCTTTTCATGTGCTTTAAAGGCGATTCGTATCTACCTCCTGAAATCTGTTTCCTGCAATTCTGCCTTGATTTCAAATCCTATTCTTTGCCTTCCCTCAATATATTTGTGGACGAGAGTTATCATTAATAACTCTGCAGGTTTGTGAATTGCAGTGCCCTGAACCTCCATTTTACAACTCGTTTTTATGGGAGCTGGCCGCAAAATCGCAGAATGGCTTCAGGCCCTGTTCTGGTTCCGGGGGGCAGGCTGAGCCTGTGGTTAATTCTTCTTTCTGATGGGAAAATAGAGTGACCTGTGCCTGTCCCAACACCAAGAGCTAGTCTCTCGTTGGTTCCACGTCTTCCCGTTTATCCTCAGGACAAATTGCAACCTGTATGGAACAGGAGGTTAAAGGTGCTGATGCTCCAAGTAGGGAGCTTGCTAGTAAAGTGGCTGGAATGGCGAACCCGGGCACAGGGAGATGAGAAATGAGGTGCGTTTTAGAAACCTTTCCCCATCACACGGTGTACCATCTTCTGGGTTTCTCATGCATGTTTTTGATGTAGGAAGATGCCCTTGAACCTGGAGATTTGGGACCCATGCGATGGGTACCATGCAGTATTCCTTTAAAGTGTCTGCGTTTGCTCACCCAACCTCACCAAACCTCTCAGCCCCAAGAGTGTCCACCCTTATGTCTCATCCAGCTGTGCGTCTAGATATGGTCAATCCAGGTTGCATCCCAGCCCCTGAACTCATTGTGTAAGAATTTCTCTCTCTTTCACTGTCTTTGTTTCATGGGTGTTTCAAAGTAATTTATTTTTATAATGGGGTTTAGCTGCTTTTCACTGCTGTGTTTATGCCGCTTTACACCCACTTGACACACTAACAGAGAGATATCAATACATAGGTTTTACGATTATTATTAGTCAGATATATTCTTGTGCGGTGAATAGGGCGTGTTGAGTCCAGTTCTCTGAGCAAGGAGTAGGTCTTGTCTATTACATATTGGGTTTATGGAACGGTATCTGAGCTAATTTGATACCCTTGTTTTATGTATCACCCCACCTCACCTTTCCCGTTAAGCAGCCATAGTGTGTTTTCTGCATGTGTGACTCTGTTCTGTTTTGTAATTCAGTTCAAGTGTAACGGTTTTTACATTCCCTCTATCAGTGATACCTTATGAGAAGTGTCCTTTTCTGTGTGACTTATTTCACTTAGAATCGTCGTACCTAAATCCACTCATCATGCTGCTACTAACCTTACGACATTGATTTCATGGCTGAGTGGTATTCCATTGTACATAAGGACCACAACTTCTTTATCCATTTTTCTCTTTCCTGGGATATTTAAGGTGGAATGAAGTGGAGGTCCTGGTCAACAGAGCAGCCCTAAACTTTGGGGTGCTTGTGTCTTGCTGATTTTTCATTTTCCCAATTTATACCCCCATGAGTGGAAGTGCCCTATGCTCTCTAAGCTGTGTTTTTCAGATGTTTCAGGACTCACCGGACACTTCTCCGGAGTGGCTTTTGGCAATTTACATCCCGCCCATCAGTGTAGCAAGGCTCCCATTTCTCCATGGCCTGTCCTGCATTTCTGGTTTTGACACTTTTTTCAGCATGGCCCTTTTGACCGATGGGAAGCGAGACTGCTTTGTAGCGCTGATTTGCCTTTCCAGGTTGCTTGGTTGGCCAAAAAGGGCGTATGCGTTTTTTCCTGAATATATTCAGGAAAAAACGCATACGCCCTTTTTGGCCAAGGGCATCATTGTCAACGTTTTGCCGCTTTTCATGTGCTTTAAAGGCGATTCGTATCTACCTCCTGAAATCTGTTTCCTGCAATTCTGCCTTGATTTCAAATCCTATTCTTTGCCTTCCCTCAATATATTTGTGGACGAGAGTTATCATTTATAACTCTGCAGGTTTGTGAATTGCAGTGCCCTGAACCTCCATTTTACAACTCGTTTTTATGGGAGCTGGCCGCAAAATCGCAGAATGGCTTCAGGCCCTGTTCTGGTTCCGGGGGGCAGGCTGAGCCTGTGGTTAATTCTTCTTTCTGATGGGAAAATAGAGTGACCTGTGCCTGTCCCAACACCAAGAGCTAGTCTCTCGTTGGTTCCATGTCTTCCCGTTTATCCTCAGGACAAATTGCAACCTGTATGGAACAGGAGGTTAAAGGTGCTGATGCTCCAAGTAGGGAGCTTGCTAGTAAAGCAGCTGGAATGGCGAACCCGGGCACAAGGAGATGAGAAATGAGGTGCGTTTTAGAAACCTTTCCCCATCACACGGTGTACCATCTTCTGGGTTTCTCATGCATGTTTTTGATGTAGGAAGATGCCCTTGAACCTGGAGATTTGGGACCCATGCGATGGGTACCACGCAGTATTCCTTTAAAGGGTCTGCGTTTGCTCACCCAACCTCACCAAACCTCTCAGCCCCAAGAGTGTCCACCCTTATGTCTCATCCAGCTGTGCGTCTAGATATGGTCAATCCAGGTTGCATCACAGCCCCTGAACGCATTGTGTAAGAATTTCTCTCTCTTTCACTGTCTTTGTTTCATGGGTGTTTCAAAGTAATTTATTTTTATAATGGGGTTTAGCTGCTTTTCACTGCTGTGTTTATGCCGCTTTACACCCACTTGACACACTAACAGAGAGATATCAATACATAGGTTTTACGATTATTATTAGTCAGATATATTCTTGTGCGGTGAATAGGGCGTGTTGAGTCCAGTTCTCTGAGCAAGGAGTAGGTCTTGTCTATTACATATTGGGTTTATGGAACGGTATCTGAGCTAATTTGATACCCTTGTTTTATGTATCACCCCACCTCACCTTTCCCGTTAAGCAGCCATAGTGTGTTTTCTGCATGTGTGACTCTGTTCTGTTTTGTAATTCAGTTCAAGTGTAACGGTTTTTACATTCCCTCTATCAGTGATACCTTATGAGAAGTGTCCTTTTCTGTGTGACTTATTTCACTTAGAATCGTCGTACCTAAATCCACTCATCATGCTGCTACTAACCTTACGACATTGATTTCATGGCTGAGTGGTATTCCATTGTACATAAGGACCACAACTTCTTTATCCATTTTTCTCTTTCCTGGGATATTTAAGGTGGAATGAAGTGGAGGTCCTGGTCAACAGAGCAGCCCTAAACTTTGGGGTGCTTGTGTCTTGCTGATTTTTAATTTTCCCAATTTATACCCCCATGAGTGGAAGTGCCCTATGCTCTCTAAGCTGTGTTTTTCAGATGTTTCAGGACTCACCGGACACTTCTCCGGAGTGGCTTTTGGCAATTTACATCCCGCCCATCAGTGTAGCAAGGCTCCCATTTCTCCATGGCCTGTCCTGCATTTCTGGTTTTGACACTTTTTTCAGCATGACCCTTTTGACCGATGGGAAGCGAGACTTCTTTGTAGCACTGATTTGCCTTTCCAGGTTGCTTGGTTGGCCAAAAAGGGCGTATGCGATTTTTCCTGAATATATTCAGGAAAAAACGCATACGCCCTTTTTGGCCAAGGGCATCATTGTCAACGTTTTGCCGCTTTTCATGTGCTTTAAAGGCGATTCGTATCTACCTCCTGAAATCTGTTTCCTGCAATTCTGCCTTGATTTCAAATCCTCTTCTTTGCCTTCCCTCAATATATTTGTGGACGAGAGTTATCATTAATAACTCTGCAGGTTTGTGAATTGCAGTGCCCTGAACCTCCATTTTACAACTCGTTTTTATGGGAGCTGGCGGCAAAATCGCAGAATGGCTTCAGGCCCTGTTCTGGTTCCGGGGGGCAGGCTGAGCCTGTGGTTAATTCTTCTTTCTGATGGGAAAATAGAGTGACCTGTGCCTGTCCCAACACCAAGAGCTAGTCTCTCGTTGGTTCCACGTCTTCCCGTTTATCCTCAGGACAAATTGCAACCTGTATGGAACAGGAGGTTAAAGGTGCTGATGCTCCAAGTAGGGAGCTTGCTAGTAAAGCGGCTGGAATGGCGAACCCGGGCACAAGGAGATGAGAAATGAGGTGCGTTTTAGAAACCTTTCCCCATCACACGGTGTACCATCTTCTGGGTTTCTCATGCATGTTTTTGATGTAGGAAGATGCCCTTGAACCTGGAGATTTGGGACCCATGCGATGGGTACCACGCAGTATTCCTTTAAAGGGTCTGCGTTTGCTCACCCAACCTCACCAAACCTCTCAGCCCCAAGAGTGTCCACCCTTATGTCTCATCCAGCTGTGCGTCTAGATATGGTCAATCCAGGTTGCATCACAGCCCCTGAACGCATTGTGTAAGAATTTCTCTCTCTTTCACTGTCTTTGTTTCATGGGTGTTTCAAAGTAATTTATTTTTATAATGGGGTTTAGCTGCTTTTCACTGCTGTGTTTATGCCGCTTTACACCCACTTGACACACTAACAGAGAGATATCAATACATAGGTTTTACGATTATTATTAGTCACATATATTCTTGTGCGGTGAATAGGGCGTGTTGAGTCCAGTTCTCTGAGCAAGGAGTAGGTCTTGTCTATTACATATTGGGTTTATGGAACGGTATCTGAGCTAATTTGATACCCTTGTTTTATGTATCACCCCACCTCACCTTTCCCGTTAAGCAGCCATAGTGTGTTTTCTGCATGTGTGACTCTGTTCTGTTTTGTAATTCAGTTCAAGTGTAACGGTTTTTACATTCCCTCTATCAGTGATACCTTATGAGAAGTGTCCTTTTCTGTGTGACTTATTTCACTTAGAATCGTCGTACCTAAATCCACTCATCATGCTGCTACTAACCTTACGACATTGATTTCATGGCTGAGTGGTATTCCATTGTACATAAGGACCACAACTTCTTTATCCATTTTTCTCTTTCCTGGGATATTTAAGGTGGAATGAAGTGGAGGTCCTGGTCAACAGAGCAGCCCTAAACTTTGGGGTGCTTGTGTCTTGCTGATTTTTAATTTTCCCAATTTATACCCCCGTGAGTGGAAGTGCCCTATGCTCTCTAAGCTGTGTTTTTCAGATGTTTCAGGACTCACCGGACACTTCTCCGGAGTGACTCTTGGCAATTTACATCCCGCCCATCAGTGTAGCAAGGCTCCCATTTCTCCATGGCCTGTCCTGCATTTCTGGTTTTGACACTTTTTTCAGCATGGCCCTTTTGACCGATGGGAAGCGAGACTTCTTTGTAGCGCTGATTTGCCTTTGCAGGTTGCTTGGTTGGCCAAAAAGGGCGTATGCGATTTTTCCTGAATATATTCAGGAAAAAACGCATACGCCCTTTTTGGCCAAGGGCATCATTGTCAACGTTTTGCTGCTTTTCATGTGCTTCAAAGGCGATTCGTATCTACCTCCTGAAATCTGTTTCCTGCAATTCTGCCTTGATTTCAAATCCTATTCTTTGCCTTCCCTCAATATATTTGTGGACGAGAGTTATCATTAATAACTCTGCAGGTTTGTGAATTGCAGTGCCCTGAACCTCCATTTTACAACTCGTTTTTATGGGAGCTGGCCGCAAAATCGCAGAATGGCTTCAGGCCCTGTTCTGGTTCCGGGGGGCAGGCTGAGCCTGTGGTTAATTCTTCTTTCTGATGGGAAAATAGAGTGACCTGTGCCTGTCCCAACACCAAGAGCTAGTCTCTCGTTGGTTCCACGTCTTCCCGTTTATCCTCAGGACAAATTGCAACCTGTATGGAACAGGAGGTTAAAGGTGCTGATGCTCCAAGTAGGGAGCTTGCTAGTAAAGTGGCTGGAATGGCGAACCCGGGCACAAGGAGATGAGAAATGAGGTGCGTTTTAGAAACCTTTCCCCATCACACGGTGTACCATCTTCTGGGTTTCTCATGCATGTTTTTGATGTAGGAAGATGCCCTTGAACCTGGAGATTTGGGACCCATGCGATGGGTACCACGCAGTATTCCTTTAAAGGGTCTGCGTTTGCTCACCCAACCTCACCAAACCTCTCAGCCCCAAGAGTGTCCACCCTTATGTCTCATCCAGCTGTGCGTCTAGATATGGTCAATCCAGGTTGCATCCCAGCCCCTGAACGCATTGTGTAAGAATTTCTCTCTCTTTCACTGTCTTTGTTTCATGGGTGTTTCAAAGTAATTTATTTTTATAATGGGGTTTAGCTGCTTTTCACTGCTGTGTTTATGCCGCTTTACACCCACTTGACACACTAACAGAGAGATATCAATACATAGGTTTTACGATTATTATTAGTCAGATATATTCTTGTGCGGTGAATAGGGCGTGTTGAGTCCAGTTCTCTGAGCAAGGAGTAGGTCTTGTCTATTACATATTGGGTTTATGGAACGGTATCTGAGCTAATTTGATACCCTTGTTTTATGTATCACCCCACCTCACCTTTCCCGTTAAGCAGCCATAGTGTGTTTTCTGCATGTGTGACTCTGTTCTGTTTTGTAATTCAGTTCAAGTGTAACGGTTTTTACATTCCCTCTATCAGTGATACCTTATGAGAAGTGTCCTTTTCTGTGTGACTTATTTCACTTAGAATCGTCGTACCTAAATCCACTCATCATGCTGCTACTAACCTTACGACATTGATTTCATGGCTGAGTGATATTCCATTGTACATAAGGACCACAACTTCTTTATCCATTTTTCTCTTTCCTGGGATATTTAAGGTGGAATGAAGTGGAGGTCCTGGTCAACAGAGCAGCCCTAAACTTTGGGGTGCTTGTGTCTTGCTGATTTTTAATTTTCCCAATTTATACCCCCATGAGTGGAAGTGCCCTATGCTCTCTAAGCTGTGTTTTTCAGATGTTTCAGGACTCACCGGACACTTCTCCGGAGTGGCTCTTGGCAATTTACATCCCGCCCATCAGTGTAGCAAGGCTCCCATTTCTCCATGGCCTGTCCTGCATTTCTGGTTTTGACACTTTTTTCAGCATGGCCCTTTTGACCGATGGGAAGCGAGACTTCTTTGTAGCGCTGATTTGCCTTTCCAGGTGGCTTGGTTGGCCAAAAAGGGCGTATGCGTTTTTTCCTGAATATATTCAGGAAAAAACGCATACGCCCTTTTTGGCCAAGGGCATCATTGTCAACGTTTTGCCGCTTTTCATGTGCTTTAAAGGCGATTCGTATCTACCTCCTGAAATCTGTTTCCTGCAATTCTGCCTTGATTTCAAATCCTCTTCTTTGCCTTCCCTCAATATATTTGTGGACGGGAGTTATCATTTATAACTCTGCAGGTTTGTGAATTGCAGTGCCCTGAACCTCCATTTTACAACTCGTTTTTATGGGAGCTGGCCGCAAAATCGCAGAATGGCTTCAGGCCCTGTTCTGGTTCCGGGGAGCAGGCTGAGCCTGTGGTTAATTCTTCTTTCTGATGGGAAAATAGAGTGACCTGTGCCTGTCCCAACACCAAGAGCTAGTCTCTCGTTGGTTCCACGTCTTCCCGTTTATCCTCAGGACAAATTGCAACCTGTATGGAACAGGAGGTTAAAGGTGCTGATGCTCCAAGTAGGGAGCTTGCTAGTAAAGCGGCTGGAATGGCGAACCCGGGCACAAGGAGATGAGAAATGAGGTGCGTTTCAGAAACCTTTCCCCATCACACGGTGTACCATCTTCTGGGTTTCTCATGCATGTTTTTGATGTAGGAAGATGCCCTTGAACCTGGAGATTTGGGACCCATGCGATGGGTACCACGCAGTATTCCTTTAAAGGGTCTGCGTTTGCTCACCCAACCTCACCAAACCTCTCAGCCCCAAGAGTGTCCACCCTTATGTCTCATCCAGCTGTGGGTCTAGATATGGTCAATCCAGGTTGCATCACAGCCCCTGAACGCATTGTGTAAGAATTTCTCTCTCTTTCACTGTCTTTGTTTCATGGGTGTTTCAAAGTAATTTATTTTTATAATGGGGTTTAGCTGCTTTTCACTGCTGTGTTTATGCCGCTTTACACCCACTTGACACACTAACAGAGAGATATCAATACATAGGTTTTACGATTATTATTAGTCAGATATATTCTTGTGCGGTGAATAGGGCGTGTTGAGTCCAGTTCTCTGAGCAAGGAGTAGGTCTTGTCTATTACATATTGGGTTTATGGAACGGTATCTGAGCTAATTTGATACACTTGTTTTATGTATCACCCCACCTCACCTTTCCCGTTAAGCAGCCATAGTGTGTTTTCTGCATGTGTGACTCTGTTCTGTTTTGTAATTCAGTTCAAGTGTAACGCTATTTACATTCCCTCTATCAGTGATACCTTATGAGAAGTGTCCTTTTCTGTGTGACTTATTTCACTTAGAATCGTCGTACCTAAATCCACTCATCATGCTGCTACTAACCTTACGACATTGATTTCATGGCTGAGTGGTATTCCATTGTACATAAGGACCACAACTTCTTTATCCATTTTTCTCTTTCCTGGGATATTGAAGGTGGAATGAAGTGGAGGTCCTGGTCAACAGAGCAGCCCTAAACTTTGGGGTGCTTGTGTCTTGCTGATTTTTAATTTTCCCAATTTATACCCCCATGAGTGGAAGTGCCCTATGCTCTCTAAGCTGTGTTTTTCAGATGTTTCAGGACTCACCGGACACGTCTCCGGAGTGGCTCTTGGCAATTTACATCCCGCCCATCAGTGTAGCAAGGCTCCCATTTCTCCATGGCCTGTCCTGCATTTCTGGTTTTGACACTTTTTTCAGCATGGCCCTTTTGACCGATGGGAAGCGAGACTTCTTTGTAGCGCTGATTTGCCTTTCCAGGTTGCTTGGTTGGCCAAAAAGGGCGTATGCGATTTTTCCTGAATATATTCAGGAAAAAACGCATACGCCCTTTTTGGCCAAGGGCATCATTGTCAACGTTTTGCCGCTTTTCATGTGCTTTAAAGGCGATTCGTATCTACCTCCTGAAATCTGTTTCCTGCAATTCTGCCTTGATTTCAAATCCTATTCTTTGCCTTCCCTCAATATATTTGTGGACGAGAGTTATCATTAATAACTCTGCAGGTTTGTGAATTGCAGTGCCCTGAACCTCCATTTTACAACTCGTTTTTATGGGAGCTGGCCGCAAAATCGCAGAATGGCTTCAGGCCCTGTTCTTGTTCCGGGGGGCAGGCTGAGCCTGTGGTTAATTCTTCTTTCTGATGGGAAAATAGAGTGACCTGTGCCTGTCCCAACACCAAGAGCTAGTCTCTCGTTGGTTCCACGTCTTCCCGTTTATCCTCAGGACAAATTGCAACCTGTATGGAACAGGAGGTTAAAGGTGCTGATGCTCCAAGTAGGGAGCTTGCTAGTAAAGTGGCTGGAATGGCGAACCCGGGCACAAGGAGATGAGAAATGAGGTGCGTTTTAGAAACCTTTCCCCATCACACGGTGTACCATCTTCTGGGTTTCTCATGCATGTTTTTGATGTAGGAAGATGCCCTTGAACCTGGAGATTTGGGACCCATGCGATGGGTACCACGCAGTATTCCTTTAAAGGGTCTGCGTTTGCTCACCCAACCTCACCAAACCTCTCAGCCCCAAGAGTGTCCACCCTTATGTCTCATCCACCTGTGCGTCTAGATATGGTCAATCCAGGTTGCATCCCAGCCCCTGAACTCATTGTGTAAGAATTTCTCTCTCTTTCACTGTCTTTGTTTCATGGGTGTTTCAAAGTAATTTATTTTTATAATGGGGTTTAGCTGCTTTTCACTGCTGTGTTTATGCCGCTTTACACCCACTTGACACACTAACAGAGAGATATCAATACATAGGTTTTACGATTATTATTAGTCAGATATATTCTTGTGCGGTGAATAGGGCGTGTTGAGTCCAGTTCTCTGAGCAAGGAGTAGGTCTTGTCTATTACATATTGGGTTTATGGAACGGTATCTGAGCTAATTTGATACCCTTGTTTTATGTATCACCCCACCTCACCTTTCCCGTTAAGCAGCCATAGTGTGTTTTCTGCATGTGTGACTCTGTTCTGTTTTGTAATTCAGTTCAAGTGTAACGGTTTTTACATTCCCTCTATCAGTGATACCTTATGAGAAGTGTCCTTTTCTGTGTGACTTATTTCACTTAGAATCGTCGTACCTAAATCCACTCATCATGCTGCTACTAACCTTACGACATTGATTTCATGGCTGAGTGATATTCCATTGTACATAAGGACCACAACTTCTTTATCCATTTTTCTCTTTCCTGGGATATTTAAGGTGGAATGAAGTGGAGGTCCTGGTCAACAGAGCAGCCCTAAACTTTGGGGTGCTTGTGTCTTGCTGATTTTTAATTTTCCCAATTTATACCCCCATGAGTGGAAGTGCCCTATGCTCTCTAAGCTGTGTTTTTCAGATGTTTCAGGACTCACCGGACACTTCTCCGGAGTGGCTCTTGGCAATTTACATCCCGCCCATCAGTGTAGCAAGGCTCCCATTTCTCCATGGCCTGTCCTGCATTTCTGGTTTTGACACTTTTTTCAGCATGGCCCTTTTGACCGATGGGAAGCGTGACTTCTTTGTAGCGCTGATTTGCCTTTCCAGGTGGCTTGGTTGGCCAAAAAGGGCGTATGCGTTTTTTCCTGAATATATTCAGGAAAAAACGCATACGTCCTTTTTGGCCAAGGGCATCATTGTCAACGTTTTGCCGCTTTTCATGTGCTTTAAAGGCAATTCGTATCTACCTCCTGAAATCTGTTTCCTGCAATTCTGCCTTGATTTCAAATCCTCTTCTTTGCCTTCCCTCAATATATTTGTGGACGGGAGTTATCATTTATAACTCTGCAGGTTTGTGAATTGCAGTGCCCTGAACCTCCATTTTACAACTCGTTTTTATGGGAGCTGGCCGCAAAATCGCAGAATGGCTTCAGGCCCTGTTCTGGTTCCGGGGGGCAGGCTGAGCCTGTGGTTAATTCTTCTTTCTGATGGGAAAATAGAGTGACCTGTGCCTGTCCCAACACCAAGAGCTAGTCTCTCGTTGGTTCCACGTCTTCCCGTTTATCCTCAGGACAAATTGCAACCTGCATGGAACAGGAGGTTAAAGGTGCTGATGCTCCATGTAGGGAGCTTCCTAGTAAAGCGGCTGGAATGGCGAACCCGGGCACAAGGAGATGAGAAATGAGGTGCGTTTTAGAAACCTTTCCCCATCACACGGTGTACCATCTTCTGGGTTTCTCATGCATGTTTTTGATGTAGGAAGATGCCCTTGAACCTGGAGATTTGGGACCCATGCGATGGGTACCACGCAGTATTCCTTTAAAGGGTCTGCGTTTGCTCACCCAACCTCACCAAACCTCTCAGCCCCAAGAGTGTCCACCCTTATGTCTCATCCAGCTGTGCGTCTAGATATGGTCAATCCAGGTTGCATCACAGCCCCTGAACGCATTGTGTAAGAATTTCTCTCTCTTTCACTGTCTTTGTTTCATGGGTGTTTCAAAGTAATTTATTTTTATAAAAGGGTTTAGCTGCTTTTCACTGCTGTGTTTATGCCGCTTTACACCCACTTGACACACTAACAGAGAGATATCAATACATAGGTTTTACGATTATTATTAGTCAGATATATTGTTGTGCGGTGAATAGGGCGTGTTGAGTCCAGTTCTCTGAGCAAGGAGTAGGTCTTGTCTATTACATATTGGGTTTATGGAACGGTATCTGAGCTAATTTGATACCCTTGTTTTATGTATCACCCCACCTCACCTTTCCCGTTAAGCAGCCATAGTGTGTTTTCTGCATGTGTGACTCTGTTCTGTTTTGTAATTCAGTTCAAGTGTAACGGTTTTTACATTCCCTCTATCAGTGATACCTTATGAGAAGTGTCCTTTTCTGTGTGACTTATTTCACTTAGAATCGTCGTACCTAAATCCACTCATCATGCTGCTACTAACCTTACGACATTGATTTCATGGCTGAGTGATATTCCATTGTACATAAGGACCACAACTTCTTTATCCATTTTTCTCTTTCCTGGGATATTTAAGGTGGAATGAAGTGGAGGTCCTGGTCAACAGAGCAGCCCTAAATTTTGGGGTGCTTGTGTCTTGCTGATTTTTAATTTTCCCAATTTATACCCCCATGAGTGGAAGTGCCCTATGCTCTCTAAGCTGTGTTTTTCAGATGTTTCAGGACTCACCGGACACTTCTCCGGAGTGGCTCTTGGCAATTTACATCCCGCCCATCAGTGTAGCAAGGCTCCCATTTCTCCATGGCCTGTCCTGCATTTCTGGTTTTGACACTTTTTTCAGCATGGCCCTTTTGACCGATGGGAAGCGAGACTTCTTTGTAGCGCTGATTTGCCTTTCCAGGTTTCTTGGTTGGCCAAAAAGGGCGTATGCGTTTTTTCCTGAATATATTCAGGAAAAAACGCATACGCCCTTTTTGGCCAAGGGCATCATTGTCAACGTTTTGCCGCGTTTCATGTGCTTTAAAGGCGATTCGTATCTACCTCCTGAAATCTGTTTCCTGCAATTCTGCCTTGATTTCAAATCCTCTTCTTTGCCTTCACTCAATATATTTGTGGACGAAAGTTATCATTTATAACTCTGCAGGTTTGTGAATTGCAGTGCCCTGAACCTCCATTTTACAACTCGTTTTTATGGGAGCTGGCCGCAAAATCGCAGAATGGCTTCAGGCCCTGTTCTGGTTCCGGGGGGCAGGCTGAGCCTGTGGTTAATTCTTCTTTCTGATGGGAAAATAGAGTGACCTGTGCCTGTCTCAACACCAAGAGCTAGTCTCTCGTTGGTTCCACGTCTTCCCGTTTATCCTCAGGACAAATTGCAACCTGTATGGAACAGGAGGTTAAAGGTGCTGATGCTCCAAGTAGGGAGCTTGCTAGTAAAGCGGCTGGAATGGCGAACCCGGGCACAAGGAGATGAGAAATGAGGTGCGTTTTAGAAACCTTTCCCCATCACACGGTGTACCATCTTCTGGGTTTCTCATGCATGTTTTTGATGTAGGAAGATGCCCTTGAACCTGGAGATTTGGGACCCATGCGATGGGTACCACGCAGTATTCCTTTAAAGGGTCTGCGTTTGCTCACCCAACCTCACCAAACCTCTCAGCCCCAAGAGTGTCCACCCTTATGTCTCATCCAGCTGTGGGTCTAGATATGGTCAATCCAGGTTGCATCACAGCCCCTGAACGCATTGTGTAAGAATTTCTCTCTCTTTCACTGTCTTTGTTTCATGGGTGTTTCAAAGTAATTTATTTTTATAATGGGGTTTAGCTGCTTTTCACTGCTGTGTTTATGCCGCTTTACACCCACTTGACACACTAACAGAGAGATATCAATACATAGGTTTTACGATTATTATTAGTCAGATATATTCTTGTGCGGTGAATAGGGCATGTTGAGTCCAGTTCTCTGAGCAAGGAGTAGGTCTTGTCTATTACATATTGGGTTTATGGAACGGTATCTGAGCTAATTTGATACCCTTGTTTTATGTATCACCCCACCTCACCTTTCCCGTTAAGCAGCCATAGTGTGTTTTCTGCATGTGTGACTCTGTTCTGTTTTGTAATTCAGTTCAAGTGTAACGGTTTTTACATTCCCTCTATCAGTGATACCTTATGAGAAGTGTCCTTTTCTGTGTGACTTATTTCACTTAGAATCGTCGTACCTAAATCCACTCATCATGCTGCTACTAACCTTACGACATTGATTTCATGGCTGAGTGATATTCCATTGTACATAAGGACCACAACTTCTTTATCCATTTTTCTCTTTCCTGGGATATTTAAGGTGGAATGAAGTGGAGGTCCTGGTCAACAGAGCAGCCCTAAACTTTGGGGTGCTTGTGTCTTGCTGATTTTTAATTTTCCCAATTTATACCCCCATGAGTGGAAGTGCCCTATGCTCTCTAAGCTGTGTTTTTCAGATGTTTCAGGACTCACCGGACACTTCTCCGGAGTGGCTCTTGGCAATTTACATCCCGCCCATCAGTGTAGCAAGGCTCCCATTTCTCCATGGCCTGTCCTGCATTTCTGGTTTTGACACTTTTTTCAGCATGACCCTTTTGACCGATGGGAAGCGAGACTTCTTTGTAGCGCTGATTTGCCTTTCCAGGTTGCTTGGTTGGCCAAAAAGGGCGTATGCGTTTTTTCCTGAATATATTCAGGAAAAAACGCATACGCCCTTTTTGGCCAAGGGCATCATTGTCAACGTTTTGCCACTTTTCATGTGCTTTAAAGGCGATTCGTATCTACCTCCTGAAATCTGTTTCCTGCAATTCTGCCTTGATTTCAAATCCTCTTCTTTGCCTTCCCTCAATATATTTGTGGACGGGAGTTATCATTTATAACTCTGCAGGTTTGTGAATTGCAGTGCCCTGAACCTCCATTTTACAACTCGTTTTTATGGGAGCTGGCCGCAAAATCGCAGAATGGCTTCAGGCCCTGTTCTGGTTCCGGGGGGCAGGCTGAGCCTGTGGTTAATTCTTCTTTCTGATGGGAAAATAGAGTGACCTGTGCCTGTCCCAACACCAAGAGCTAGTCTCTCGTTGGTTCCACGTCTTCCCGTTTATCCTCAGGACAAATTGCAACCTGTATGGAACAGGAGGTTAAAGGTGCTGATGCTCCAAGTAGGGAGCTTGCTAGTAAAGCGGCTGGAATGGCGAACCCGGGCACAAGGAGATGAGAAATGAGGTGCGTTTCAGAAACCTTTCCCCATCACACGGTGTACCATCTTCTGGGTTTCTCATGCATGTTTTTGATGTAGGAAGATGCCCTTGAACCTGGAGATTTGGGACCCATGCGATGGGTACCACGCAGTATTCCTTTAAAGGGTCTGCGTTTGCTCACCCAACCTCACCAAACCTCTCAGCCCCAAGAGTGTCCACCCTTATGTCTCATCCAGCTGTGCGTCTAGATATGGTCAATCCAGGTTGCATCACAGCTCCTGAACGCATTGTGTAAGAATTTCTCTCTCTTTCACTGTCTTTGTTTCATGGGTGTTTCAAAGTAATTTATTTTTATAATGGGGTTTAGCTGCTTTTCACTGCTGTGTTTATGCCGCTTTACACCCACTTGACACACTAACAGAGAGATATCAATACATAGGTTTTACGATTATTATTAGTCAGATATATTCTTGTGCGGTGAATAGGGCGTGTTGAGTCCAGTTCTCTGAGCAAGGAGTAGGTCTTGTCTATTACATATTGGGTTTATGGAACGGTATCTGAGCTAATTTGATACCCTTGTTTTATGTATCACCCCACCTCACCTTTCCCGTTAAGCAGCCATAGTGTGTTTTCTGCATGTGTGACTCTGTTCTGTTTTGTAATTCAGTTCAAGTGTAACGGTTTTTACATTCCCTCTATCAGTGATACCTTATGAGAAGTGTCCTTTTCTGTGTGACTTATTTCACTTAGAATCGTCGTACCTAAATCCACTCATCATGCTGCTACTAACCTTACGACATTGATTTCATGGCTGAGTGGTATTCCATTGTACATAAGGACCACAACTTCTTTATCCATTTTTCTCTTTCCTGGGATATTTAAGGTGGAATGAAGTGGAGGTCCTGGTCAACAGAGCAGCCCTAAACTTTGGGGTGCTTGTGTCTTGCTGATTTTTAATTTTCCCAATTTATACCCCCATGAGTGGAAGTGCCCTATGCTCTCTAAGCTGTGTTTTTCAGATGTTTCAGGACTCACCGGACACGTCTCCGGAGTGGCTCTTGGCAATTTACATCCCGCCCATCAGTGTAGCAAGGCTCCCATTTCTCCATGGCCTGTCCTGCATTTCTGGTTTTGACACTTTTTTCAGCATGGCCCTTTTGACCGATGGGAAGCGAGACTTCTTTGTAGCGCTGATTTGCCTTTCCAGGTTGCTTGGTTGGCCAAAAAGGGCGTATGCGATTTTTCCTGAATATATTCAGGAAAAAACGCATACGCCCTTTTTGGCCAAGGGCATCATTGTCAACGTTTTGCCGCTTTTCATGTGCTTTAAAGGCGATTCGTATCTACCTCCTGAAATCTGTTTCCTGCAATTCTGCCTTGATTTCAAATCCTATTCTTTGCCTTCCCTCAATATATTTGTGGACGAGAGTTATCATTAATAACTCTGCAGGTTTGTGAATTGCAGTGCCCTGAACCTCCATTTTACAACTCGTTTTTATGGGAGCTGGCCGCAAAATCGCAGAATGGCTTCAGGCCCTGTTCTGGTTCCGGGGGGCAGGCTGAGCCTGTGGTTAATTCTTCTTTCTGATGGGAAAATAGAGTGACCTGTGCCTGTCCCAACACCAAGAGCTAGTCTCTCGTTGGTTCCACGTCTTCCCGTTTATCCTCAGGACAAATTGCAACCTGTATGGAACAGGAGGTTAAAGGTGCTGATGCTCCAAGTAGGGAGCTTGCTAGTAAAGTGGCTGGAATGGCGAACCCGGGCACAAGGAGATGAGAAATGAGGTGCGTTTTAGAAACCTTTCCCCATCACACGGTGTACCATCTTCTGGGTTTCTCATGCATGTTTTTGATGTAGGAAGATGCCCTTGAACCTGGAGATTTGGGACCCATGCGATGGGTACCACGCAGTATTCCTTTAAAGGGTCTGCGTTTGCTCACCCAACCTCACCAAACCTCTCAGCCCCAAGAGTGTCCACCCTTATGTCTCATCCAGCTGTGCGTCTAGATATGGTCAATCCAGGTTGCATCCCAGCCCCTGAACGCATTGTGTAAGAATTTCTCTCTCTTTCACTGTCTTTGTTTCATGGGTGTTTCAAAGTAATTTATTTTTATAATGGGGTTTAGCTGCTTTTCACTGCTGTGTTTATGCCGCTTTACACCCACTTGACACACTAACAGAGAGATATCAATACATAGGTTTTACGATTATTATTAGTCAGATATATTCTTGTGCGGTGAATAGGGCGTGTTGAGTCCAGTTCTCTGAGCAAGGAGTAGGTCTTGTCTATTACATATTGGGTTTATGGAACGGTATCTGAGCTAATTTGATACCCTTGTTTTATGTATCACCCCACCTCACCTTTCCCGTTAAGCAGCCATAGTGTGTTTTCTGCATGTGTGACTCTGTTCTGTTTTGTAATTCAGTTCAAGTGTAACGGTTTTTACATTCCCTCTATCAGTGATACCTTATGAGAAGTGTCCTTTTCTGTGTGACTTATTTCACTTAGAATCGTCGTACCTAAATCCACTCATCATGCTGCTACTAACCTTACGACATTGATTTCATGGCTGAGTGGTATTCCATTGTACATAAGGACCACAACTTCTTTATCCATTTTTCTCTTTCCTGGGATATTTAAGGTGGAATGAAGTGGAGGTCCTGGTCAACAGAGCAGCCCTAAACTTTGGGGTGCTTGTGTCTTGCTGATTTTTCATTTTCCCAATTTATACCCCCATGAGTGGAAGTGCCCTATGCTCTCTAAGCTGTGTTTTTCAGATGTTTCAGGACTCACCGGACACTTCTCCGGAGTGGCTTTTGGCAATTTACATCCCGCCCATCAGTGTAGCAAGGCTCCCATTTCTCCATGGCCTGTCCTGCATTTCTGGTTTTGACACTTTTTTCAGCATGACCCTTTTGACCGATGGGAAGCGAGACTTCTTTGTAGCGCTGATTTGCCTTTCCAGGTTGCTTGGTTGGCCAAAAAGGGCGTATGCGATTTTTCCTGAATATATTCAGGAAAAAACGCATACGCCCTTTTTGGCCAAGGGCATCATTGTCAACGTTTTGCCGCTTTTCATGTGCTTTAAAGGCGATTCGTATCTACCTCCTGAAATCTGTTTCCTGCAATTCTGCCTTGATTTCAAATCCTCTTCTTTGCCTTCCCTCAATATATTTGTGGACGAGAGTTATCATTAATAACTCTGCAGGTTTGTGAATTGCAGTGCCCTGAACCTCCATTTTACAACTCGTTTTTATGGGAGCTGGCCGCAAAATCGCAGAATGGCTTCAGGCCCTGTTCTGGTTCCGGGGGGCAGGCTGAGCCTGTGGTTAATTCTTCTTTCTGATGGGAAAATAGAGTGACCTGTGCCTGTCCCAACACCAAGAGCTAGTCTCTCGTTGGTTCCACGTCTTCCCGTTTATCCTCAGGACAAATTGCAACCTGTATGGAACAGGAGGTTAAAGGTGCTGATGCTCCAAGTAGGGAGCTTGCTAGTAAAGCGGCTGGAATGGCGAACCCGGGCACAAGGAGATGAGAAATGAGGTGCGTTTTAGAAACCTTTCCCCATCACACGGTGTACCATCTTCTGGGTTTCTCATGCATGTTTTTGATGTAGGAAGATGCCCTTGAACCTGGAGATTTGGGACCCATGCGATGGGTACCACGCAGTATTCCTTTAAAGGGTCTGCGTTTACTCACCCAACCTCACCAAACCTCTCAGCCCCAAGAGTGTCCACCCTTATGTCTCATCCAGCTGTGCGTCTAGATATGGTCAATCCAGGTTGCATCACAGCCCCTGAACGCATTGTGTAAGAATTTCTCTCTCTTTCACTGTCTTTGTTTCATGGGTGTTTCAAAGTAATTTATTTTTATAATGGGGTTTAGCTGCTTTTCACTGCTGTGTTTATGCCGCTTTACACCCACTTGACACACTAACAGAGAGATATCAATACATAGGTTTTACGATTATTATTAGTCAGATATATTCTTGTGCGGTGACTAGGGCGTGTTGAGTCCAGTTCTCTGAGCAAGGAGTAGGTCTTGTCTATTACATATTGGGTTTATGGAACGGTATCTGAGCTAATTTGATACCCTTGTTTTATGTATCACCCCACCTCACCTTTCCCGTTAAGCAGCCATAGTGTGTTTTCTGCATGTGTGACTCTGTTCTGTTTTGTAATTCAGTTCAAGTGTAACGGTTTTTACATTCCCTCTATCAGTGATACCTTATGAGAAGTGTCCTTTTCTGTGTGACTTATTTCACTTAGAATCGTCGTACCTAAATCCACTCATCATGCTGCTACTAACCTTACGACATTGATTTCATGGCTGAGTGGTATTCCATTGTACATAAGGACCACAACTTCTTTATCCATTTTTCTCTTTCCTGGGATATTTAAGGTGGAATGAAGTGGAGGTCCTGGTCAACAGAGCAGCCCTAAACTTTGGGGTGCTTGTGTCTTGCTGATTTTTAATTTTCCCAATTTATACCCCCGTGAGTGGAAGTGCCCTATGCTCTCTAAGCTGTGTTTTTCAGATGTTTCAGGACTCACCGGACACTTCTCCGGAGTGGCTCTTGGCAATTTACATCCCGCCCATCAGTGTAGCAAGGCTCCCATTTCTCCATGGCCTGTCCTGCATTTCTGGTTTTGACACTTTTTTCAGCATGGCCCTTTTGACCGATGGGAAGCGAGACTTCTTTGTAGCGCTGATTTGCCTTTGCAGGTTGCTTGGTTGGCCAAAAAGGGCGTATGCGATTTTTCCTGAATATATTCAGGAAAAAACGCATACGCCCTTTTTGGCCAAGGGCATCATTGTCAACGTTTTGCTGCTTTTCATGTGCTTCAAAGGCGATTCGTATCTACCTCCTGAAATCTGTTTCCTGCAATTCTGCCTTGATTTCAAATCCTATTCTTTGCCTTCCCTCAATATATTTGTGGACGAGAGTTATCATTAATAACTCTGCAGGTTTGTGAATTGCAGTGCCCTGAACCTCCATTTTACAACTCGTTTTTATGGGAGCTGGCCGCAAAATCGCAGAATGGCTTCAGGCCCTGTTCTGGTTCCGGGGGGCAGGCTGAGCCTGTGGTTAATTCTTCTTTCTGATGGGAAAATAGAGTGACCTGTGCCTGTCCCAACACCAAGAGCTAGTCTCTCGTTGGTTCCACGTCTTCCCGTTTATCCTCAGGACAAATTGCAACCTGTATGGAACAGGAGGTTAAAGGTGCTGATGCTCCAAGTAGGGAGCTTGCTAGTAAAGTGGCTGGAATGGCGAACCCGGGCACAAGGAGATGAGAAATGAGGTGCGTTTTAGAAACCTTTCCCCATCACACGGTGTACCATCTTCTGGGTTTCTCATGCATGTTTTTGATGTAGGAAGATGCCCTTGAACCTGGAGATTTGGGACCCATGCGATGGGTACCACGCAGTATTCCTTTAAAGGGTCTGCGTTTGCTCACCCAACCTCACCAAACCTCTCAGCCCCAAGAGTGTCCACCCTTATGTCTCATCCAGCTGTGCGTCTAGATATGGTCAATCCAGGTTGCATCCCAGCCCCTGAACGCATTGTGTAAGAATTTCTCTCTCTTTCACTGTCTTTGTTTCATGGGTGTTTCAAAGTAATTTATTTTTATAATGGGGTTTAGCTGCTTTTCACTGCTGTGTTTATGCCGCTTTACACCCACTTGACACACTAACAGAGAGATATCAATACATAGGTTTTACGATTATTATTAGTCAGATATATTCTTGTGCGGTGAATAGGGCGTGTTGAGTCCAGTTCTCTGAGCAAGGAGTAGGTCTTGTCTATTACATATTGGGTTTATGGAACGGTATCTGAGCTAATTTGATACCCTTGTTTTATGTATCACCCCACCTCACCTTTCCCGTTAAGCAGCCATAGTGTGTTTTCTGCATGTGTGACTCTGTTCTGTTTTGTAATTCAGTTCAAGTGTAACGGTTTTTACATTCCCTCTATCAGTGATACCTTATGAGAAGTGTCCTTTTCTGTGTGACTTATTTCACTTAGAATCGTCGTACCTAAATCCACTCATCATGCTGCTACTAACCTTACGACATTGATTTCATGGCTGAGTGATATTCCATTGTACATAAGGACCACAACTTCTTTATCCATTTTTCTCTTTCCTGGGATATTTAAGGTGGAATGAAGTGGAGGTCCTGGTCAACAGAGCAGCCCTAAACTTTGGGGTGCTTGTGTCTTGCTGATTTTTAATTTTCCCAATTTATACCCCCATGAGTGGAAGTGCCCTATGCTCTCTAAGCTGTGTTTTTCAGATGTTTCAGGACTCACCGGACACTTCTCCGGAGTGGCTCTTGGCAATTTACATCCCGCCCATCAGTGTAGCAAGGCTCCCATTTCTCCATGGCCTGTCCTGCATTTCTGGTTTTGACACTTTTTTCAGCATGGCCCTTTTGACCGATGGGAAGCGAGACTTCTTTGTAGCGCTGATTTGCCTTTCCAGGTGGCTTGGTTGGCCAAAAAGGGCGTATGCGTTTTTTCCTGAATATATTCAGGAAAAAACGCATACGCCCTTTTTGGCCAAGGGCATCATTGTCAACGTTTTGCCGCTTTTCATGTGCTTTAAAGGCGATTCGTATCTACCTCCTGAAATCTGTTTCCTGCAATTCTGCCTTGATTTCAAATCCTCTTCTTTGCCTTCCCTCAATATATTTGTGGACGGGAGTTATCATTTATAACTCTGCAGGTTTGTGAATTGCAGTGCCCTGAACCTCCATTTTACAACTCGTTTTTATGGGAGCTGGCCGCAAAATCGCAGAATGGCTTCAGGCCCTGTTCTGGTTCCGGGGAGCAGGCTGAGCCTGTGGTTAATTCTTCTTTCTGATGGGAAAATAGAGTGACCTGTGCCTGTCCCAACACCAAGAGCTAGTCTCTCGTTGGTTCCACGTCTTCCCGTTTATCCTCAGGACAAATTGCAACCTGTATGGAACAGGAGGTTAAAGGTGCTGATGCTCCAAGTAGGGAGCTTGCTAGTAAAGCGGCTGGAATGGCGAACCCGGGCACAAGGAGATGAGAAATGAGGTGCGTTTCAGAAACCTTTCCCCATCACACGGTGTACCATCTTCTGGGTTTCTCATGCATGTTTTTGATGTAGGAAGATGCCCTTGAACCTGGAGATTTGGGACCCATGCGATGGGTACCACGCAGTATTCCTTTAAAGGGTCTGCGTTTGCTCACCCAACCTCACCAAACCTCTCAGCCCCAAGAGTGTCCACCCTTATGTCTCATCCAGCTGTGCGTCTAGATATGGTCAATCCAGGTTGCATCACAGCCCCTGAACGCATTGTGTAAGAATTTCTCTCTCTTTCACTGTCTTTGTTTCATGGGTGTTTCAAAGTAATTTATTTTTATAATGGGGTTTAGCTGCTTTTCACTGCTGTGTTTATGCCGCTTTACACCCACTTGACACACTAACAGAGAGATATCAATACATAGGTTTTACGATTATTATTAGTCAGATATATTCTTGTGCGGTGAATAGGGCGTGTTGAGTCCAGTTCTCTGAGCAAGGAGTAGGTCTTGTCTATTACATATTGGGTTTATGGAACGGTATCTGAGCTAATTTGATACACTTGTTTTATGTATCACCCCACCTCACCTTTCCCGTTAAGCAGCCATAGTGTGTTTTCTGCATGTGTGACTCTGTTCTGTTTTGTAATTCAGTTCAAGTGTAACGCTTTTTACATTCCCTCTATCAGTGATACCTTATGAGAAGTGTCCTTTTCTGTGTGACTTATTTCACTTAGAATCGTCGTACCTAAATCCACTCATCATGCTGCTACTAACCTTACGACATTGATTTCATGGCTGAGTGGTATTCCATTGTACATAAGGACCACAACTTCTTTATCCATTTTTCTCTTTCCTGGGATATTGAAGGTGGAATGAAGTGGAGGTCCTGGTCAACAGAGCAGCCCTAAACTTTGGGGTGCTTGTGTCTTGCTGATTTTTAATTTTCCCAATTTATACCCCCATGAGTGGAAGTGCCCTATGCTCTCTAAGCTGTGTTTTTCAGATGTTTCAGGACTCACCGGACACGTCTCCGGAGTGGCTCTTGGCAATTTACATCCCGCCCATCAGTGTAGCAAGGCTCCCATTTCTCCATGGCCTGTCCTGCATTTCTGGTTTTGACACTTTTTTCAGCATGGCCCTTTTGACCGATGGGAAGCGAGACTTCTTTGTAGCGCTGATTTGCCTTTCCAGGTTGCTTGGTTGGCCAAAAAGGGCGTATGCGATTTTTCCTGAATATATTCAGGAAAAAACGCATACGCCCTTTTTGGCCAAGGGCATCATTGTCAACGTTTTGCCGCTTTTCATGTGCTTTAAAGGCGATTCGTATCTACCTCCTGAAATCTGTTTCCTGCAATTCTGCCTTGATTTCAAATCCTATTCTTTGCCTTCCCTCAATATATTTGTGGACGAGAGTTATCATTAATAACTCTGCAGGTTTGTGAATTGCAGTGCCCTGAACCTCCATTTTACAACTCGTTTTTATGGGAGCTGGCCGCAAAATCGCAGAATGGCTTCAGGCCCTGTTCTGGTTCCGGGGGGCAGGCTGAGCCTGTGGTTAATTCTTCTTTCTGATGGGAAAATAGAGTGACCTGTGCCTGTCCCAACACCAAGAGCTAGTCTCTCGTTGGTTCCACGTCTTCCCGTTTATCCTCAGGACAAATTGCAACCTGTATGGAACAGGAGGTTAAAGGTGCTGATGCTCCAAGTAGGGAGCTTGCTAGTAAAGTGGCTGGAATGGCGAACCCGGGCACAAGGAGATGAGAAATGAGGTGCGTTTTAGAAACCTTTCCCCATCACACGGTGTACCATCTTCTGGGTTTCTCATGCATGTTTTTGATGTAGGAAGATGCCCTTGAACCTGGAGATTTGGGACCCATGCGATGGGTACCATGCAGTATTCCTTTAAAGGGTCTGCGTTTGCTCACCCAACCTCACCAAACCTCTCAGCCCCAAGAGTGTCCACCCTTATGTCTCATCCAGCTGTGCGTCTAGATATGGTCAATCCAGGTTGCATCCCAGCCCCTGAACTCATTGTGTAAGAATTTCTCTCTCTTTCACTGTCTTTGTTTCATGGGTGTTTCAAAGTAATTTATTTTTATAATGGGGTTTAGCTGCTTTTCACTGCTGTGTTTATGCCGCTTTACACCCACTTGACACACTAACAGAGAGATATCAATACATAGGTTTTACGATTATTATTAGTCAGATATATTCTTGTGCGGTGAATAGGGCGTGTTGAGTCCAGTTCTCTGAGCAAGGAGTAGGTCTTGTCTATTACATATTGGGTTTATGGAACGGTATCTGAGCTAATTTGATACCCTTGTTTTATGTATCACCCCACCTCACCTTTCCCGTTAAGCAGCCATAGTGTGTTTTCTGCATGTGTGACTCTGTTCTGTTTTGTAATTCAGTTCAAGTGTAACGGTTTTTACATTCCCTCTATCAGTGATACCTTATGAGAAGTGTCCTTTTCTGTGTGACTTATTTCACTTAGAATCGTCGTACCTAAATCCACTCATCATGCTGCTACTAACCTTACGACATTGATTTCATGGCTGAGTGGTATTCCATTGTACATAAGGACCACAACTTCTTTATCCATTTTTCTCTTTCCTGGGATATTTAAGGTGGAATGAAGTGGAGGTCCTGGTCAACAGAGCAGCCCTAAACTTTGGGGTGCTTGTGTCTTGCTGATTTTTAATTTTCCCAATTTATACCCCCATGAGTGGAAGTGCCCTATGCTCTCTAAGCTGTGTTTTTCAGATGTTTCAGGACTCACCGGACACTTCTCCGGAGTGGCTTTTGGCAATTTACATCCCGCCCATCAGTGTAGCAAGGCTCCCATTTCTCCATGGCCTGTCCTGCATTTCTGGTTTTGACACTTTTTTCAGCATGGCCCTTTTGACCGATGGGAAGCGAGACTGCTTTGTAGCGCTGATTTGCCTTTCCAGGTTGCTTGGTTGGCCAAAAAGGGCGTATGCGTTTTTTCCTGAATATATTCAGGAAAAAACGCATACGCCCTTTTTGGCCAAGGGCATCATTGTCAACGTTTTGCCGCTTTTCATGTGCTTTAAAGGCGATTCGTATCTACCTCCTGAAATCTGTTTCCTGCAATTCTGCCTTGATTTCAAATCCTATTCTTTGCCTTCCCTCAATATATTTGTGGACGAGAGTTATCATTTATAACTCTGCAGGTTTGTGAATTGCAGTGCCCTGAACCTCCATTTTACAACTCGTTTTTATGGGAGCTGGCCGCAAAATCGCAGAATGGCTTCAGGCCCTGTTCTGGTTCCGGGGGGCAGGCTGAGCCTGTGGTTAATTCTTCTTTCTGATGGGAAAATAGAGTGACCTGTGCCTGTCCCAACACCAAGAGCTAGTCTCTCGTTGGTTCCATGTCTTCCCGTTTATCCTCAGGACAAATTGCAACCTGTATGGAACAGGAGGTTAAAGGTGCTGATGCTCCAAGTTGGGAGCTTGCTAGTAAAGCAGCTGGAATGGCGAACCCGGGCACAAGGAGATGAGAAATGAGGTGCGTTTTAGAAACCTTTCCCCATCACACGGTGTACCATCTTCTGGGTTTCTCATGCATGTTTTTGATGTAGGAAGATGCCCTTGAACCTGGAGATTTGGGACCCATGCGATGGGTACCACGCAGTATTCCTTTAAAGGGTCTGCGTTTGCTCACCCAACCTCACCAAACCTCTCAGCCCCAAGAGTGTCCACCCTTATGTCTCATCCAGCTGTGCGTCTAGATATGGTCAATCCAGGTTGCATCACAGCCCCTGAACGCATTGTGTAAGAATTTCTCTCTCTTTCACTGTCTTTGTTTCATGGGTGTTTCAAAGTAATTTATTTTTATAATGGGGTTTAGCTGCTTTTCACTGCTGTGTTTATGCCGCTTTACACCCACTTGACACACTAACAGAGAGATATCAATACATAGGTTTTACGATTATTATTAGTCAGATATATTCTTGTGCGGTGAATAGGGCGTGTTGAGTCCAGTTCTCTGAGCAAGGAGTAGGTCTTGTCTATTACATATTGGGTTTATGGAACGGTATCTGAGCTAATTTGATACCCTTGTTTTATGTATCACCCCACCTCACCTTTCCCGTTAAGCAGCCATAGTGTGTTTTCTGCATGTGTGACTCTGTTCTGTTTTGTAATTCAGTTCAAGTGTAACGGTTTTTACATTCCCTCTATCAGTGATACCTTATGAGAAGTGTCCTTTTCTGTGTGACTTATTTCACTTAGAATCGTCGTACCTAAATCCACTCATCATGCTGCTACTAACCTTACGACATTGATTTCATGGCTGAGTGGTATTCCATTGTACATAAGGACCACAACTTCTTTATCCATTTTTCTCTTTCCTGGGATATTTAAGGTGGAATGAAGTGGAGGTCCTGGTCAACAGAGCAGCCCTAAACTTTGGGGTGCTTGTGTCTTGCTGATTTTTAATTTTCCCAATTTATACCCCCATGAGTGGAAGTGCCCTATGCTCTCTAAGCTGTGTTTTTCAGATGTTTCAGGACTCACCGGACACTTCTCCGGAGTGGCTTTTGGCAATTTACATCCCGCCCATCAGTGTAGCAAGGCTCCCATTTCTCCATGGCCTGTCCTGCATTTCTGGTTTTGACACTTTTTTCAGCATGACCCTTTTGACCGATGGGAAGCGAGACTTCTTTGTAGCGCTGATTTGCCTTTCCAGGTTGCTTGGTTGGCCAAAAAGGGCGTATGCGATTTTTCCTGAATATATTCAGGAAAAAACGCATACGCCCTTTTTGGCCAAGGGCATCATTGTCAACGTTTTGCCGCTTTTCATGTGCTTTAAAGGCGATTCGTATCTACCTCCTGAAATCTGTTTCCTGCAATTCTGCCTTGATTTCAAATCCTCTTCTTTGCCTTCCCTCAATATATTTGTGGACGAGAGTTATCATTAATAACTCTGCAGGTTTGTGAATTGCAGTGCCCTGAACCTCCATTTTACAACTCGTTTTTATGGGAGCTGGCGGCAAAATCGCAGAATGGCTTCAGGCCCTGTTCTGGTTCCGGGGGGCAGGCTGAGCCTGTGGTTAATTCTTCTTTCTGATGGGAAAATAGAGTGACCTGTGCCTGTCCCAACACCAAGAGCTAGTCTCTCGTTGGTTCCACGTCTTCCCGTTTATCCTCAGGACAAATTGCAACCTGTATGGAACAGGAGGTTAAAGGTGCTGATGCTCCAAGTAGGGAGCTTGCTAGTAAAGCGGCTGGAATGGCGAACCCGGGCACAAGGAGATGAGAAATGAGGTGCGTTTTAGAAACCTTTCCCCATCACACGGTGTACCATCTTCTGGGTTTCTCATGCATGTTTTTGATGTAGGAAGATGCCCTTGAACCTGGAGATTTGGGACCCATGCGATGGGTACCACGCAGTATTCCTTTAAAGGGTCTGCGTTTACTCACCCAACCTCACCAAACCTCTCAGCCCCAAGAGTGTCCACCCTTATGTCTCATCCAGCTGTGCGTCTAGATATGGTCAATCCAGGTTGCATCACAGCCCCTGAACGCATTGTGTAAGAATTTCTCTCTCTTTCACTGTCTTTGTTTCATGGGTGTTTCAAAGTAATTTATTTTTATAATGGGGTTTAGCTGCTTTTCACTGCTGTGTTTATGCCGCTTTACACCCACTTGACACACTAACAGAGAGATATCAATACATAGGTTTTACGATTATTATTAGTCAGATATATTCTTGTGCGGTGACTAGGGCGTGTTGAGTCCAGTTCTCTGAGCAAGGAGTAGGTCTTGTCTATTACATATTGGGTTTATGGAACGGTATCTGAGCTAATTTGATACCCTTGTTTTATGTATCACCCCACCTCACCTTTCCCGTTAAGCAGCCATAGTGTGTTTTCTGCATGTGTGACTCTGTTCTGTTTTGTAATTCAGTTCAAGTGTAACGGTTTTTACATTCCCTCTATCAGTGATACCTTATGAGAAGTGTCCTTTTCTGTGTGACTTATTTCACTTAGAATCGTCGTACCTAAATCCACTCATCATGCTGCTACTAACCTTACGACATTGATTTCATGGCTGAGTGGTATTCCATTGTACATAAGGACCACAACTTCTTTATCCATTTTTCTCTTTCCTGGGATATTTAAGGTGGAATGAAGTGGAGGTCCTGGTCAACAGAGCAGCCCTAAACTTTGGGGTGCTTGTGTCTTGCTGATTTTTAATTTTCCCAATTTATACCCCCGTGAGTGGAAGTGCCCTATGCTCTCTAAGCTGTGTTTTTCAGATGTTTCAGGACTCACCGGACACTTCTCCGGAGTGGCTCTTGGCAATTTACATCCCGCCCATCAGTGTAGCAAGGCTCCCATTTCTCCATGGCCTGTCCTGCATTTCTGGTTTTGACACTTTTTTCAGCATGGCCCTTTTGACCGATGGGAAGCGAGACTTCTTTGTAGCGCTGATTTGCCTTTGCAGGTTGCTTGGTTGGCCAAAAAGGGCGTATGCGATTTTTCCTGAATATATTCAGGAAAAAACGCATACGCCCTTTTTGGCCAAGGGCATCATTGTCAACGTTTTGCTGCTTTTCATGTGCTTCAAAGGCGATTCGTATCTACCTCCTGAAATCTGTTTCCTGCAATTCTGCCTTGATTTCAAATCCTATTCTTTGCCTTCCCTCAATATATTTGTGGACGAGAGTTATCATTAATAACTCTGCAGGTTTGTGAATTGCAGTGCCCTGAACCTCCATTTTACAACTCGTTTTTATGGGAGCTGGCCGCAAAATCGCAGAATGGCTTCAGGCCCTGTTCTGGTTCCGGGGGGCAGGCTGAGCCTGTGGTTAATTCTTCTTTCTGATGGGAAAATAGAGTGACCTGTGCCTGTCCCAACACCAAGAGCTAGTCTCTCGTTGGTTCCACGTCTTCCCGTTTATCCTCAGGACAAATTGCAACCTGTATGGAACAGGAGGTTAAAGGTGCTGATGCTCCAAGTAGGGAGCTTGCTAGTAAAGTGGCTGGAATGGCGAACCCGGGCACAAGGAGATGAGAAATGAGGTGCGTTTTAGAAACCTTTCCCCATCACACGGTGTACCATCTTCTGGGTTTCTCATGCATGTTTTTGATGTAGGAAGATGCCCTTGAACCTGGAGATTTGGGACCCATGCGATGGGTACCACGCAGTATTCCTTTAAAGGGTCTGCGTTTGCTCACCCAACCTCACCAAACCTCTCAGCCCCAAGAGTGTCCACCCTTATGTCTCATCCAGCTGTGCGTCTAGATATGGTCAATCCAGGTTGCATCCCAGCCCCTGAACGCATTGTGTAAGAATTTCTCTCTCTTTCACTGTCTTTGTTTCATGGGTGTTTCAAAGTAATTTATTTTTATAATGGGGTTTAGCTGCTTTTCACTGCTGTGTTTATGCCGCTTTACACCCACTTGACACACTAACAGAGAGATATCAATACATAGGTTTTACGATTATTATTAGTCAGATATATTCTTGTGCGGTGAATAGGGCGTGTTGAGTCCAGTTCTCTGAGCAAGGAGTAGGTCTTGTCTATTACATATTGGGTTTATGGAACGGTATCTGAGCTAATTTGATACCCTTGTTTTATGTATCACCCCACCTCACCTTTCCCGTTAAGCAGCCATAGTGTGTTTTCTGCATGTGTGACTCTGTTCTGTTTTGTAATTCAGTTCAAGTGTAACGGTTTTTACATTCCCTCTATCAGTGATACCTTATGAGAAGTGTCCTTTTCTGTGTGACTTATTTCACTTAGAATCGTCGTACCTAAATCCACTCATCATGCTGCTACTAACCTTACGACATTGATTTCATGGCTGAGTGATATTCCATTGTACATAAGGACCACAACTTCTTTATCCATTTTTCTCTTTCCTGGGATATTTAAGGTGGAATGAAGTGGAGGTCCTGGTCAACAGAGCAGCCCTAAACTTTGGGGTGCTTGTGTCTTGCTGATTTTTAATTTTCCCAATTTATACCCCCATGAGTGGAAGTGCCCTATGCTCTCTAAGCTGTGTTTTTCAGATGTTTCAGGACTCACCGGACACTTCTCCGGAGTGGCTCTTGGCAATTTACATCCCGCCCATCAGTGTAGCAAGGCTCCCATTTCTCCATGGCCTGTCCTGCATTTCTGGTTTTGACACTTTTTTCAGCATGGCCCTTTTGACCGATGGGAAGCGAGACTTCTTTGTAGCGCTGATTTGCCTTTCCAGGTGGCTTGGTTGGCCAAAAAGGGCGTATGCGTTTTTTCCTGAATATATTCAGGAAAAAACGCATACGCCCTTTTTGGCCAAGGGCATCATTGTCAACGTTTTGCCGCTTTTCATGTGCTTTAAAGGCGATTCGTATCTACCTCCTGAAATCTGTTTCCTGCAATTCTGCCTTGATTTCAAATCCTCTTCTTTGCCTTCCCTCAATATATTTGTGGACGGGAGTTATCATTTATAACTCTGCAGGTTTGTGAATTGCAGTGCCCTGAACCTCCATTTTACAACTCGTTTTTATGGGAGCTGGCCGCAAAATCGCAGAATGGCTTCAGGCCCTGTTCTGGTTCCGGGGAGCAGGCTGAGCCTGTGGTTAATTCTTCTTTCTGATGGGAAAATAGAGTGACCTGTGCCTGTCCCAACACCAAGAGCTAGTCTCTCGTTGGTTCCACGTCTTCCCGTTTATCCTCAGGACAAATTGCAACCTGTATGGAACAGGAGGTTAAAGGTGCTGATGCTCCAAGTAGGGAGCTTGCTAGTAAAGCGGCTGGAATGGCGAACCCGGGCACAAGGAGATGAGAAATGAGGTGCGTTTCAGAAACCTTTCCCCATCACACGGTGTACCATCTTCTGGGTTTCTCATGCATGTTTTTGATGTAGGAAGATGCCCTTGAACCTGGAGATTTGGGACCCATGCGATGGGTACCACGCAGTATTCCTTTAAAGGGTCTGCGTTTGCTCACCCAACCTCACCAAACCTCTCAGCCCCAAGAGTGTCCACCCTTATGTCTCATCCAGCTGTGGGTCTAGATATGGTCAATCCAGGTTGCATCACAGCCCCTGAACGCATTGTGTAAGAATTTCTCTCTCTTTCACTGTCTTTGTTTCATGGGTGTTTCAAAGTAATTTATTTTTATAATGGGGTTTAGCTGCTTTTCACTGCTGTGTTTATGCCGCTTTACACCCACTTGACACACTAACAGAGAGATATCAATACATAGGTTTTACGATTATTATTAGTCAGATATATTCTTGTGCGGTGAATAGGGCGTGTTGAGTCCAGTTCTCTGAGCAAGGAGTAGGTCTTGTCTATTACATATTGGGTTTATGGAACGGTATCTGAGCTAATTTGATACACTTGTTTTATGTATCACCCCACCTCACCTTTCCCGTTAAGCAGCCATAGTGTGTTTTCTGCATGTGTGACTCTGTTCTGTTTTGTAATTCAGTTCAAGTGTAACGCTTTTTACATTCCCTCTATCAGTGATACCTTATGAGAAGTGTCCTTTTCTGTGTGACTTATTTCACTTAGAATCGTCGTACCTAAATCCACTCATCATGCTGCTACTAACCTTACGACATTGATTTCATGGCTGAGTGGTATTCCATTGTACATAAGGACCACAACTTCTTTATCCATTTTTCTCTTTCCTGGGATATTGAAGGTGGAATGAAGTGGAGGTCCTGGTCAACAGAGCAGCCCTAAACTTTGGGGTGCTTGTGTCTTGCTGATTTTTAATTTTCCCAATTTATACCCCCATGAGTGGAAGTGCCCTATGCTCTCTAAGCTGTGTTTTTCAGATGTTTCAGGACTCACCGGACACGTCTCCGGAGTGGCTCTTGGCAATTTACATCCCGCCCATCAGTGTAGCAAGGCTCCCATTTCTCCATGGCCTGTCCTGCATTTCTGGTTTTGACACTTTTTTCAGCATGGCCCTTTTGACCGATGGGAAGCGAGACTTCTTTGTAGCGCTGATTTGCCTTTCCAGGTTGCTTGGTTGGCCAAAAAGGGCGTATGCGATTTTTCCTGAATATATTCAGGAAAAAACGCATACGCCCTTTTTGGCCAAGGGCATCATTGTCAACGTTTTGCCGCTTTTCATGTGCTTTAAAGGCGATTCGTATCTACCTCCTGAAATCTGTTTCCTGCAATTCTGCCTTGATTTCAAATCCTATTCTTTGCCTTCCCTCAATATATTTGTGGACGAGAGTTATCATTAATAACTCTGCAGGTTTGTGAATTGCAGTGCCCTGAACCTCCATTTTACAACTCGTTTTTATGGGAGCTGGCCGCAAAATCGCAGAATGGCTTCAGGCCCTGTTCTGGTTCCGGGGGGCAGGCTGAGCCTGTGGTTAATTCTTCTTTCTGATGGGAAAATAGAGTGACCTGTGCCTGTCCCAACACCAAGAGCTAGTCTCTCGTTGGTTCCACGTCTTCCCGTTTATCCTCAGGACAAATTGCAACCTGTATGGAACAGGAGGTTAAAGGTGCTGATGCTCCAAGTAGGGAGCTTGCTAGTAAAGTGGCTGGAATGGCGAACCCGGGCACAAGGAGATGAGAAATGAGGTGCGTTTTAGAAACCTTTCCCCATCACACGGTGTACCATCTTCTGGGTTTCTCATGCATGTTTTTGATGTAGGAAGATGCCCTTGAACCTGGAGATTTGGGACCCATGCGATGGGTACCATGCAGTATTCCTTTAAAGGGTCTGCGTTTGCTCACCCAACCTCACCAAACCTCTCAGCCCCAAGAGTGTCCACCCTTATGTCTCATCCAGCTGTGCGTCTAGATATGGTCAATCCAGGTTGCATCCCAGCCCCTGAACTCATTGTGTAAGAATTTCTCTCTCTTTCACTGTCTTTGTTTCATGGGTGTTTCAAAGTAATTTATTTTTATAATGGGGTTTAGCTGCTTTTCACTGCTGTGTTTATGCCGCTTTACACCCACTTGACACACTAACAGAGAGATATCAATACATAGGTTTTACGATTATTATTAGTCAGATATATTCTTGTGCGTTGAATAGGGCGTGTTGAGTCCAGTTCTCTGAGCAAGGAGTAGGTCTTGTCTATTACATATTGGGTTTATGGAACGGTATCTGAGCTAATTTGATACCCTTGTTTTATGTATCACCCCACCTCACCTTTCCCGTTAAGCAGCCATAGTGTGTTTTCTGCATGTGTGACTCTGTTCTGTTTTGTAATTCAGTTCAAGTGTAACGGTTTTTACATTCCCTCTATCAGTGATACCTTATGAGAAGTGTCCTTTTCTGTGTGACTTATTTCACTTAGAATCGTCGTACCTAAATCCACTCATCATGCTGCTACTAACCTTACGACATTGATTTCATGGCTGAGTGGTATTCCATTGTACATAAGGACCACAACTTCTTTATCCATTTTTCTCTTTCCTGGGATATTTAAGGTGGAATGAAGTGGAGGTCCTGGTCAACAGAGCAGCCCTAAACTTTGGGGTGCTTGTGTCTTGCTGATTTTTAATTTTCCCAATTTATACCCCCATGAGTGGAAGTGCCCTATGCTCTCTAAGCTGTGTTTTTCAGATGTTTCAGGACTCACCGGACACTTCTCCGGAGTGGCTTTTGGCAATTTACATCCCGCCCATCAGTGTAGCAAGGCTCCCATTTCTCCATGGCCTGTCCTGCATTTCTGGTTTTGACACTTTTTTCAGCATGGCCCTTTTGACCGATGGGAAGCGAGACTGCTTTGTAGCGCTGATTTGCCTTTCCAGGTTGCTTGGTTGGCCAAAAAGGGCGTATGCGTTTTTTCCTGAATATATTCAGGAAAAAACGCATACGCCCTTTTTGGCCAAGGGCATCATTGTCAACGTTTTGCCGCTTTTCATGTGCTTTAAAGGCGATTCGTATCTACCTCCTGAAATCTGTTTCCTGCAATTCTGCCTTGATTTCAAATCCTATTCTTTGCCTTCCCTCAATATATTTGTGGACGAGAGTTATCATTTATAACTCTGCAGGTTTGTGAATTGCAGTGCCCTGAACCTCCATTTTACAACTCGTTTTTATGGGAGCTGGCCGCAAAATCGCAGAATGGCTTCAGGCCCTGTTCTGGTTCCGGGGGGCAGGCTGAGCCTGTGGTTAATTCTTCTTTCTGATGGGAAAATAGAGTGACCTGTGCCTGTCCCAACACCAAGAGCTAGTCTCTCGTTGGTTCCATGTCTTCCCGTTTATCCTCAGGACAAATTGCAACCTGTATGGAACAGGAGGTTAAAGGTGCTGATGCTCCAAGTAGGGAGCTTGCTAGTAAAGCAGCTGGAATGGCGAACCCGGGCACAAGGAGATGAGAAATGAGGTGCGTTTTAGAAACCTTTCCCCATCACACGGTGTACCATCTTCTGGGTTTCTCATGCATGTTTTTGATGTAGGAAGATGCCCTTGAACCTGGAGATTTGGGACCCATGCGATGGGTACCACGCAGTATTCCTTTAAAGGGTCTGCGTTTGCTCACCCAACCTCACCAAACCTCTCAGCCCCAAGAGTGTCCACCCTTATGTCTCATCCAGCTGTGCGTCTAGATATGGTCAATCCAGGTTGCATCACAGCCCCTGAACGCATTGTGTAAGAATTTCTCTCTCTTTCACTGTCTTTGTTTCATGGGTGTTTCAAAGTAATTTATTTTTATAATGGGGTTTAGCTGCTTTTCACTGCTGTGTTTATGCCGCTTTACACCCACTTGACACACTAACAGAGAGATATCAATACATAGGTTTTACGATTATTATTAGTCAGATATATTCTTGTGCGGTGAATAGGGCGTGTTGAGTCCAGTTCTCTGAGCAAGGAGTAGGTCTTGTCTATTACATATTGGGTTTATGGAACGGTATCTGAGCTAATTTGATACCCTTGTTTTATGTATCACCCCACCTCACCTTTCCCGTTAAGCAGCCATAGTGTGTTTTCTGCATGTGTGACTCTGTTCTGTTTTGTAATTCAGTTCAAGTGTAACGGTTTTTACATTCCCTCTATCAGTGATACCTTATGAGAAGTGTCCTTTTCTGTGTGACTTATTTCACTTAGAATCGTCGTACCTAAATCCACTCATCATGCTGCTACTAACCTTACGACATTGATTTCATGGCTGAGTGGTATTCCATTGTACATAAGGACCACAACTTCTTTATCCATTTTTCTCTTTCCTGGGATATTTAAGGTGGAATGAAGTGGAGGTCCTGGTCAACAGAGCAGCCCTAAACTTTGGGGTGCTTGTGTCTTGCTGATTTTTAATTTTCCCAATTTATACCCCCATGAGTGGAAGTGCCCTATGCTCTCTAAGCTGTGTTTTTCAGATGTTTCAGGACTCACCGGACACTTCTCCGGAGTGGCTTTTGGCAATTTACATCCCGCCCATCAGTGTAGCAAGGCTCCCATTTCTCCATGGCCTGTCCTGCATTTCTGGTTTTGACACTTTTTTCAGCATGACCCTTTTGACCGATGGGAAGCGAGACTTCTTTGTAGCGCTGATTTGCCTTTCCAGGTTGCTTGGTTGGCCAAAAAGGGCGTATGCGATTTTTCCTGAATATATTCAGGAAAAAACGCATACGCCCTTTTTGGCCAAGGGCATCATTGTCAACGTTTTGCCGCTTTTCATGTGCTTTAAAGGCGATTCGTATCTACCTCCTGAAATCTGTTTCCTGCAATTCTGCCTTGATTTCAAATCCTCTTCTTTGCCTTCCCTCAATATATTTGTGGACGAGAGTTATCATTAATAACTCTGCAGGTTTGTGAATTGCAGTGCCCTGAACCTCCATTTTACAACTCGTTTTTATGGGAGCTGGCGGCAAAATCGCAGAATGGCTTCAGGCCCTGTTCTGGTTCCGGGGGGCAGGCTGAGCCTGTGGTTAATTCTTCTTTCTGATGGGAAAATAGAGTGACCTGTGCCTGTCCCAACACCAAGAGCTAGTCTCTCGTTGGTTCCACGTCTTCCCGTTTATCCTCAGGACAAATTGCAACCTGTATGGAACAGGAGGTTAAAGGTGCTGATGCTCCAAGTAGGGAGCTTGCTAGTAAAGCGGCTGGAATGGCGAACCCGGGCACAAGGAGATGAGAAATGAGGTGCGTTTTAGAAACCTTTCCCCATCACACGGTGTACCATCTTCTGGGTTTCTCATGCATGTTTTTGATGTAGGAAGATGCCCTTGAACCTGGAGATTTGGGACCCATGCGATGGGTACCACGCAGTATTCCTTTAAAGGGTCTGCGTTTGCTCACCCAACCTCACCAAACCTCTCAGCCCCAAGAGTGTCCACCCTTATGTCTCATCCAGCTGTGCGTCTAGATATGGTCAATCCAGGTTGCATCACAGCCCCTGAACGCATTGTGTAAGAATTTCTCTCTCTTTCACTGTCTTTGTTTCATGGGTGTTTCAAAGTAATTTATTTTTATAATGGGGTTTAGCTGCTTTTCACTGCTGTGTTTATGCCGCTTTACACCCACTTGACACACTAACAGAGAGATATCAATACATAGGTTTTACGATTATTATTAGTCAGATATATTCTTGTGCGGTGAATAGGGCGTGTTGAGTCCAGTTCTCTGAGCAAGGAGTAGGTCTTGTCTATTACATATTGGGTTTATGGAACGGTATCTGAGCTAATTTGATACCCTTGTTTTATGTATCACCCCACCTCACCTTTCCCGTTAAGCAGCCATAGTGTGTTTTCTGCATGTGTGACTCTGTTCTGTTTTGTAATTCAGTTCAAGTGTAACGGTTTTTACATTCCCTCTATCAGTGATACCTTATGAGAAGTGTCCTTTTCTGTGTGACTTATTTCACTTAGAATCGTCGTACCTAAATCCACTCATCATGCTGCTACTAACCTTACGACATTGATTTCATGGCTGAGTGGTATTCCATTGTACATAAGGACCACAACTTCTTTATCCATTTTTCTCTTTCCTGGGATATTTAAGGTGGAATGAAGTGGAGGTCCTGGTCAACAGAGCAGCCCTAAACTTTGGGGTGCTTGTGTCTTGCTGATTTTTAATTTTCCCAATTTATACCCCCGTGAGTGGAAGTGCCCTATGCTCTCTAAGCTGTGTTTTTCAGATGTTTCAGGACTCACCGGACACTTCTCCGGAGTGGCTCTTGGCAATTTACATCCCGCCCATCAGTGTAGCAAGGCTCCCATTTCTCCATGGCCTGTCCTGCATTTCTGGTTTTGACACTTTTTTCAGCATGGCCCTTTTGACCGATGGGAAGCGAGACTTCTTTGTAGCGCTGATTTGCCTTTGCAGGTTGCTTGGTTGGCCAAAAAGGGCGTATGCGATTTTTCCTGAATATATTCAGGAAAAAACGCATACGCCCTTTTTGGCCAAGGGCATCATTGTCAACGTTTTGCTGCTTTTCATGTGCTTCAAAGGCGATTCGTATCTACCTCCTGAAATCTGTTTCCTGCAATTCTGCCTTGATTTCAAATCCTATTCTTTGCCTTCCCTCAATATATTTGTGGACGAGAGTTATCATTAATAACTCTGCAGGTTTGTGAATTGCAGTGCCCTGAACCTCCATTTTACAACTCGTTTTTATGGGAGCTGGCCGCAAAATCGCAGAATGGCTTCAGGCCCTGTTCTGGTTCCGGGGGGCAGGCTGAGCCTGTGGTTAATTCTTCTTTCTGATGGGAAAATAGAGTGACCTGTGCCTGTCCCAACACCAAGAGCTAGTCTCTCGTTGGTTCCACGTCTTCCCGTTTATCCTCAGGACAAATTGCAACCTGTATGGAACAGGAGGTTAAAGGTGCTGATGCTCCAAGTAGGGAGCTTGCTAGTAAAGTGGCTGGAATGGCGAACCCGGGCACAAGGAGATGAGAAATGAGGTGCGTTTTAGAAACCTTTCCCCATCACACGGTGTACCATCTTCTGGGTTTCTCATGCATGTTTTTGATGTAGGAAGATGCCCTTGAACCTGGAGATTTGGGACCCATGCGATGGGTACCACGCAGTATTCCTTTAAAGGGTCTGCGTTTGCTCACCCAACCTCACCAAACCTCTCAGCCCCAAGAGTGTCCACCCTTATGTCTCATCCAGCTGTGCGTCTAGATATGGTCAATCCAGGTTGCATCCCAGCCCCTGAACGCATTGTGTAAGAATTTCTCTCTCTTTCACTGTCTTTGTTTCATGGGTGTTTCAAAGTAATTTATTTTTATAATGGGGTTTAGCTGCTTTTCACTGCTGTGTTTATGCCGCTTTACACCCACTTGACACACTAACAGAGAGATATCAATACATAGGTTTTACGATTATTATTAGTCAGATATATTCTTGTGCGGTGAATAGGGCGTGTTGAGTCCAGTTCTCTGAGCAAGGAGTAGGTCTTGTCTATTACATATTGGGTTTATGGAACGGTATCTGAGCTAATTTGATACCCTTGTTTTATGTATCACCCCACCTCACCTTTCCCGTTAAGCAGCCATAGTGTGTTTTCTGCATGTGTGACTCTGTTCTGTTTTGTAATTCAGTTCAAGTGTAACGGTTTTTACATTCCCTCTATCAGTGATACCTTATGAGAAGTGTCCTTTTCTGTGTGACTTATTTCACTTAGAATCGTCGTACCTAAATCCACTCATCATGCTGCTACTAACCTTACGACATTGATTTCATGGCTGAGTGATATTCCATTGTACATAAGGACCACAACTTCTTTATCCATTTTTCTCTTTCCTGGGATATTTAAGGTGGAATGAAGTGGAGGTCCTGGTCAACAGAGCAGCCCTAAACTTTGGGGTGCTTGTGTCTTGCTGATTTTTAATTTTCCCAATTTATACCCCCATGAGTGGAAGTGCCCTATGCTCTCTAAGCTGTGTTTTTCAGATGTTTCAGGACTCACCGGACACTTCTCCGGAGTGGCTCTTGGCAATTTACATCCCGCCCATCAGTGTAGCAAGGCTCCCATTTCTCCATGGCCTGTCCTGCATTTCTGGTTTTGACACTTTTTTCAGCATGGCCCTTTTGACCGATGGGAAGCGAGACTTCTTTGTAGCGCTGATTTGCCTTTCCAGGTGGCTTGGTTGGCCAAAAAGGGCGTATGCGTTTTTTCCTGAATATATTCAGGAAAAAACGCATACGCCCTTTTTGGCCAAGGGCATCATTGTCAACGTTTTGCCGCTTTTCATGTGCTTTAAAGGCGATTCGTATCTACCTCCTGAAATCTGTTTCCTGCAATTCTGCCTTGATTTCAAATCCTCTTCTTTGCCTTCCCTCAATATATTTGTGGACGGGAGTTATCATTTATAACTCTGCAGGTTTGTGAATTGCAGTGCCCTGAACCTCCATTTTACAACTCGTTTTTATGGGAGCTGGCCGCAAAATCGCAGAATGGCTTCAGGCCCTGTTCTGGTTCCGGGGAGCAGGCTGAGCCTGTGGTTAATTCTTCTTTCTGATGGGAAAATAGAGTGACCTGTGCCTGTCCCAACACCAAGAGCTAGTCTCTCGTTGGTTCCACGTCTTCCCGTTTATCCTCAGGACAAATTGCAACCTGTATGGAACAGGAGGTTAAAGGTGCTGATGCTCCAAGTAGGGAGCTTGCTAGTAAAGCGGCTGGAATGGCGAACCCGGGCACAAGGAGATGAGAAATGAGGTGCGTTTCAGAAACCTTTCCCCATCACACGGTGTACCATCTTCTGGGTTTCTCATGCATGTTTTTGATGTAGGAAGATGCCCTTGAACCTGGAGATTTGGGACCCATGCGATGGGTACCACGCAGTATTCCTTTAAAGGGTCTGCGTTTGCTCACCCAACCTCACCAAACCTCTCAGCCCCAAGAGTGTCCACCCTTATGTCTCATCCAGCTGTGGGTCTAGATATGGTCAATCCAGGTTGCATCACAGCCCCTGAACGCATTGTGTAAGAATTTCTCTCTCTTTCACTGTCTTTGTTTCATGGGTGTTTCAAAGTAATTTATTTTTATAATGGGGTTTAGCTGCTTTTCACTGCTGTGTTTATGCCGCTTTACACCCACTTGACACACTAACAGAGAGATATCAATACATAGGTTTTACGATTATTATTAGTCAGATATATTCTTGTGCGGTGAATAGGGCGTGTTGAGTCCAGTTCTCTGAGCAAGGAGTAGGTCTTGTCTATTACATATTGGGTTTATGGAACGGTATCTGAGCTAATTTGATACACTTGTTTTATGTATCACCCCACCTCACCTTTCCCGTTAAGCAGCCATAGTGTGTTTTCTGCATGTGTGACTCTGTTCTGTTTTGTAATTCAGTTCAAGTGTAACGCTATTTACATTCCCTCTATCAGTGATACCTTATGAGAAGTGTCCTTTTCTGTGTGACTTATTTCACTTAGAATCGTTGTACCTAAATCCACTCATCATGCTGCTACTAACCTTACGACATTGATTTCATGGCTGAGTGGTATTCCATTGTACATAAGGACCACAACTTCTTTATCCATTTTTCTCTTTCCTGGGATATTGAAGGTGGAATGAAGTGGAGGTCCTGGTCAACAGAGCAGCCCTAAACTTTGGGGTGCTTGTGTCTTGCTGATTTTTAATTTTCCCAATTTATACCCCCATGAGTGGAAGTGCCCTATGCTCTCTAAGCTGTGTTTTTCAGATGTTTCAGGACTCACCGGACACGTCTCCGGAGTGGCTCTTGGCAATTTACATCCCGCCCATCAGTGTAGCAAGGCTCCCATTTCTCCATGGCCTGTCCTGCATTTCTGGTTTTGACACTTTTTTCAGCATGGCCCTTTTGACCGATGGGAAGCGAGACTTCTTTGTAGCGCTGATTTGCCTTTCCAGGTTGCTTGGTTGGCCAAAAAGGGCGTATGCGATTTTTCCTGAATATATTCAGGAAAAAACGCATACGCCCTTTTTGGCCAAGGGCATCATTGTCAACGTTTTGCCGCTTTTCATGTGCTTTAAAGGCGATTCGTATCTACCTCCTGAAATCTGTTTCCTGCAATTCTGCCTTGATTTCAAATCCTATTCTTTGCCTTCCCTCAATATATTTGTGGACGAGAGTTATCATTAATAACTCTGCAGGTTTGTGAATTGCAGTGCCCTGAACCTCCATTTTACAACTCGTTTTTATGGGAGCTGGCCGCAAAATCGCAGAATGGCTTCAGGCCCTGTTCTTGTTCCGGGGGGCAGGCTGAGCCTGTGGTTAATTCTTCTTTCTGATGGGAAAATAGAGTGACCTGTGCCTGTCCCAACACCAAGAGCTAGTCTCTCGTTGGTTCCACGTCTTCCCGTTTATCCTCAGGACAAATTGCAACCTGTATGGAACAGGAGGTTAAAGGTGCTGATGCTCCAAGTAGGGAGCTTGCTAGTAAAGTGGCTGGAATGGCGAACCCGGGCACAAGGAGATGAGAAATGAGGTGCGTTTTAGAAACCTTTCCCCATCACACGGTGTACCATCTTCTGGGTTTCTCATGCATGTTTTTGATGTAGGAAGATGCCCTTGAACCTGGAGATTTGGGACCCATGCGATGGGTACCACGCAGTATTCCTTTAAAGGGTCTGCGTTTGCTCACCCAACCTCACCAAACCTCTCAGCCCCAAGAGTGTCCACCCTTATGTCTCATCCACCTGTGCGTCTAGATATGGTCAATCCAGGTTGCATCCCAGCCCCTGAACTCATTGTGTAAGAATTTCTCTCTCTTTCACTGTCTTTGTTTCATGGGTGTTTCAAAGTAATTTATTTTTATAATGGGGTTTAGCTGCTTTTCACTGCTGTGTTTATGCCGCTTTACACCCACTTGACACACTAACAGAGAGATATCAATACATAGGTTTTACGATTATTATTAGTCAGATATATTCTTGTGCGGTGAATAGGGCGTGTTGAGTCCAGTTCTCTGAGCAAGGAGTAGGTCTTGTCTATTACATATTGGGTTTATGGAACGGTATCTGAGCTAATTTGATACCCTTGTTTTATGTATCACCCCACCTCACCTTTCCCGTTAAGCAGCCATAGTGTGTTTTCTGCATGTGTGACTCTGTTCTGTTTTGTAATTCAGTTCAAGTGTAACGGTTTTTACATTCCCTCTATCAGTGATACCTTATGAGAAGTGTCCTTTTCTGTGTGACTTATTTCACTTAGAATCGTCGTACCTAAATCCACTCATCATGCTGCTACTAACCTTACGACATTGATTTCATGGCTGAGTGATATTCCATTGTACATAAGGACCACAACTTCTTTATCCATTTTTCTCTTTCCTGGGATATTTAAGGTGGAATGAAGTGGAGGTCCTGGTCAACAGAGCAGCCCTAAACTTTGGGGTGCTTGTGTCTTGCTGATTTTTAATTTTCCCAATTTATACCCCCATGAGTGGAAGTGCCCTATGCTCTCTAAGCTGTGTTTTTC